>NC_056566.1:26036699-26107381 GCF_013358625.1 Macadamia integrifolia | reverse complement strand
GGGGGAGACTGAGATTTCCTTATTGACACACCTAAAGGAATCGAATAACCTGTAACCTTATTTTTGTGCCTTAGATTTTAGTATGATACACATTTATTTTCTAATTAATACGGATAATAGTGTCATTTCACATATATACTCGAAAAATATGCATAATGATGCACATTCTAATAATGATATAACGATATGTCACTTTCAAATTATGTTTGAAAACACTTTTGTACCCTTATCCTAAAGAACTTTCAGGAATAAACAATTACAAAAATGAGTCAAGTTCTAAATACACCTATAGAGATGTAATTCAGACACTCCCTATATATATATATATATATATACACTAGAAAACTTACATGTGTGGCTAAGAAGATAACTAACATAAGTCACCAAAATCTTCATAGAGGCATTCCTCATAATGTTAATGAGGGAACTCTGAATCGTTATGAATAAGTACGACTCACACAAACTAATTGTCCAGGAACATGATTGACATGAGTCACCAAAATCTCCAAAACTCTCCCCCTTCCTAGTCTTCTCTCCAAATTGTCAAACACATCAATCAAAGCAGAAGAGAAACTACTTATGATGCTTAGATGACTCAACATCTTTAATACTATAATCATCATTAGTTCTAAGTTTATCTAAGGTACTAATACTATCTTATTGAGTATAATAATATATTACGATGGTAATCAAATAAGAAAGGTTAGAGTTGATAAGCTCTTCCACAAACTCAGTTTTCTATCCTTTCATTGTTATGTTGAGAGTTAGCTACTACTTCTTATCATTCTATGCAGCCATACCAAGCTCCTTAGAAAAATATTTAAGACCTTCTGATGCTTATTCCTTATTACATAATGCATAGTGATTTTCCTATTGATTCTTGGTGTGGCAGCCAAGCCACTAAATTCGTCTTAGAGGAAATTCATCAAGATTCTCGTTGAATTTTCTAATGTCAAATCCATCAATCTTCAAACAGGTCGTGTACAATTCTAACTATTTCAAAATGAATGGTACTTAGGTTTTGGGTACTATGTCATTTGGTTTTCATATTTGAGGGGAAACTCTGGGGTTTTGGATTGATTCTAATCAAATCCGGATTGAATTGGCACAGACCCATGATATGGTAGGTTGCAGCAATTAAATTAGATTGCATGGGTGGTTGCATAGCTCTCAACGTCTCACATGGAANTTGGCCAACACGGTGGCAAAAAGATGAGAGGCGCCTCAACTGAGCTGAATTAATTAATTTAACGAAATTGGGTTTTAAGGAGATCGGATGGTAAAATTATGGAAAATTAACAATTGTCTAGTGCAATTGGTGAACTGTGGTGCACAAAAAGCCCACGTTCACCAGTAGCCTGCCTATCAAAAATTTAAAAAAAATATTACATAAAATTCATATCCTTACAAGGGTAAAAAAATAAAATTATCTGTTCTAAGTATCAGATATTAGATAAGTCATATCGGCAACTGGTAACTCTTTTCATTTATTATATATTTGAAATCAATTATTGAAAGAAAAACATGTAATTAACATGAACCACCAGGTCCACCATATGAGATAACTCTTCTACGTTGAGTATCAATCCATCCGTAATCAACTATGTTATAGCACTCAGATTTACTTATAAATAATTCAGGACTAAGAGGATACTCATCCCAAGTCGAGTCTTTCTGGAAAATCGAGAGGTTCGAAATGTAACAACTGTTAGCATAGTTTGCTCCATTTTTATCAGGGAAATTACCACTACCCATTGGAGGCCACTCCACATTGGTATTTGGGTTCGCAACTTCACCTCCCCAGTCAACCCTAGTTGCTCCACCGCTCCCTAAACCTTTGTACAGACTGCTAGGCCAATAACCTACAGCTTCATCCTGATAGTATATCCACCAATTGCTTGTCTTTGCGTCCTACGTGCATACATACAACCAATTAATCAATGCCATGCATACGTGCATCACTTAGTGCCAATAATATCAACTACTTAAAGGATTTATAAAAATAAAAAGAGGGGGGGTTGGAGTATTCGAAGAGTTTGGATAAGTCACCCCCCCTTGGGACGAACAACACACACTCTCAAGGTGTCCCCTCCGTCCAAACATGGAGACCCAATCCAGACTGGTGTCTTAATGACATCTTTGTATGTGTATTTAAAATTTGACACCTTGATTCAATTACCCTTTAATTTTATTCTCAAAAGAATTTAATAAAGTATTTTTTTGGGCAGTATAATATTTTTCAATGAGAAAGAATTCATTACAAAATGAGTAAAAAATGAAGGTTTCAGGTCATAAGGTTTCATTAAGAAAACCATTCATTACCCAAAAAGAAACCCTTATTAACAAATAAATAAATCCGTTTAAAAAATTTATAGAACTTGACACATTCACTTATTAATTGCTATGTGTTTAATTCATAAAAGGGTTTTAAAAAATAAGTTGAATGTAACATATCATTACGTTTTTATCAAAGTTGTCATTGTCATGCAAGTGCAAATATAAAACAACTACCAACCTCATTTAGAAAAAAAAAAATTGTATCATAAAAAAAGACATAAAAATAAGGATGCAAATTATTTGACACTTCCGGGAATATCAATAAGAAAATCTCTATATATTTACCTTTTCGACACGGAGACTAAAATCATATTTGTTTCCTTGAAGAGTGGAAACTGGATCCACCAAAAGACCAACTGGTGTTTTAGTGCTCACTTGCACAAAACCAGGGCAAATAAGATTATAGCACCCAGTACTTTTATAAGTATCGCTCTGATAAAACATAACAGAAAAAAATTATTAAACAATTGTCAATAAGCAGTGGTAATATGTTCTTACAAGGGATATAAAATAAGCAAATCGGGGATGAAGAGCTGATGAAAAAGCTTACCGTCCAATAAACAAAAAACCTAGTTCTATTGTCACCACCAAACAATTGTGGATAAACCTGAGAAAATTTGAATATTGTTATATGAAGTTATCCAAAAAAATTAAGTTTTGAATTCACTTAGAGGTTGAGGGAAAAAAAAATACTTACATGCCATCCTGCTTCAATTGTCTCAACCCCTCCATTGATAACCCATAACTGAGAAAGGCTAAATTCGTTAGCAGCCTTGACAATCGGATTCCACACATTAAAGACTCCACTGGTTCCATAAAAATCTCCAGATGCTCTCACCACAGCCCACTGAAAAAATAATTTAAAAAAAAATCACTATTTTGTGTCTTAAACACCACTAATTAATTAATCGTTAAATACCACAACCCTATTTTTGCAACAGTTATCCATCATGTGACAGAGAGAGAGTTAAATGGGTCATAATCTTTCCTTCCAAAAGATAATGATTCATAGATTTCTTATATAAAATGTAACTCACTAAGAATACCTACACGATGTTCTGATGGGATAGCTGAATCTTTCCTTCCAAAAGATTTAAGTGAAGGGGAACTTAATATTTCTTCAATTTGAAGCCTTCGAACAGGAACTAATCCAATTGGACATCCTCCATCTTTGAGCCCTATATATGGACGAGTATGGTTTGAACTTTTATCATTCTTCACAAACTCTGGGATAGAAGTTGGCTTCAACTGCATAATAAAATAACAAAAATAAAATCAAACTAAGCTCTTTGTATGTGAAGCTAATTTCTTAATAATATATAGAACCTGAAATATTGAAAGTGTTGCAAATTCAACCTGAATTGTATGGTTCTTAAGAGCAGGATGTTCAAAAGCAAGTTGTTTTTCTATGGGCACACAATCATAGATATCTCCATCCTCAAGCTATATGAAACCAACAATATATTCTCAAAGTAATAAACATATTATATCCACAAAATAATTCAATATGATTAAAACAAAAAAAACAAAAAAAATGAAAGTTATACATGAATGCTCTTAATGCTAGAACGACGGGAACGCTTCATTAACCGTTTTGCCTCCAAGTAGTCTTCTTTTGATATATGCCTTCCCTCCAGAATAGAACAACTAGAAACACAAAAAAATGTTACCAATAGAAATATGGTGGTTTTGAAACCAAAACTACCAGAAGAATTCATCTTAGGCATTTGGGATGGGGAGGAAGGATCGATGTGGTAGACGACTCCAAATCCTAAGTATGTTTTATAGGAAGGAAAAATAAGTAAGTTGAGGGGTCATTTTTCTTAAATTGATTTTTGATGATATTATTCGATTTTATTCTCTTTGGATGTCAATTTTCTACACTTGCTATGAAATAATCGGAGGGATAATCTCTATTTATTTTTCTTAGAACGTTATAGTAAGCATGTATAGAAATAGGTAAGTTTTGACTGACATTAACTGAAATCATTTTTCTTTCCTTGAATGATTACCACTGTTTTGGCATGAATACTACTCTAACTATGTAATTATGGAAACAATTTTTTTGGTTAATTTTTCTTTTGGAATGAAAATATTTGAAATAAAATATTTTTGTTCTCTTTGGATCTCAATTATCTATCCTAGGCATGAAATAGTTCGACTGATATATTTATAGTAAACATTTACAATATAGGTAATTTTGGATGTTATAAAATTACTATTGTTGGACACTTTAAACCCGCCTGACCCTGACTCAGTGCCGCAAAACTTGAACCTAGGCCCAACCCTTGAGGGTTGAACTCAACCCTTACCCGCCTTGATTGGCCCTGATTTTTCAGAGTCTGGCCAGGATGACCCTAACCCTGACTGACCCTAGTTTGCGATCAAGGGCTGGGTATATCTTGATCCTGACCTTGGAAAATACAAAAAAAAACAACACACACACACAAAGTCACAAATTACTTGCCATGAGGAGATTTCTAAAGCAAACATTCAAACAATACAAATAACTCCAACTACTATGGTAAACAAATAGGAGATCATCTTAAGAAAGCAAACAATCCGAAGATCTCAAAACCCTTGTCATGTTAAACAAAGAAAAGAATATCCTAAGAAAACAAAAAATCTAAAGTCAACATCAAGGGCAAAACCTAGGGCCGGGTCAGGCCAAAATCAGGGCCAACAGTCAGGGTAAAAAAATCAGGGCTAGGTTCAGAGTGGGCTGGGCAGGCCAAAGACATCAACCCTTACCTGCCCAACCCTGACTCAAAGTCAGAAATTTCAGGATCGGGCCGGCCATCAGGGTCAAAATTTTTGGGTCGGTACTTGTTCGGGATCAAGAAGGGCAAGGGCGGGTTTGGGCCATTAGGGCCTAGCTTGCACCCCTACTCACATGGGGTGTTTATTGTTCTTCACTGCTTTTAGTGAAACTTGAATGGTTCTCATTCAACCCCAGTATGTTGTGGGGTTAGTATGGGCCCGCGGGACTAGTCAGGCCGAAGGCCTGGATACCCGTCATTAGCCAAAAAAACAAGTAGGCTGATTTTATAGGAAGTAACTGATACATATTATTAAAATGCTGAATGGTGTAGCAGTTAATGATTCTTGAAACGTTTATTATGGAGTATGAATGCAAAACACTTCGTCTGTCTTCATCAGCCATGTTTTGCGTACCATATTCGTATCCTAGTTACTTCAACTCAAATTGTTTTTCTTGGATAATCACAAATATCATCGTCTTTGTTATTGTCGATGAAGGTTAATCATCGTCATGATGTAGTCGGTGCATGTAAGGGAATATTTCTCCTCTCCTTATACAATAGAGAAGTCCTAAACCTTCGATTGCATTGAGGAAGATGGTTGATTTGAGGGATTTACAAGGAAGGGTAAACTTTCATGTTTTACCCTTCCTCAAGAGTGAATTTATCATTTGCAATTGACGCTTTCCCTTTAACGGAATGGATTTAAGCTTAATTTAGTTAACAAAATGGGGATGTAAGCAATATTTTTAGAAAACTAAGGTGGTATAATACATAAGTTTTAAAATTAGGGGTGGTACAAAATAATTTTCTAAAAGAAAAAGTAGAATTCATGTTCTTTAATCCCCAAGTATCGGGTATCAAATAAGTCATATCGGCAGCTAGTACATCTTTTTATTTATTAAATATTTGAAATCATTACAAAAAGGAATATGTGTAATTAACATGTACCACCAGGTCCGCCGTAGGCAATAAATCTTTTATGTTTAGAATCAATTATTCCGAAGTCAAGTAGCTTATAGCACCGAGGTGCATCTTGATACACCGTAGCATTAAGAGGATAATTATCCCAGGAGGAGTCTTTCTTGGAAATTTGGATGTTCGAAATGAAACAACTTTTACCAATGTTATCTCCATTTGTAAGGGGGAAATGACTGCTACCCATTGGAGGCCATTGTCCTTTGGTGTTTGGGCTCAAAGCTTCACCTCCCCAGTTAACCGCATTTGCTGCACCGCTTCCTAAACCTTTGTACAAACTGCTTGGCCAATAACCTACAGGTTCTTTCGAATAGTATATCCACCAATTCTTTGTCTTTGCATCCTACATAAATACGTACAATCAAATTAAATAATAGCATGCATGCATCACTTACGTACACTAATATATTAGTGCCAATAATATTAGTTATTAACTACTTCAAGGATTTATTAAAAAAACAATAAAACAAAAGCATTTAATTTAGATACCAGCAATCCTAATCCCGACTGGCATCTTAATGACATCTCTATAGGTGTACTTAGAATTTGACATCTTCATTCAATTGCCCTTATATCTTATTCTCAAAAGCATTTAATACAATAATTTTTTTTTTTTTTTGATAGTTTATACAATAGTGTTCAATGAAGGTAAATCTTTTATAGTAAATCTTTTATTTCATTTTAAGAATTAAAAATAACCTTTGGGAATAAAACAAGATGAGTAAAAAATTAAGGTTACAAATCATAATTAAATAAATAAGAAAATCCCTTCACAACAATGTGCATGTTTTTTTGCTATAAGTCAACAAAGAATATATTTAGCTCAAAAAAAAAATTTTTTTGAACAATCTGTCCCATCCAGGAAACGATAAAAAAAGGTGCTTGTATGATACCTTTATAGGTATATTTAGAACTTGACACCATCTCTTTATTACTCTTTGCCTAATTTAAAAAAAAAAAATTATAAGAAAAGGATATATAAAAGCGTTTTCAAAAATAAGTTGAAAATGACATCATAATGTCATTATCAAAATTTATCATCGTCATGCAAGTACACATGTAAAATGGTACTATTACCTTCATTCAAAAAAAAAGTGTTTTGCCAAAAGGACAAAAACATAAAGTTACAAAATATTTGACACCTCGAAAGATGTCAATAGGTGTCAATAAAAAAATCTTTGTATATATATATATACCTTGACGACAGTGAGTTCCATTTCATATTCATGTCCGTGGTAAGTGGAAACTTGATCCAAAGTAACACCAACTGCTACTTTAGTGCTCACTTGCACAAAACCAGGGCACAAAGTATTGTAGCACCCAGTCTTATCATAATTGTCAGTCTGATAATACATAACAGAAACATATTATTGAATAATTATCAAAAATTAAGTAGTGGTAGTATTTTCTTACAAGAGATATAAAATAACAGAAAGAAGAGGATGAAGAGATATATGGTGAAGAAGCTTACCGTCCAATATATAAAGAACCTAGTTCTATTGTCCTTACCACCAAACAATTGTGGATAAACCTGAGAAATTTGAAGATGGCTGCTGGATTTAGCTTTCTATTATGCATATTATGTTATTTGAAGTTCCCTAAAAATTAAGTTTTGAATTCACTTGAAGGATGAGAAAAATACTTACATGCCATCCTGCTTCAATGATCTCATTATCCCCATTGATAACCCATAACTGAGAAAGGCTAAATTGGCCAGCAGACTTGACACTTGGATTCCATATATTAAGTGATCCTCTGGTTCCATAAAATTCTCCAGACGCTTCTACCGCAGCCCACTGAAAATTAATTAATAAAACTCATTATTTTTTTCTTAATCACTACTAATTAAGTAATTAATTATTTTTGTTAAGATACCACAACCATATTCTGGCAACACTCAAAAACATCCCTAAATTAGAATTGTAATAGAAATTATATCATTACTTATGGCCAACTGGGTTGGTAGGCTAGTGGATGGAAGCCCTTGTCCCATCGGCTATCACTGTTCGGGTTGTCTAGTGTAGGTTCGAGTTGGCATGTTCCACTATTGTTCATTAATCCGACGAAAACACTACTTGCTTTGACCTTGAGGCTAGGATCACTACCCCTGAGCACCCTTTTTCATTTACAGAAAAAAAAAATCACTACTTGTGCATCATCATAGAGAGAAAGAGAGTGAAGTGGATCATCATTTTTCCTTCCAAAGATGTTGTCGTGATGAAGTATCTCTTCACAGTGAATGATTTACATCTTTCTTAGGTGAAATGTAACTTACAAATAGTACTTCCATGATGTTCTAATACGATAACAGAATTTTTCCTTCCAAAAGATTTAACTGAAGGAGATCTTAAAATGTCTTCAATTTGAAGCCTTCGAACTGGAACTGATCCAACTGGACATCCTCCACCTTTGAGTCCTATATATGGACGAGTATGGTTTGAACTTTCATCCTTTTTCACAAAATCAGGGATAGAAGTTGGCTTCATCTGTTTATAGAATAACAAAAATAAAATCAAACTCATTGTATGTAAAGCTAATTTTTTAATAATATATATAGAACCTGAAATGAAAGTGCTGAAAATGTCACCTGAATTGTATGGTTCTTAAGAGCAGGATGCTCAAAAGCAAGTTCTTTTTCTATGGGCACACAATCATAGATATCCCCATCCTCAAGCTATAGGAAACAAACATTATATTCCCTAATTAATAAACATTCTTATATTAAAATTAAATCAATAAGATAATAAAAAAATTAAAATGTTATACATGAATGCTCTTAATGGTAGGACAACGGGTTCGCTTCACTAATCGTTTTGCCTCCAAGTAATCTTCTTTTGATATATGTCTTCCTTCCATAATAGTACAGCGAGAAACAAAAAAAATTGTTACCCACAAAAATATGGTGGTTTTGAATCCTAAACTACTATGAGAATTCATCTTAGCCATATGGGAATGGGGATGGGGATGATGTGGAAGACTACTCCAAATCCTAAGTATGTTTTATAGAAAGGATAATATGTTTGTAACTAAAGTGGTTACAACAAAATCATAACCGCTCTTTTATGCCCTTCAAAATACAACTGTAGGTAGATGATAAGTAGTGTCGTATTTGTCATTTAACATTAGAATTTGTATACCAAGACAGACAAACAAGAATTTAACTATATTAACAGTATATTTAGCATAATGTTAATTTGAACCATTAATTGATTTTCTATGGTTAACGGTTCCCAACTTTTGCAGTGAGAGGTTCATGGTCAATTTCCCTCTCTCTCTCTCTCTCTCTCTCTCTCTCTCTCTCTCTCTCTGTCTCTCCTGATTCTTGGAGACTCTTCAGCTTTATCCCCTCCGCTGTAAACTCACAAAACCCCTTTTCCCCGCTCTCTCTCCCACTCCCCGCAACTCCATTAAAATAATTTTTAACAGGGCTGCAGCTCCACCAGTCTACGGAAAAACCAAGTAGTCACAGAACTATGTAGAGGTCTTCATCAACTCTCACCACTCCGCGGAAAAGTCCTCTACATGGCAGAAAGTTTTTGCATGGGATGAATAAAGGAGCATCTGGGTTCTACACTAATGTTCTTCCAAACTATCACAAACTTGACCAAACTGCCAAAATGACAGATTACGCCTTGGATCAATTGAGAATCTCACAAAGCTATATTTGAGTTAAAAGAAACCAATCATAATTTTTTCATACTACATATTTCATCGACAGCCATCTCCGAAAGACCCAAGCATAGGTCAAAGAGCTAATTAGACTTCTCACTCAGAAATCACAGCCCTTTGTACTTTGAAGGCGGACAAAATAATAGAAAACTAAAATCTCACTACAGTGATAAAACCAGTATCAAGAAGCAAAAAATTAAGGTAGAGGGGAGGGAGCTACTGAGTTCACGGTGGAGGGGATACGGAGAGGCGAGGCAAGGCAGGGCAGGGCAGGGCGGGGGATAGAGAGGCATGGAAGGGAGAGAGAAAACAGTTGCAATCAGTTTTAGCCAAGCAGTTCAACGGCTGAGATGGTTAAATCAACGTTTGTTAGTTGAAGAATGCACTAGCAAGTTATTTATGTGTACATACAAGTCCGGATCATGTATTCGTACAAGAATGATTCTTATACGGTATTTAATCTACATTTGGACTCCACTTAATCTCTCTCCTCTTTTAATTAGTTTTTATTTTCAATGGAGTCCAAGTGTTTTTAGCCTTAACATAATTTGTTTAATACCTTTTTAGGGGCAGTTAAGTAATAGCACCGCCAACCAATAGTGAGATCGAGAGAACTCTCAGGCATCACCTGTGTTGCGCTCGAGTTGTTCATCTATTTGTCTGAACTCAAGATTGGACCAAGCCTGAAACCCATGGGTGCCCATGTCTTCCAAAAATTATTATTATTTTCACCAGTTTCTGATAAATTACATGGTTTAAGAAGAGACAGAGAGAAGAAAGACAGCATGGATTGGTCTTGGGAAGATAAAAGGCTTCAATATCTTATTTGTTTACATCTCTAACTATATATATAGAGAGCAAATATTTATTTAGCCATGTAGATTGACAATTTAAGGATGTCAAAATCGAATCGAAACTATTTATCGAAATTGAATCGAGTTATTTGCATCGAATCCATGAAATCATTCAAGAAATGATTCGATTTTGGTTTAAAATTGTGATCATTTATACCACTAGTAAATTATTTAAATAAATCATTAAATTGATTAATTATACGTAGTAAGTTTACGTAATTTGATATTAAGTTTACATACACTTCAATAAAGAAACAAAATTTACATTAAACAACTATCTAAAAAAAAAAACATTCAAATCAATGTTAAAATTTATATCCATTTCACTAAATTATTTGGAAAAAAATTAGAAAACATAAGAAAACATTTTAAATCGAAAATATTTATAAATGGTTTCATAGTTGATTAAATGGTTCGAAATTGATTTCTCTTAGCAATCTTGCATTGAATCGAATCGAACCATTTAATTTAACACCTTTATAGATAGATTTAATCTCCCAATTTTTCAACAGTAAACAGCAGTTCCACAAGACCAATGGGCGATAGTGGACATGCCAAGACTCGAACCCACAACCTGACTCGAGTAGTGATAGGTTGAGGGCATTTTCATTACTGGGCTACAAACCCCATTGGTCAATAGATCCAATATATATATATATTGATATATAGTAAGATATCCCATTTGGAGGTTAATTGATCAAATGATCATATACATGTATATATAACACTCTTCTATGGTTCTTAGCATCATCCTAATTGATATTAGAGAGGCATCATCTCTAAGGACCTGTACCATTAAAACCATAGATGATCTTATTTTGTCAAGGAAATTCTGTGCTCAGTTCAAGCCATTTATACAGCTCAGAATAATTGAAGAAGTTTGGACTAAGCCAGTGGTGGATGAAGTAAAGCTAAATATTGACATATGTTCTTTAAGCAACGCAGGCATAGAAAGTGCAGCGGATATTTTTTGGAATGTAATTGGGTAATCCAAATGGTTGCTTTTCATATTTTTTTGGAGTCAAGATTAACATTTTTCCAGAGTTCATCTTTCTTCATTGGGTTAGAATATGCAAAGAAAAAAAATTTCAAAAATATTTGGATAGAATGTGACTCAAGTACAGTGATTATTGTTATTCAAAGTGGAAATATACCCTAGAGGTTTCAGCAACAATGGGTCTATTACCAATCTTTTCTTAGTTTCATTGATTGACGACTCTCACTCTGCTACTGAGAAGGCAATGCCATTGTCGATTCTATTGCAAAGAATTGTACATTGACACAATAGTCCAATTATTGGACTTCATACCCAAGCTTTGTGAATCATGACTTCATATAGGATAGTTTGGACAGACCTCGCTACCAAATTTCTTGATGGACTTGAGGTTCTATTTTTACATCTTTTTTGTCGTTTATTTATTTAAAGGATACTACTGATGGCCATACTAAAAGTCCTTATTCTTTGCTAATGGCCAATGCCGAAGATGGAGGGTTAAGGTCTTTATGTATGTTTCTAGTATACCTATTTCGTTTTTAAGTCTATTTGAGAATGCCCTGACATAAATCTTGTACAGTCCATTAATTTTTTAACTTAATATATTCTTTGCTGACTTATTAAAAAAAAAATTATATATGGTTTTGGTGGAAAAGGAATCATGTACTGATAAAGCTACCAAAGCCAAATTAATATATGCCTTGTTGGCATCAAATGACTGAGCCTTGGTCATTTCCACCTCACATGATAAAATATTGAATCTAGCAAGAGGGCTAACCATAGTTTTCGAACCTTCTCTCTATTTCAAAGCCCATGTGGTTTGTGCCTCGGCATCTTTTTGGCCTGGACCATTTCAACCTCATATAGAGAAGTACAAAAATAGACTCCAAGGAAGAAAACATTGCCTTAGATAGATTAAAGTATTTTCCAATTTGAGAAAGTTTGAGGTTTTTTTTTTTTTTTTTTATGAAATTCTCCCAACCCACATAGCTCCTGGAAATCTGGAAAGGTCTTTAGGGACCCACCACCACCACTGGCCTCCCTGCCTCTTCTGTTGATAATGCGGTGGTAGGCTGGTAACCATTCTTTGCTAAGATGCTGACTTCATCTCCAGGAAACGAAGATGAAGTCAGCTTAGTAGCGTACTCCTGGAAATCTTCAAAGCGTCTTTAGGGACCCACCACCACCACTGGCCGCCCTGCCTCTTCTGTTAATAATGCGGTGGTAGGCTGGTAACTATTCTTTGCTAAGATGCTGACTTCATCTCCAGGAAACCAAGATGAAGTCAGCTTAGTAGCGTACGTGTTAGTTAGAATCTAATGAGTTAGTCGTGTTGATTAAATTATAAATGTGACTTGTCTATATTATTATTATTTTTATATCTAAAATTCAAAATAATCACATTATCTTATCTGTTCATGCATATGATAAGATATGTAAGAATCTTTTTCTCAAAAAATAATTACGGGGCAAAATAGAACTTACGAATCGTAGATTTCTTGTTTTCAGGAGTTCTTCAAACAAAGCCCACCAAAATTGATATGTTTTTAATTCTTTGAAGGAATATTAATTCCTTAACTATATCCCAAAGTAATTTCACTAATATGTCGAATCGTAGGGCCACCTTGATTAACAGGAAAAAAGTGTTAAATGTATTTTTCTACTTTTGATTGTGAACTTTTTATTTTACTCGGAATCTTTTTCTTTAATTACGATTCATAAAAATATCTACAAAACTGCTCTTTATAGAGAAGCCCTGGGTTGCCTTTCGCTTATAGAATCATTCTGTGTCTCCTTAGTAACTCTGCTTTTTTTGGGCTTTTCTTGTTGCACAATTTCAATTCAAATGAGGAGAGAGAGAGAGAGAGAGAGAGAGAGAGAGAGAGAGAGAGAGAGAGAGAGAGAGACTACAATTCTAAGGCGTAAATTATGAAGCCACTTGGCCAACATGGTGGCAAATAGATGGGACCCACCTCAGCTTAGCTGACTTGATTTAACGAAATTAGTTTTAGGGGAGATGGGATGGTAAAATTACGTAAAAATTAACTATTGTTGTCTAACATAGTTGATGAGCTATGGTATGCAAAAAGCTCAACTCACCAAGAGGTCTCTAAGTTCGAGCGTCCTGGTTGTTATCTATTTTCCTTCCCTACATATAAAAAAAATATATGTAAAATTCATGTTCTTTCAATGGTAAAATATTAAAATTATATGCTCCAAGTATCGGTATCAGATAAGTCATATCGGCAGCTAGTACATCTTTATTATTTATTAAATATTTGAAATCAATCACAGAAAGAAATATGTGTAATCAACATGTACCACCAGGTCCGCTGTAGGCGATAAATCTTTTATATTCAGAATCAATTATTCTGAAATCAAGTAGGTTATAGCACTCAAGTTTATCTTGATACACCAGAGCATCAAGAGGATAGTTATCCCATGAGTTCTTGAAAATCTGGATGTTCGAAATGAAACAACTCTTGCCAATATGATCTCCATTTGTAAAAGCGAAATGACCGCTACCCATTGGAGGCCAATGCCATTTGGTGTTAGGGTTCACAACTTCACCTCCCCAGTCCGTAAATCTTTGTACAAACTACTTGGCCAATAACCTACAGCTTCTTTCGAAAAGTATATCCATCAATTCCTTGTCTTTGCATCCTATGTAAGTACGTACAGCCAAATTAATCATAACCATCCATGCATGCATCACTTACATACACTAATATATTAGTGTCAATAATTTTAACTATTTGAAGGATTTATTAAAAGCAATCAAACAAAAGCATTTAATTCAAATACCAGCAGTCTTAATCTGGATTGATATCTTAATGACATCTCTATAAGTGTAATTAGAATTTGACACCTTCATTCAATTGCCTTTTAACTTATTTTCAAAATCATTTAATACAGTAAATTTTTTTTTGATAATTATGTAGTATTTTTTTTATGAGAGTAAATCTTTTATTTCATTTAAGAATTAAAAATAGCTTTTGAGAATAATATGAGAGGAGTAAAAAAAATTACAAATCATAAGAAGTCAATAAGAAAATCCATTATTACTAAAAAAAAAAATATATATATATATATATATGTTAACAATTAGATTAAATAAGAAAATCCCTTTAAAAAAATGTGCATGTTTTTTTTCTATAAGTCAGCAAAGAATATATTTAGCTCAAAAAATTTTAAATGATCTGCACCAATCGGGAAAAAAAAAGAATGTGCTTGTATAATACCTTTATAGGTGTATTTGGAACTTTGCACTTTCTCTTAATTGTTATTTGTCTAATTTCACAAAAATTTTATAAGGGGCATAAAAGTGTTTCAAATAAGTTGAAAGTGATGTTTAGGGTGTCAATAAGAAAAGCTATAAATACCTTGACTACAGTGATATCCATTCCATATTGATTTCCTTGATAAGTGGAAACTTGTTCCAATGCAACACCAACTGGTACTTTAGTGCTCACTTGCACAAAACCAGGGCAAACAAGATTGTAGCACCCAGTATGTTGATAATAATCGTTCTGGTATTCCATAGCAAAACAAATTATTTAACGGTAGTGATAGTATTTTCTTGTAAGAGATATAAAATAAGCAGACAAAAGGAGTATGAAGAGGCACTAAAATCCTCTGCGGAGAGGTAGTGAGTGGCAGTGAGCATCCGACGGCTAGGGTGCATGTCAGGGCACTTCCAACCGTTAAATCCTCACTACCACTCATTACCAACCGCAGAGGATTTTAGTCGATGAAGAACTGGAGAAAAAACTTACCGTCCAATATACAAAGAGCCTAGTTCTATTGTCACCACCAAACAACTGTGGATAAACCTGAGAAATTTTAAGATCAGTAGATTTAGGTTTTTTTTAATTATCATCTTATTTGAAGCTCCAAAAAATTAAGTTTTGAATTCACTTGGAGGATGAGAAAAAATACTTACATGCCATCCTGCTTCAATGGTCTCATTACCCCCATTGGTAACCCATAATTGAGAAAGGCTAAATTGGTCAGCAGCCTTGACTCTGGGATTCCATACATTAAGTAATCCTTTGGTTCCACAAAATTCTCCAGACGCTGTTACCGGACCGGAGCCCACTGAAAAATAATTAATAAAATTCACTATTTTGTTTCTTAAACACTGCTGATTAATTATTTGTTAAGATACCACAATCATATTTTTGCGACACTGAAGAACATCCCCGAATTAAAATTGTAATAGAAATTAAATCGCTACTTATAGTCAATGGGCTTGGTATCCTAGTGGAAGGAAGCTCTTGTTCCATCATTGCTTGGGTCGACTGGTTATAGGTTCAAGTCAACATATCCCACTATTACTGGTTGGTTCTGCAAAAGCACTACTTGGTGCCGTATAAGGGCTTTGGCCTAGAGCTACGATCACTACCATGAAACCCCCATCATCTTTCCTTCCAATAGATGATGTCGTGATGAAGACAGGTTATCTCTTCACAACGAATGATTCACATCTTTCTTATGTAAAATGTAACTTACTAACAATACCTACATGATGTTCTGATGTGATAACAGAATATTTCCTTCCAAAAGATTCAACTGGAGGAGATCTTAAATTATCTTCAATTTGAACCCTTCGAACAGGAACTTATCCAACTGGGAAACCTCCACCTTTGAGTCCTATATATGGATGAGTATGGTTTGAACTTTTATCATTCTTCACAAACTGTGGGATCGAAGTTGGCTTCAACTGCATAATAGAATAATAAAAATAAAATCAAACTAAGATTTTTGTATGTAAAGCTAATTTCTTAATAATATATAGAATCTGAAATATTTAAAGTGCTGCAAATCTTACCTGAATTATATGGTTCTTAAGAGCAGGATGTTCAAAAGCAAGTTGTTTTTCTATGAGCACACAATCATAGATATCTCCATCTTCAAGCTATAGAAAACAAATAATAAATTTCCATATTCATAAACATATTACAAACAAGAAAGATCAATCAATAAGATACTATGATTGAAAAAAAAAATGAATGTTATACATGAATGCTTTTAATGGTAGGACGACGGGAACACTTCACTGATCGTTTTGCCTTCAAGTAATCTTCTTTTGATATATGTCTTCCCTCCGTAATAATGCAGGTAGAAACAAAAAAATTTGCTACCCACAAAAATATGATGGTTTTCAAGCCTAAACTACCATGACAATTCATCTTAGCCATCATGGGAATGAGATGGGGATGATGAGGTAGACAACTAAATCCTATGTTTTATAGAATGGATATTCTGTTTGTAACTAAGGCGGTTACAACAGAAGTCATAACCGCTCTTTTATGCCCTTCAAATTACAACTGTAAGAAATCCTTATGAATTTACACCATTGAACACTTTAAATAAGTAACACATCATCTTTAATAACATGTAATCTTTAAGAGACAAGAGATGTCTAGTTACAAGTCTCATACTCTAGTTAGGAAGGCCTTGTCCACTTAGAGTAGGACAATTTAACCATTTTCCACTCCATGGTTAAAGGAAGTTCCTAATCTTCCCCCACGTGCAACTCTCTCCCCTCTGAATAAAATTTTTTTATCAAAAAAAATATATATATATATATATTTCTGTTTGTTACAAACAAACACACCCTTTAAATTTATGATAAGAGTATCCCATTTGGAGGTTGATTAGACGATTATATATATGATTGGATAGAAAGGGAATGATGAAGATTAATCATGTACTAATAAAGCTACCAAAGCCAAATTAATCTATGCCTTGTTGGCATCAAATGACATGACGTTAGTCATTTCCACTTCACATAATAAAATATTTAATCATCTAGCAAGAGAGACAACTATACTTTTTGAGCCTTCCATCTTTCTCCAAGCTCCTGTGTCTGTCCCTAAGCATCTTTTCTGCAAAATGGCCGACTACTTTCTAACCTGCTTCTATCTATCTCAAAGCATAAGAGGTGGAAAACATTGTTTGGGTAGAGAAAAAGGATTATTCCAATTTGAGAAAGCTTGAGGATTTTTTTTTTTTTTTTTTTATGTGAGAAGGTGGAGTACCCGCCTGTTCAAAGAATCCTCTCGCTTTTATTAATTAACACAACGATAGATGGATGGCATGAATAGAACTCATGTGATATAATTTGCTCTAATTTTATAGACAAATGGACCTCTATGCTCTCCTACTCTCCCATCAAATTACATTTCTATCAAAGTCGTTTAAGTCCAATTTGTAACATTGAAAATTTGGGGTTATAAGTGAGTGGATGTTATTTGTTAAGAGTATTATACATGTATAGAAATATATGAAACACATGCCAATATATTACACATGAGAGGACATCTTTGTAATTTTATGTGTGAATAATCTACACTTAATCTTATATCTAAAAGTCAAAATAACTACATTATTTTTCTATCCGATTCTGATCCCAATCACATCCGACGGTTTAAATCACTATGAGCATGTATCCTGAGGAACTTCTAGCCACTAAATATGCCCTTAGCTCTCTTCCACGCTTTCCTATCTATCGATGTGCTAAGATGTGTAAGAATCCTTTTCCCGAAAAAGAATTTACGTGGCAAAATGCAACTTATAAAACATAGATTCTTATTTGAAGTAGTTCACCAAGCAAAGATAACCAAAATGAAAATGTATTTAATTCTTGGAAAGAAAACTAACCATCCCATCCCACTAACAATATACCAAAGTAATTCCCTCTCCTACTTTATCAAATCAAACTGTCACCTTGTTTAACAAGGAAAAAGAGTTGACGGATGTAGTATGAACCAAAAAAAGGAATATGGGATAATAGACTTGGACTTGGGTCCCGAAATTTTCCCCCAACCCAATTAATAAAGTAAGAGGGAATGGATTCGAAAAAAGATTGAAACTTCCCCAGCCGGCCAACCCCACCTGCCCGGGATATTTTTTATGGTATCGGGATGATAAAATCGGTACTGATACGGTATGATTTTGGTACGATATTTGATATGATTTTCGTAATTTAGTACATATCGAATCGTAGAATATCAAGAAAAAAAAAACATTTTGACATACTGAAACTGTATTGAATCTCTTTTAATACGGTTTTTGTATGATAATTCGATTTTGATACAAAATTGACACCTTTATCAACACCTCGAAAAAAGATGTCATGAGCTCAAAAATCTCCTTAGGGCCTTACCATGGAGGGGAAGGAAAAAAAGACTTGATAATTTCATAATTCATTAAAAGGTGTAGTAAGAAAATCACTGTAAATAAGAACCACAATTCCAATAGTAGTGATTAAAATTGACATAATAGACGTAAGTGGATAGATGAGTACTGTGGCTTCAAGCCTAATGGATCAAACACTTACGGCTGAGTGAAAGTCTCCATTACATTGTCATGAATGTGGTTGGCATGAGGGCATTGAAATCCCAATTGGTGAAAGCTGCACTCTAGACCTGATGCCTTTGTTGATAAAAAGATGCCAATGGGGCTTCTTACTTCCCAAATAAATCCTCCTACATCTATATATAAACGCTTAATCCAGTATTGCTAGACGGTTATGTTTGCCCTAGCTTGGTGAATCATATTTCCATAAAACGACATTTCACTCATTATCGTTCTTGCGCACTGTTTGCAATAGCTAAGAAGCCAGTAGTCGTATAAGCAATGTCAATCAATTCTATTTAGTCCCTTCCAATTTAAAATTTACACAATTATAACATCATTTTGGGAGAATGTTTTATGTTATGAGGTGTAGCACCAACGCCAAGTATAGTAGGAAACAAAATTACATTGCACCTCCCATGAAATGCCCAAATCCACTTAATGATCAGATGCATTTGCATGCTCTCGTTAGCCCCACACATGTGGAATGGGTCACCCCGACGAAGATGAAACAGGTTCTCATACAAGAACCATTCTCCTATGATTTTGATCCACACACATGGAATTCAGTTGAAATCAACAACATGGTTGGATTCCATGCATATGGATTAGGATTATATGAGAATGATTCTTGTGCGAGAACCTGATCTACACTCCCATCCCAACCCACCCAAAGAGAACCCGCGGTCATTTATTTATTTATTTTGATATAAACCGTCAGCATCGGTATTTTCATTTAACTCGGAATCTTTTCCTTTTAAGATTATATAATTTTTTTCCTCTGGAGGAAAAGACTGGGCACGCTACTGGTTGCTCCACGCGAAAGGTTAGGAGTCTCTGTTTTCTATATAAACAGAGGAGACCCTCGATCTCGAAGCATCAATGAAATCCTAGAAGAGAGAGGCTTTGTAAGAGAAGGGGCGAGGAGGGCAGCCAATAGTTTTCTCTACAGTTCAAGAAAGCTTTGTTTTTCACATTCAAATCAGAAATCAGAATTCAGAATGGCTTGCTCTCTTTCTAACGCAAAGCTTATCCTTTCAGCTTTCGTCAATGGCGTCTCTGTGTCAATCAAGAACAGGTAAGGCGAAGTCGAAAGAAACAACTCTTATTCTTTAAATCCCTATAAATCTTGGAAATCTTTGTTCCTTAATTTATTGTTTCTGGTTGTGTCCATGGATGATGATGATGATGATGATGAGCAGGCGAGGTTACACTGCAGCAACTGAAGGTCTTGGAGTTATATCAAACATGGCGGAAGGAAGTGGGGCGAAGAGTAACGTGGTGGAAGCAGGGGAGGAGATGATGAGGGGAACCATAAAAGAAGCATCATCATCATCATCGGAAACTACTAAATATTGGGCACCAGACCCAGTCACTGGTTACTACCGCCCAGAGCATATTGGTGCAGGTGAAATCGACGTGGCTGAGCTTCGGGAGATGCTCTTGAACAAGTCTAGGCAACAACACTAGATGTTCTTCATATAATCAAAACCAGAGAAAGAGAGAGAGAGAGAGAGAGAGAGAGGTCTAATTGTCTTTCACTTCTAATCATCCTATGTAACTTGGGAGAACTATTTGATATGTAATCCTACTTGCAACACACTATTACTCTATTATGTACCGTGTAGAGAGAGAATACACTGCTCGTACGATCACCTGATCGCGACTAACACGTGTCCCACTTTTTGTCATTGTAAGGAGAAAGAAAGATACATCTGACAACAAAAAAATAACAGATGTTGATCAATGACCCGTACGATCACCTCAAATCTATTCTCACGTGCAGACTGTGGAGGCTGGAAGGACATGCGTCTATACTTCTAAAACCAAAAACCATATAGCCACTTGGCCCACAAAGTGGCAAAGAGATGGGACCCACCTAAACTAAAGCTGACCTATAATCTAACGAAATTGGGTAAAAGGGGAGATTATCGAATTAGTATGGGTATCAGACTAGTCGTATCAACTGGTATTGATATCGTTTTTTAACTGATATGGGATCGGTGGAATGGTATGGGACAAAATAAAACTGTCCGATTCAACCCAATATGATACCTTTGATTTAAAACCTATGTTTTCCTGATTATCAACTGAGTTTAACTGAGCAAAATGAAATTAGGTAAGTTGATATGAGAGATTAAAATCATGTGAAATTCATGCCCTTACAAGAGTAAAATGAAAAAATCATCAATATATTCTCCTTACCTCTTCATCATGTATTCCTCAATAATAAATTCAGCCGATGATTTCTTTACAATCCCATATTAATCATATGGGGTTGAACCAACATCCCTTTCGTAATGAAATTTTGTATGAATCAAGGATTTAGTTTTTGGTATTGAATTGAATCGGTGTGTATCGATCACTTTTGTCCTTATTTTTCGAAAAGAAAATGTATACTTTTGTACTATTTTAACCATGGAACAATGTGGATAATCGATCTAGATCTGTTAGGTATTGAGTATCAGTCTCAACTAATACCGGTACTTAAAACCATGGTAAGAATTGATATTGTTGAATTAGGAATGTTGAGTGAGCAACACACTCACGTGTATAGAAACCTTTTCATCTCTTATTTTTTTTTCTCAGTTGATTGATTCAATCAAGGGTTAAGAAGGATCCACTTCACGTTAATGAGTTTGTTCTTGGAAAATTCAGGTTTAGTTAACTAGCTAGATTTAGTACTTCATGATTGGGACCTAAAAAGATCGGGTCAGGTCAACATTGCGAATAGACTAGTTCTCACGCGAATTAGTGCATTAATTATTGATTCTTGTTTAGCGTAACTAGTAAGAAATTTTGTTTCCCATCATTTATTAATAACTGGTTAACGAGAATTTCCACTAATTAATCATTTTTATTCCTCACTTGTTTTTGATAGAAATCATATATATATATATATATATATATTCCTCAGCTGATGCTATTTTCTGTGTTGCTTCCCTAATATGAATTGATAGTTTGATACGTAAAGATCTCTCTCTCTCTCTCTCTCTCTCTCTCCCCTTCATAATTAGTCCTGTCCTTCCTTAGTATGTCTTGTCCCGTCTTCTTTCCTTCCTATTATTATTATGATTATGGGACATTATTATATATGTCGGTGTTTATCCATCCAATCTCAATGGATATATGAAATCCTTTTCTTCTCCTCTTATACATTATAATGAAAGGGACTCGAGCTCTTTACCTCCTATAATGGATTCTCTAAATTTCTTCCACCTTTTATCATTCAAAATAGAATAGAAGGGTGTGCATCGAACGGCTAACAACATTCAAACACACACACTTGGCCATCGAATGTGTATTGGGCAGATCAAGTTCAGAAAGAAGGATATTTAGCCCCCATGTAAATAATGAAACTAAAGAACTAGGGTGTGTTTGGCAGTATGTATTCTCAGCATAGATTCTAGGTTTAGGATGAATTTTGAAATGATAAATAATGCATTCTCAACCGATAATATTCTTAAATGGTTTGAACCAGCGGAAAAAGACCAGAAAAAACCGGGCCAAACTCAAATCAGTTTGGTCACATTTTCATGGCTTTCCAATTATTGGCTCTTCTGCTTTCCTGATTGTATTTCTTTCAACATCATGACGGAAGACACTAGACTTTCAAACCTTTCTTTGCTTTTTTATGGAATCGATGATGCGAATCATATCTAGGGGTCCCACTGGCTTGGACCAAAAATATACCCAATGAGATTCTATTATGTAAATTCGTAATCCAAGCCTCAACATCTCCGTTCTTGGTCTGGATGAAACCTTGGTTCCAAATCCAACCAAGTAAATCTGGAACCCAAATCTAATATGACACCGATGTCAACTTTTCAAGCAAGAGTGGCAACTAGATGCATAAACATTTTTATGGCAGAAATAAGTAACCATAACACTTGTGTTCAGAACCGAACTCAGTTTGCCTAAACCCCAAAATCGAAAAAGAGCCAGTGCAGTTGGAGATCAATTTGTTTGAATAAGGGTTGTATTGGGTCTATCTGTTTCTGATGTGAAGAACTTGTGGGAGAAGCAACTAGTGTGATGCAATAAATATTTCCTCTAATAATATAACTTCAGCCAAAATCAGAACAGAATTTTAAAGATGCCTCAGTTGATGCTTTTGGAAGTCTTATGCTGTACTTTTGGTCTTTGTTTCTCTTGTCTTTTTCAAGAACTCTTTGGAAGCCCATTTGAAATTATGGTTCTTAATTTTATTTCTCCAATTAAAAATTTTCCTTCTGTTCTCTTATAAGAAGAGAAAGAGTTGGTAATCTAGAACCTGTGGCATTCAAGTATTCAACCCATATCAATGTAAAAAAACAATGGAGCAATTGGTAGCTGTTTACAAGCAATTGCTGATGGTCCTACGGTTTGGGTTTTGAAAGAGTTGTGTGTCTCATCTAAAAACAAGGGGGTTTTCTTACCTATGTTTTGGGGCTTTGCTCCTGAGGTTTTTCTTCTTGGGATTCCCCTGATGGATTTACTTACTCTTGCAGATTATCTTCAGCCAATGTTGAAGCCCCTGGTGTTGGGTTAACCCTGTAATCTGTGTTTGCATTTCCTTGCATTTGTTTATTCTCTCTACTGTTGCAATCAACTAGTAATAATGCCTATACGCAATAGGGAATTACATTACATGGATGAACCCAGGAAAGCGAAGCATCATAAGGATACACAAATAATGTATGAGAATTATCATGTATGGATAGTAAAGATACTATCTTCCAGTCTGCAGCAAACCAACTATAAAATAGCACCAGCTATCACTATTCCTGTGCAGGGTATCATATATTTAAAATGGCCCTAACATTGATATTGAAAACAAAGGGTCCAAAGGTTTTTCCTCATGAATATCAAATCCAAAGCCATGCTGATAGCTTTAGCCAATATATCAAGATTAGGAAAAAAAAGCTCTTGCAGGTTTTTGGTGAGTAAAAATATCCATCCATGTAACGACTTTAGCAAAATTTCAACTTCACATGTGCTGTTCACCCTCAGTGCCACCAACTTGGGGTCCCTTGCTCAAGTTTAAGAAACATAATTAAGTATATCCAAGCACCCCATCTAGATTAATATTGCTTCAAAGTTCATTAATTAGGACAAAAATGCTACACCTTTGAGTGGCTTCACCATTAACATACTGCCTTAAACTAAAGCAAGTTACAGACACCAGAGAAATCACTACCTTCATGTTTTCACCCTCTTCTATTATACCAATCCTTACTAGCAGTACCCAGCTCTAAAAGCCATGCCCTTTCATGGTTAACACCTTTTTTTGCAATGCACAACAAGAACAAATCTGACGAACTCAGAAGCCAGGAGTGCATACTAAGTCGTCGGTAGATCAAGATGGGTTCTCACAACCCAGATCCCCTTAGACCTTACAATCAAAACCTAAATAGAGGTTCTTTCCCTCTTATGCTAGCTGCCACCTCATACTCTGTCTGTGCTGGGTTTTTATTATTTATTCTTCAACATTCATGACATGTTTTTAAAATTTCCCTAGCATTTTCCAGTATCATTCTTCTACCTGATGCCAATCCATACTTACTATATACTCCCTCTGACCTTTGTCCCACAATGATAGTCCTTCCCATTTGGTGCTTCCCAAATTCTTTGTCCATGTATCAAATCAAGTTATGAGTTTTTGTTAAGTTTACTAAGTGTCCCCTTGCATTGATTACCACATTCACTTATTTCCCAATTTGAAAAGATTTGAGTAGTGGGATAGCAATATTGAGAAATGAGAGTTTTTTTCATGTGTTTACCACTCCTTAAGCTTTGGGCTTTTTCAGAGGGGACAGTCATTGCAGGACAAAGACATAAAATGTAATAACATGTCATCCCAGAACAACCCCATCCATTCAGGACAACTAACATTATAGCTGGAGTTGAATCAAAATCACCAAGGCCCTAGAGGAACCCAGCATGGGAGCAGAGCTAGGTACTTGGCTAGCTCTACAAAATTAAGAGTAGCTTTTGTCTGTTGATTTGTGTAGGGTAGTAGAAGCATATGGCAACTGTAGCTTGTATCAATGATAAAAAAGTTGAGACAATTGGATCAAAACTATTAGGAGGGAGTCCTCCACATTTCTGTGGCAAAGTCGGCCAAAACTGCCAGAAGCAAGCTTGCAGCATTATGCGGCTAACTCATGCCTTATTCAGTATTAATACTACAGAGCATAGTCGACAAGGTCACCAAATGATTTTTGAGCTTCCAGAAAGCTTCTCTCAACTAGAAAGATAAGAAGATTAAGACTTAACTGAATTCCGCCCAATGTAAACTATAATTAAGTCCCAAGTAATCACCAAAATAATCCAATGGATGCCAACAATACTCCAATACAAGCAGTGTTTCTAATCTTAACCTGTTTCTCTCTGGCCCTAATTACATGAAGCAACAGAATATATAGCCAGAATGCAAAACAAAAGAATCTTAGAAGCATTTTGAGAAATCAAATTCTATATCAAATTCTATGAAGGATCAACAAGCATTCACCATCACACGATAGAATTGAATCAATACAGACATAGGTGGGCATCAGAACTTTCAGTAGGGCATGTATTTGAAGAATAGAATAATTCAACAATATCCAGAAAATGAATCTTGCAACCCACCCCCACTAAGAACAGAGCTCGATGCTATGATCTAACCTGCGAATCTTATCCTTATACACGGACCTCGCCAATTCATTCCTTGAATAAAGAACCAAACTGGTCCAACTAAAACAAAGGAAATTGAAGAGGATAAGCAAAGGGGGAGGGCCATTGAAATTCGGGTATAATTATTTGCAATTGAAGTACACATCTTAAAATGAAGAAACAAAGGGGTTTGTTCTGATACTCCTTACTTGCCCCTTCTTGCAATCGAAACCACATCCACACTGGGGACACTCGTCGAAGTTTGCAACAGGGAAATCAGCAGAAGTAATACCCACAGAGAATTCAAGCTGATCACCGATCCGAGTAACCTCGATGATATTGACCCAGAACAAGAACACCTTCACACTAATACCCTGAAGCTGCGAGATCTTGCCCTTTGTGATATAGCCCTTAATGGTGGATCTGTAATTGAGTTCGTAGGAGTTCTGAATATTGAAGCTACATGTTTCATTCAGATAAACAGCGAATTTTCCGGTACTAGTATCGAAATCGTAACCTGACACCCCCGTGTGGAGGAGACCCACCGGGAAATCGTAGGATTGAAGGATCTCATACGCAGTCAGATTCTCATCGGCGGCCGTCAGAGAAGAAAGAAAGAGGAAACTGAAACAGAGCAACGCCGTTGAAGACAAGAGTCTTGGTCTGAGACTGAAGAAACCCATCTCTCTCGCCTTCCCCTTCAAGCTCCTTTCTCCCAGAGGCTGAGACAGAAAAGCTAAAACAAAGCCAAGATATGGTTTTTCTTGTAAAGCAAACGAGAGGAGGTTTTGTTGACTTAGGATCGAACCAAGTTTAGCAAGTGCCACGTCAGCATAGATGAGATGGCCCAATACAAATGAGGCACGTGGCCATTAAGGGTGTTAATTATTATGCTGTTGAGGCTGCATCTTTGTTTCATGAGGATCTCCACAGGATACCCTTTGGAAAAATCTGGGAAGCTTTTTAGGGCAGGAAGTAGTTGTGTCTCACTGTCTCCTGAGGTGGAAATATAATAGAGAACACAGGCTGAACAGCTGCCCTTTTCTCTTACGGTCAGGGAGACAGCGCTACAGTGTAGCAACTAGCCATCCTTGTACGTTTCATTTTTCCATTATTTTATTCTTTTCTTTTTGAGAAGGAGACGGCGGTGTTTGTCAACTGGGAATTGGAAAGGCAAACCCTATGGACGACAGAGATCTATTGGAGTAAGTGGTGTTAAAATAATAAAGAATTTTTCATGTAAAAAGGCAATGCTACAGGGCCCACTCTAATGGTGGCATGGAAGACGAAATCATTTCACATGGCTCGTTGGGCTTACAAAGTTAGTGTATCAAAACAAAGGGAAAAGAGTGGGTATATGTATATTGTAAGCTAGCACTCATTGTGTCTCTCTCTTTTATCTTCTGAAATGATTTTTCTATCCCTCTTGTATGATATCTCATCTTACATTTCCATAGGTGCTATCCGTTAACTTACTATATACCAGCAACATACACATTTCTCTCCCAGTAAAAAAAATATAGGATGAAAAAAAGATCACAATCTAGCTATGAATCTCATATGCTCAAACAAGACTGCAAAAAAGACCATCTTGCTCCGTAGTTGGATGCATGTGCGCTTGCTTCCCTTGGTAGATAGGCTGAGTTGGTTAAGTGCTTGGGCTCTGATCTTGAGTTAGAGCCTTCCATCTTGTGTTTCAGTGCTGGTTGCTGGTTGCTAGGTGCTACTACCACCTACCATGGGTTCCAACCCCACCCCTAGCCGCCTTCTTGGGAAGTCATCGTAAAACTAATAGTTATTGTTCTTTCAACTTCGATACATTATCAATTTCTTTTAATGGTCTTTAATGGTGGGTTATTTAATCTTTATTAGGAAGATATATATATATATATATATATATTTTGAGTTATTAGATTTTAATCGATTTTTCTAATTTCAATCCAATTAGTCCATTTTGATTGGTTTTATCGTAGATGAGATTGTCCTATCTATTGATCCATAAGTTCAAGCAATCGATTCAATCAATTTGATCTCATTTTTGACATCCCTATTTTGGAGTCTTTTCTTAAGTTCGTGTCAAACACTTCAACTTGATAGTTAGCTGTGTGGATTATGTGAGGTTCAGAGGAGACATCCACAAGGAATGGTTTTTCGTTTTTTTTCAATGAGGGTAAATGTTGTTCTTTTACGTGTGTATTCCAATAATATACAAAATAATGATAAGTCATTTTCAATTTATTTTTAAAAATTCTTTTATATCCTTTGCATAAAAAACTTTGGGAAATACGACAAAGGGACAATTAAAAGAATGTATCAAATTCAAAATACACCTATAGTGGTGTTATTTCGGCAATCTCATATTCGAGTTTTAGCTCTTAACAACTTAGGAGCTTTAACAAATTTCAAAGGGGCAGTGGAGAATACATTAGGAGTTATGCATTCTTGAATTGTGTTTGAGTGCATTCTCATATTAGAAGCTATGTATCCTGATGTTGTGTTAGGCAAGCATTCTATAAAAGATTCTAGGTCTAGAACACATTCTGAAACCTAATTCTTTTATATTTTCTCTTTACAGAACTTGTTGTAAACCTAAAATCTCTTTCAAGAATACATACCAAATATATCCTTAAGCTTCAAATTATTATGTAACATGAATCTTGAATCTCTCTCATGGGGTAACATGCCCCAATACCCAGGGTGTCCAGATCTACAAGACCAAAGGGAACACTTGGAAGTTGAAACACTCGGAAGTACAAAATGTTCCAATTCTTAAATAAACCACTTTACTTTTCAATTAGGAAGTTCCAAGTTCAATATTTGAATATTTAAACAATTCATTCAAGACTCTAAACTGTGATGTGTGTCATGGAACAGCATAAAAAAAACAAATTTTCTAATCTCTTGCAATATCGTGTGGCACCTTAATGCCTTGATATTAATCATGCAGCCTTTTTATTTATCTTGTAATCTCATTTGGTAATTCACAAAGGGGTAACAATCTCAATTAGGGTTGTCAACAGGTTGGGCTGGCCCGATCTCAATCGGGCCTAGTCGGGTTTAATCACTTGAAAATTTTACTCCATGAATATCCATTTAAGTAAATAGGCCTAGCTTTAGGGGACATGGTACGGTTTATAATAGGCTGGTAGGTATCAGGATACCTTAAACGGGCTTTAACCAGATCTTAACAGGGCTATAGACCTATTTAAGTCTAAATGGGTTCTAAATATGCCTACCTTAAAATTATTTTCTTAAGTAGGTTGAAGGCCCATAATTGTTGAATTTGAACATTAAATCACAATAGTTTTATGCAAAAAATAATCATACTAGAAGGTGACCCAAATATTTGATAAAGAAGAGAAATGATATGAGAATATGATTGTTTTCAATAAAGGGAGTCGGGCTAGGTCGGGCAACATTGAGTCAGTTCAAGTCGGGCCTCTAATCGATGGGTTCGGTCAGGCACCCAATGGGCTAACTACCTACACTGCGATCGCACGTTTATTAATTTGGCCGATCTAGGTCTAGCCATAAACGTGCCAAACTTGATTGGGCCAACCAATGTGGGCTCAAAATTGACACCCCTAAACTCAATGACCAAATAAGATAAAGAATAGAGATCTATACTCTACGCTGCTTATATTAGCATCTTCCTCATCAACCCATATGCCATAGTGAAATGGTATATTTAATGGAGAGAGAAGATGAGTTCACATTAGGGGTGTCAAACCCTAAACCAAATTGATAAAATCGATCAGATCGGACAAACCGATAATAGCCCAGCTCAAACCGAATCGAAGCTTTATTGGGGATTAGTTTTGGCTTAGAGCATTGCAATCCCAAAACCAAATCAAACCACACCAAAAACCAAATGAACCCAAAATCAAACCAAAACCGACTCAAAACCTGGACTGAAATCAAATTGGTATGAAATCGAAAACAGTCCAAACTTTATTTAAAAAAAAAAAAAAATAGTTTTGTATATGTTTGTGTAGAATTCGAACCCAAACCAGACCAAAAACCAAAACCGATCTGATTATAAACCGATATAAAAAATAAAAAATAAACCAAAATCGAAATTTCCTTATTGATTCGATTTTGATTTTGGCATAAACCAAGGAGAACCGACCCATTGACACTGCTACTTCACATATTTAATAAGAAAAGAGAGGGGAGAGGGGAGAGGGGAGAGGGGAGAGAAGAGAGATACTATGAAATGGAATTCCCCCAAAATAAAAATCAGCTGAGCAAGTTTCTTTTCACTCATAATGAACAAAGAATTCTTTCTCCATAGACATTGGTCCGTCAAATGGCCGGATGAGAGGATAATTTTGATTTCACCAATAAGAATGAGAGTGTAATGATGATCCAAGAATCTAATAATGTGGTAAAATCACTTTAGCTAATGGTGAAGGAATTCTTTATAAAACTTTGAAGGAAAAGTTAATTATATAAATTTGACATGTATGATACAAAAACTTTATAGTCATGGTATGTAATATCAATTCTAACCATTGAATTCCTACATGAGCTTAAGGGGGCAAATTGATGCTCTCACTGTGATCAACTGTCTTAGCTAAGAACATTTGGGCAAATTTGACTCTCTCACTGTAATCATCTGTCCAAGCAAAACATGTTCTAGAACGCATTCCCCAATGAGAAAAGGAGGAATCTAATTTCAGAATACGTTCAAGATCCAGACCCAGAATCAATCCCAAGAATGCATACAAACACAAAACATATTCTGCACATAGTAAATAGCATTCTAATAGATTATTAATTGTACTACACATAGAAGACAATCTACCATTACAGAAACACCATAGTGAAGAAACCTACCAAGAACACATAAACGATAGAGAAAACAGGGTACCATTACTGAGACTCCATTGACAAACTGCAATCAATTTCTCCTAAGTAGCAGAAACGAGGAGGTTCCCTTCATTCCCCTTTGATGGTTTATCATCGCATTCGAATCCGCAACCACACTGCGGCGACTCTAGGAAGTTTTCGATAGGATAAGAAGCAGAAGCGATACCCACAGAAAATTCAAGCTCTTGGCCACTTCGAACCACCTGGATGATGTTAACCCAAAAGATGAAAACTTTAACAGTAACACCCTTCAATTGAGTGAGCTTGTCTTTGGAAATATAGCCTGTGATGGTGCGTTCGTAGTTGAGCTGGTAGGAATCGACCAGAGAGAAGCTGCAGCTACCATTCAAATAAGCTGAGAACTTCCCAGTAGATCTGTCCAAATCATAGCCGACGATCGATTTTGGGATAATCCCCACCGGGAAATCATATTGTTGAAGAGCTTCGTAAGCAGTCAGTGTGTCATCGTCGGCCACTGGTATTGCAGGGAACGGCGTCAAGCAGAGTAGAATCAGACATATAAACGGCATCAACGACATGGGTCTTGGCTCTAACAGAGAACCCATCTGTAATTAACCTGGAACAGAAGCGAAGACGAATTAAAGAACTGGATTTGATTCAATCGGGAGAAATACCTAGGTTTGTGATGAATTTGTGTTTATGAAATGCCCTTCCTTGGGGTACCTACACCGGATGAATGTTGAAACGTGAGAGAGAGAGAGAGAGAGAGAGAGAGATTTGTCTGCGTCAGTGCAATCGAGCAGATGAAGCTCTGAAGGGAATTTATGGAAGAGAAGCGTGGCTCTCCCGAAACCACATAGGAAACCAGGGACTTGTGAGTCCTCAATTTAGACTGAGCCCCGTTTTCTTCAGTTTATCCCCATTTGTCTCCTCACAGAGTCACGGTAGCAGCAAAGTTTGTCCTTTTTTGCTGAAATGATTTCCAGCACCGCCCACATAGAAAGTCTTTCTCATACTGCCCCCTTTTTTTTTTTTTTTTTTTTTTTTTTTTTTGTGCTAAACTTTCTCATATTCCCGCTTAGATAAAATGGATATGTTTTGTTGTGGGGGATAAGAATGAAGGCCAATTATTGTTGAATACAGATGAAGGGTTAAAATTGGAAGGAAAATTAACAAAGGGACATGAGGGGTATACAAGAGGGTTCATCACCAAGGGAGCGTGCTAACTCGCCATGGCTAAAAGAAAAAAAAATCATGATGCTAAGTTGGGAGGGAATCTCCAAGGTCCCATCATTATAAGGTCTGACGAGGATTATAATATATAGTCTTACTTAGCTCTTTGAAGAGAATGTTTTTTATTCAAACAGGCGATTATCAAAATGCAATGGAGCAACCTTTGCATAGAGACCCACTCTCTCATTATCAAAATAAACTTTTGCAATTTTTTAATTTTGGAACTTTGTACTTTCGAACTCTGACCAGTTCAGAAACAAAATGAGTGATGCCCTTCAACAACATTACTTTCCACATGAAAACTGCATGGATTATAAAGGAACCCTTCCCTTGTGGACCTGGTAGTAAACAAACTTTTCTGTCTTTGAAAGAGAAAGTGGGAACATCCTCCGGGACGCAAATGAATATGCTTTAAAGTAAATGTGACTTTAATATATGGAATGAGAGAGATTGTCATCTCCGTGGTGCTTTCTTGTAGCAACTGTGAGAGGGAGGGAAAGTTTCGTCAGATAAAAGAAATGAAAAAGGTGGGAAAGATCATATCAAAGAGGCCTTTAGTCCCTTACATATGCAATTATTTTGGGTTTTTTTTTCTCTTTCTTTTTTTTGGAAGGGAGGGGGGGGGGGGGGGGGAAGAGGAATCCAATGGGGCATTATTTGATCCATTTATGTACTTAAACCACATTCTTTGAGTCCAATTAGATGATAATTTGACCAAAACCCCCAGACCATCCATAATCTCTTGAAGCTCATGTTCATGGTAAAATGAAGTTGAGTTTGGATCCTTGGCACATACATGAAAGATTAGTTACTTTTAACATACGGTTAGGGGTTACATCTTTTGTTAACAATGAAACTTACGGAAAAAATATCTACAATAAACAGTTTTGCTATGAATTTTAACTTCCAGGTTTTGAGAATTCATCACTGCTAAGAGGGAGAAGCATGTTACTAAAAGATTTTACAGAGAGCATCCCACTGCTATTACCAATCCACAATCTTATGTCATGCATATTAGTCTGTACATAAAAAAATGCCAGCTTGTTCATAGTAAAGGCATCCAATGACTTTCATGTTGGGAGTACAATCTCTTTGTATTACAAAGGGCCGTTAAGAGGCCATAGGCCTTGACGAAAATATATAGTGAGAATTCTTTTTCTTTGATGTTTCAGTAAATTTTCTGAATAAGGTTCACTATATATTTATATCGCAGGGTATTTACTCAGTAGGCAATCTCATAGACATGTGATGACCAGTTATCAAACTCTATTCTCTATTGATAGTGAAGCAAGATCTCATCTCAATATAAACGTAGGGAATTTTGCCAAACCACGTAACACTTTGTGTTTGATTGTATAATTGTTGTTTGCGATTTCCATTCGTTTTCTGCATCGTTTTACAATTCAATTTCTATAGTTCACGTGATTGGAAAACATCTTCTTGAAGGCTGCAATGGGGATGATGGTGAATATATTCTTTTTTATGCCATTAGTTGAAGACAAAGGCGAGGGTCTAGTCCAAGACCTGCCCTGTTTCAACGAGTAAGGAGCTCATAGAGGGCGGATCTGGTGTAGGAAGGAGGATCCCAAAGTCCAAAGACGGATTCCAATGTTCTCTCACTTGCATCACAACCCCTATTGGTTCAATCTCTTCTACAGTGTTACAGCATCTCATTAGAGCCCAAAGGCAGCATCTCCTTGGGGCCCAACTATTTCTACTCCAAAAAAACAATGGACTTCTAGCGTTACACCTTCCAGGCGGTCTTAAACTTCCTGTCTGATCAAATGAACCAGTTGTCATGGGTTCAACACCCATCTGCAAGAAACCCTCTGGTTTAATTCTTCCTACCCAGAGGTGATAAATGGTGGCATGGCACAAAAAGGAGTGAGCTTCTTAATAGGGCTAGGGCAGATTTTGGTCGCCCCAGTTTGAGCTTGATTTAAATGGTTCAATGTCCTCATTGGTCAAGGCATGATTGCTACTCAATCCAAAATATATAACAGAAAATACAAATAACCCAACAGAGAGGAAGAAGAGTAGAAGATGATAAGAACACAACGGCATATCCAAAAACGCTGAACAGATCAAAATGTCTATCTACAATCATTATGTATAATTTATTACATAAGCCAAAAACATAATGTGTAGTATACTATCCCTAAGATGGCTTCAAAGAATCAAAATACAACAAACAGCTTTAGGGGGTAAGAGGAAAATAATCTTAACCTTCTTTTTTGGATTTTGAAGCTGAGGGAGGGAAGGTAGAGGTGTGGAAGATCCTACTACTGAGAAATATACATTCACAATGTGATCAATAATGTCTGTGGTAAGATATGATGGCAGCAAAGAGCTGAAGAGGCTTCTTTCTAGGTAAACAAAGTTTGCAATTGAGAGAAATGAACATAAATGCAAATCATAATCACAGCCTAAAAGGTGAAAGGACAGAAGATCTGTTACATACAGGCATGCATAAATTCAGCTCACTTCCTTGAGTCTCTTTATCAAAGCATCTAATGATTTCTTCTTTGGGTTCTGCTTCAGCCCCCTCGTTCCAAACGATCCAAAATACCGATCTGAAGGATCCTTCAACTTCTCTGAAACCGTCACCACTTTCCTATAGTCTAGCAAGTCATAGCTCCTCTCTCTGATCAAAGGGTCGAGAAAATTCTCAGGATGACTGCTCAAAAGTAAATTAATCAATTGCCTCGCTTCGGCCAGTGATGACTTCAACTGATTTGCATCTGCATCTGAGAAAAGATGAGCTTGGTTTTCTGTGAATGATTCCAGAAGCCTGATATCCACATCAATCCCCATAATAGCATTTACATTAAACCTCTTAACTGAATCCCCAACTAGAACCCCAAGGATTGTCTCAGATATATGGGAAAGAACATCTTGCAAGACCCTTTTAAGTACTTGAGCTGGAAGAATCTGTTGAGCAGTGGAAACCAATGTCTCAAGATATATGATCACTTCATTGGCATACTCGTTCCCATTTTGTGGTGGTTCATCAGTTATCCAATTCACATTCTCAGTCAAAGTCATGAATCCATCCGCTTTGGCTTTAAGCATACCAGAAAGCATCTCTTCTGCTGCATCACGAGCATTTTTCAGTGGAAACGGTCTTTTACTTCTCTCTGCCATTCTCAAGGGTATGCCCGAAAGCTGCGCAGCATGACGGAAGAAAAAATCACAGGCTCTCTCCAATACCACCATGTTTGCTGCTACCTGCATTGCCTGGGAGACTCCATGTATTGATGTATTGATGAGCTTAACCAGTGCCCCATCCAAGACCTCACTCAACAACCTGTCCAAGTATTTCTTGACCACATCATAAAAATCTAGCTGCCCACCATGTGACATGAAGCTCACAGAATCCTCTACGAAGGAACGTACGATTCTGCAACAATCTGGAACAGTAGAAGAAAACGGTGCAATATAGGGGAATGCCGGAATTATATCAGATGTCTGGAGCTGAAACGAAAGCACATTCATCGAATACTCATACTCCTTTTTCATCAGCATCTGCTCAACCTTATCAGCAGCTAGAGCTTCTCCTATGAATTTCTTACAATCAGAAAGCAAAAGCTCATGATACTTGTCCCTATGCTTGCTTAGAACAAAAAGCAGAGCATCCACAGGGTAGCCATATCTACGCAGGGTCACACTAAGCAAACTAACGTAATCTTTTATCAACAGAAGATGATTGGCGGTCTGCATCCTGGAGAACTGATCCTCTAACACAGAACACATTTTACTGACAGCAGTTTCCCATAGAGTCTCAACCTCAAACTTGGAAATTAAGCCACCACCCGTCCTCAAAACCCGGTCTTCCACAATAAAGAATCCGGCAATCTGTGCGAAAAAGGTCTGGTGGGATTCCAGAAAAGGAGTCATGGAGGATACCTGAAAATCAGACGTCAACTGAAGCTTCCGGTTCTCGAAATAGTACTGCTTGAACCGATCCTCAAGCCCTAGGGTTTGGTGGATATGGTAAGCCCTGTACAATGGCGTCAAATCAAACCCCAAGAGATCACTGCCACCGTTACTAAGTTTCTCTTTGCCATTTCCGGCAGCACCAGTGACAACGTCGTCCTCGTCTTCCTCTTGGAGGGCATAGACACAATCCCTCAAGCTGAGCCTGCTCTGCTCCTCGGCCTGACGTTGCTTGATTCGAAGCTCCTCCTCTCTCTGCCTGGCCGCCGAGGCCTGCCCTATAGCCAATTGACCTAAATTCCGACTAACGATCCGGATCTCGACAAGCCAATCGCCGAATTCCTTACTAACCCTCTTCTCGATATGCAATCGGATGGCGGGGATCTTCTTCTCGAGCATCTTCCGAAGCGTGACAGACGGGGTTTTCTCGAGGAAACCCCTCTCCATCGCATCGACGCACTTCAAAGCCATATAGAAATTGTTGCCGGAGAGATGGAAGTTGGCTCTGGAACAGAGCTCCATCAATCGAACACAAATTTGGATGGAATCAAGGGCGAGGGAGATGTTGCTGCTGACGTTCTGAGCCTCAACGAAGGAATCGAGGGAGACAAGGAGAGGACCAGCGACGGACTGCAAGACTTCGTTAGAGTTGTAGAGGGAGGACTTCAGGGAATCAACGTCGGAGAGGAGGGATCGGAGGTCATCAACGGCCATGATGAAGTCCTGGTAGTGTTCTTTACAAAGCTCCTCGATCTCTGACTCCGTGGACTTCGTGAAGTGGCGTAGGTGGTGAAGGATTGTTTCTGGTTTACCTGAGGCGAAGGCTTTGCGTACAAAAGGGCCTAAATCTTCGCCGTTGCAGATGGCGGCGGAGAGAAGAAGTTGGTCAAGCTTGTCCGAAGACTCCCCATCGTTGGCTACAGGAGCGACTTTGCGTCTTATCCTTGATGTCTGCATCTCTCGTTGTTTTCGCCTTGCTAATCACCCGTGAACACAGAAAAGTTCAGATGGCATCTACCTACTCTCTCTGGATTGACGGAGAATATTTAGTAGTAGCAGAGAGAAATAGAGAGAAAAAGGAGGAACCACCATGTGAAGAACGATGGAGGAGTTCTTCTTCTGCAAGCAAAAAAGATAGAAGAAGGAGATAGGATTTGGACCTGTTCGATTTTCCAACCAGAAATCGACCAAGACCTCGGGACCAGGAATGACTAAAATTGTAAAATGACATGGGAGGTGGAGGAGAGAGAGAGAGACAGTCACATTTGGTGGACGGGTGGAGTGTTATCTATTCAGAACTCCAGAAGACTGAGAAAATTAGAAAACCACATCGACCGGACCGGGTTGCACTCTGGACCGATGGTTCAGTTTGTAACTTTGTCTCAGCCTATGGTTATCGCTGTCTGGTTGTGTAGCCATTGTATTAGTATAGGCCAATGACAGCGCAATCAGGGGCATAAGGGGCAGGTCAAAAATTTGTACACTCATGCTACTGGAGCGCTGAACATATGAGCTACGCGACTGGGGCAATGATTTTTTTCTCATATTTTGTAATGTAATACAATGGTACATGCTTCATTTGTTACATATTATTCAACTTTAAAATGTTTTCATCTAATTAAGTCATGTATTTTATTTTTTTGATAAAGAGAAGTCTTTTGATTTGCACGTGAAAGGCACGTGGAAGATGAATTATAAGATTCAATCAACTACGGAGTGGAAATAGTTAAGTTGTCTTATACGGCAAAGATAAAGCCTTCCTAATTATGTGAGATAATGTAATATACATGTCACCAGTTGATTGTGAAGTATAACTTAAAGCTTTTGATGCAATAAAAAGAATACATGCCATGGCATGAAACAATGAGGATATGTCAAATTTCTCTATTAAAATCCCATCCCCATTGTCCTCAAAAGACACTCTTTCAATGTTGATACATTATGTACTAAAACCCCACTATATAATACCCTTAACCTATGCCAAACCCAACTCCATTTAGTATTTATTGATGAACCCTTAACTAAAACACTAATATAGTAAAAATGCAAGTCCTATATTGTTTTATGAGATAGCTTAGTTGGGGCCTTCACCAGGCAAGTTGTTAAGGGATGGGCCTAAAGTCTTTTGGTTACCAAATCTGCCACCACTAACTCATTAAAGCACATTTAAAACCGTGATAGACAATTTTGGATCACAGATAATGGCCACATCATCGAAACTTTATGTATAAAATAAATTATTATCATGTCCAAGCTAGAAGACCCAATACCAAACCTAATCTATGACTCAGCTTGAGACATTGCAATTAGATTATGCATCATAAATTGTCTCGTCCATTATAGCACGTGTATCGCTCAAGGCACGAGGGGCATGACGAATTGATGTCATTTTCACTTTTCTTTGGCTTATCACTAACAGTTTGTTTAAGGTTCCAAATTCAATGATGGCAACTAAGTACAAGGGTTGCGATTCGTTCGTGGCTTAACCCAACACCTTGTAGCAAATTATGATAAAATTGAAAACTTCACCTTTTGGCTTCAACCATTCTTTATTGGGAAATTTATAATGCCACCCCCCTTAGAGAATGTCACTATTATAAGAACAATCTTTCAGTTTCATCAAATTAGACTCTGACCCCTTACCGTCAGTCACTGTTAAAGAATATACCTTATATGCTGATGTTAGTTACTATATTTTATTTTAAATATCAAAATACCCTTATTAAATATGAAACATCTAAAATACCCATATAATAAGTCTCATCCTCAAATCTAGGGGTGTCAATTCGTGGCCCCACCCGACTAAACCGATCAGGACCGACCGTTTATAGACCGGCTTGGCCCGGACCGTTTATTAAATGTGTCGGGCTTGAACCCGACTCGTTTATAAATGGTCGGTCTCGATTTTGCTACTTGGACCATCAGGTGCCCGACCGAGACCGGCCTATTGTGCACCAACTTGGCCCGACCCTTTAATGATTGTAGAATACCTATTTTACCCCCCCCAAATTAAAAAATAAAAACTAAAAAAGTAAAGACATGTTCACATTTTAAATAATGGTTATATTTGGTATCATTTATTGATTTATTTTCATTTTTTTTGGCTTGTATGAGTGGATCGGAATATAAGTGTACATTTTAAAGAGGGCCCGTTTAAAAACCGGTTAAAACTCGTTTAATATTAAACATGTCCGTAGCCCGATTAAGGCCCGACTAAAGCCCAATTAAAGTAGCCCGATTATAGCCCGAGGCCGACCGACCGAATATAAAGTGTACCATGCCCTCAATAACTAAGTCCGATTAGTTAAATGGACGGACACGGTGTAGCCTTTGAAAGTCTTCAAACCCAATTAAACCCGATCGAAACCGAATCGACCCGACCGATTGACACCCCCACCCAAATCGATGGATAGTTATTGTATCTTTCTCCCAAATCAAATCGAGACCTAATTTACCTAAAATGCAACATCGGAATGACATAAATCCCGCTTTCCTGAATGAGATCACAGCCATAAATTCGAAGAGTTGTTTCCGTAGCTTCATCTACTCAATCTTTCCTTGATGGAGAGTTCTTTATCTGGTCATCCGTAAGGTAGAATGTATCGATTTCCGTGTAAATCATTATGAACTACTGCAAAACAAATCGAAGTTTATTCCTCCTCCACGCTGCAACTGAAGCTCAGAGAAATCAAAGCGAAAGTAATACTTTTTCAAACGAGGAGAAATTCAGGTCGTGGGCGCTAATCGATCAAACCCTAACCGAAATTGGCGGAGAATTTCAAAGCAAAGCGGGGTACAGGAATCTGATAATGGTATTCCCTCCCCACAAAAAAATAATGGATAGTGGTAGTAAGAATCGAGAAGTATAAGAATCAACTCAACTCTGTAATCGCTGCAACTCTGCTACTTCTGTTGTGAAGGATTAACGATCCTCGGTGCAGTGGAGAACGGAGACCCCAACTAAGTTTGTCCGACACCTGATTGATTAAGACGGTGGCTCTCTCCCTCCGTCTCTCTATGCGATTGATGTCTTCCTCCGGTGAAGGTGAGTATAGAAAGGGGTGAAGTGGACATGGGTTAAAACATGAGTTTTGGTGAATGGGGTATAACGGTATAAAGATCAGTTTAAGTCCTCATTTAACAATGGTTGATGGTATGGTAGGGGGTTTAAGCCTAATTTGATGACACAGATGGGGTGTTCTTATAATAGTGGCATTATCTATGGGTGGAGCTGTAAATTTTCTTTATTTATTTGATGATAGCATTTGAAGTTATAGAGTGCTAATAAACTCCATCTTGGTGGACCACGATAATTAGTAAAGCCCATGTGTACTGTCATCCACAATTTGCTTGGTGCCCATCCAATAGTTTGAACTAGGGGTGTAAGTTTAGCCCTGATGATTCAACCCTGTCTAACCCGACTATGAGGGCCAACCTGACCCAACCCTGTGTGGGGTTGGGCTGGGCCTAGGTTAAGGCATAGAAAACTCAGCCCGACCCTAACCCGCCCTGAGTCTAACCCTGATTATTATTGTGCTTTGTAGAATGCAGATGTCTCTCCTAGTCAAGGGAGTTTCTTGTTGTTGTCATTGAGTTTCTTATGAAACAAGAATATGATAAAGACTTGTATAACCAAAAGGGAGAGCACAAAGCCAAAGGAAAAATCCATCTCTACAACCATGAAATAAGGAATGAGGAGAGGTGGGGGCTTGCAATACTTGAGTTTCTTGGTCCTTATATATTGGAAATTAAGCAATATTGTAGATCAATATGAAATTCTAACCACAGTGAATGATTGGATTAAGTCTTAATATGTTGACTTTTGATGAAGAGGATTAGAAAAAAGGGTCACATGGAAAAATAGGGACACATGTAATCTCCATGAAAGAATGATAAAATATCACGTTCAATATAGTTTAATGGAGGAATACATTTTAGGTTTTAATCAAAAAATTGAGTTTCAATTCGTTTTAGGAATTGAAATCAGAATTGAGTCGTACTTATTAAAATACGATTCCACTAAGAAGACTAACTAGGGTCAACCCGGCCCAACCCTGAGCCAAATAGGGTTGGGCCTGAGCATGAATCTAACAGGGTTGGGTTAGGGTTGGGTTGAGTTTTTGGACCTAGGGTTGAGTTAGGGGTTTAAGAAACCTGGCCCTGTGTTCACCTCTAGTTTGAACCTTACCGCCCATTTACAAGTCATTTCACTGGCCATATTTTCTATTGTTTGAAGCCCAATATGAACCTGGCCCATTAAAGAAAATTTGGAATCTATAGAAGCATACTGAGGGAGCTTGAAAATACACAGCTGTTAATATAAAATAGGGAAAAAAAATTTCCATGCATTTAATTTTTTTTATTTTCTCTCTTTCTCTAACCATGTGGACTCCATATAAATGATAGCATCTCCTATCACCATTGGTGTGGGGTGGGAGATTCACCCACACTAACCAGCATAAGAACCCTCTTAATATAATTGCGTAAGGAGACAGTTTCCTCCATCACATTGGAAGGCTCCCCACACCATCCTAGGGTTCACGCTATTAAGTTTTAGTGTATTCCTTAATATATTCTCTCACACATCTCTAAAGCCCCACGGCCATGGAATTGGATTAAGGAAAACCCAGTCCAATACATAATATATGTTAGGGAAATAATTAGCATGGCGACGGTTTGGTGCTATAATATTTTGAATTCCATCTACTATGTATGTATTGATGTAAATATTGAATACCCGAAATTGAGCCTCAAATTACAAAAGGTAGAGCCATTAACTTAACCCCAAACCCACGCATGCCTTTTATGTCACATGTGACTGTTCCACCCTAAAAATAAATAAATCTCTTTTTTTAAGAACTAAGTATTTCTTCACCAATGGTGATGTAATGTTATGGTTAGTCACTGAGTTGATCATTAACTCTCATTTGTATTATTCATGACTTGGAATATTGGGTGGTTGAAGAAATTCTCTGTTCAACATGGTTGGAGAGCAACTGCTTCTTTATTTTAATCTACTGTATATAAGGGACTTCAGCTGCAAGAGATTCTTCCATGATCAATTGCATTTTATGGGAATGCATAGAAGCCAGTTTGTTGATCGTTGAAATTTCATATTAGAATCTCTAGGTCATTGATGCTTTCATGTATTTGAAGAGTTATCGCTACCGAATAGTCTAGGCTTTTGAGCTAGACTACACTCTAATAAGGTCAAGTGTTTGATATCCGATAAGTGCAAGGGGTTTGTGATTCAATCTTCATATATACATCTACAACAATACCAGTACAACACTCAACAAAGACCCATGGCGAGAATTCAAACTTCAAAACTGGAAGGAGAGCTAGTCATGGACTCCTCCTAACAAAAATAAAAAACCCATCTTTATGATGAGAACAGAGCAGCACCAGGAGGAGGAGGCAATGGACTCTTCAACCATATTCGTAGCAGATGATTGGATTGACGAGTCCTTTCTTTTTTTGTCATTTATTTATTTGGGCTCTACTCTATTCTACTTCTTGGATAAGGGGTTCTCGATCAGAAGGGGAAATTAGATGTTGATGTTGTTGTTGTTGTAATCCTTCCTCCAATCCTTCTACTCTGCTCTTCGATGCTTTGGGGTTTCTGTACATTGCGTAGAGAATTAGCTGAGCTATTCCAAGTAAACATCCAGTCCCGTTTGGTATCTGATACACAAAAAAACACATCCAGATATCACTTTCTGCTTCCGCAATTGATCATGCTCTGTCATAGTTTTCTTTCTCGATAAAAATAAAGAAGGGAGTGTTTGTTGAAATGAAGAGTAGAAACGAAGTGAAGTGTAAGAAAACGAAGATAGCATCAAAGAGTGTCATTGTCAACAAATACTATGGGAAATTGGGAATGGGAAACTTAGTTAACAAGACATGAAGAAAGGTCATCTTCTATCCTAGAAGGGAAGTTCGTCTCTCACGCAAGAACTGTACTAAGTGGAGTGCAGGTGAGATGTTTGTTGAATTGCTTGTTTGAAACTCTTGTGGTTCTGATTTTCTCCTGAAATGCAAACTAAAATTTTCAAATATGGGCTAAGGGACTGCTGCCCACCCACGCGTCCGTGCATTGGGTTTTTTCACACCCTACTGTGTTTTTATATGAATAATGCTAGATGGACTTTATTTGTTAAAAATGTATCATATGATTTTTCATTATATTTAATATAAAAAAAATAAATATGAAAATTACATATAGAGTAAAATGTTAATGCAAACAAGAATCATTTTATAACAAGCAAACAGAACCTTATGGAAAATGAATTCATAAAGAAGTTTGCATACGACTCCTGGTGGCTATTAGCAATCATAAACCAAGATTGGGTTTTGACTTAAATTATAAAATTCCAAATACAAGTGAACCCCCAATGGGGCTGTGATGCAAAGTGGCATTTAAAATAAAAAAAATTATTAAATGGGATTTTCTTATTGACATCATTTTAAAGGAGTTAAATAAATTATTTTTTTTATTTAAAACACTTTTTTTTTCCTTTCTAGACAAGAAACATGTCATTTCATGTGTACTTGAAAAGCATACAAATTACAAGACAATATTGATTCTTGAAAAAGACATAATGATAAATCATTTTCAAATAATTTTTAAAACTTATTTTATCTCTAATTTAAATAATTTTTTCAAAATAAAATAAAAAATAATCAAAAGAATGCGATAAATACTAAATACACCTATAGAGGTGTATTAGACAATCAATCCCTTCGATTACCCATCCAATGTAATACATTTTTCCTCCCTTTTAAGTTTGATATGCACGATTGTCATTGTAAGACACTTTATACACAGCCTTGCCAGGATGTCTTTCATCAAGCAAAAGAGGGGCAGTAAATGGAATGAACTAAGAGATCAACTAACCAAGAGAATGAATAAACCCCAAGGTTGGATTGAAATCCAAGGCTTGGTCCCATTGAAAGCCCAGGGAATAATTCCCAATACAAAACAAAAAAGGATTGATAGTGTCAAAAATTAGTGCATCATAAAATGATTATTCCATTAGTTGTTGAGGTAGTCCTAGTCTTTAGAGTGTTGTTTAGTTTATTCTAGTCTTTAGGGAAATTTTGAGAGACGTTGTGCAATCTATTATGAGAACAGTGAGGTGTCAATAAAAGAGGTGGGTACGAACTAGTTTTTTGGCCATTTGTTAAGTAGCTGAGAGTTTTTAGGAGTTGAACATGTGGAAGTGGTTCACTTATTTTCATCTATTTAAATTGCTTTATGTAGTTCAGTTTTACATATGAGAAAATAAAGGAGCAGTTTGTGGTCTTTGCTTCACTTCCTTTCTGTTCTCTGTTGAAGTTTCAGATATCTCATTTTTCTCCTTTAGTTTCATGATATCAGAGCTTGGTTGGAGGCACTGAACTTCATCAGCTAATTGTTGGAGAATTCTGTTATCAAAGTTCTTGTTCACAAATGGATCCAAGCATGGTTGGGAACGGTTCTGCACAGTATGGCGTGAGAAGCTTGTAGGTACAAATTACAAGTATTGGCAGCTGTGCATCAAGGCGTATCTCCAAGGACAGGACTTATGAGAGCTTACTGCTGGAAATGATTTCCTGACGACACTCCAGACAATGTTGAAGCACAACGGAAATGGAAGATCAAGTGTGGGAAAGCTCTATTTGCACTAAGGACATCAATCAGTAAGGGTTTTATTGATCATGTTCGTAATTTCGATTCACCAAAGGAAATTTGGGAGACTCTTGCGAAGCTATTCTCTAAGAAAAATACAGCAAGGTTGCAGTTGCTTGAGAATGAGCTTGCGATGTTAACGCAAGGAGGTATGTGGATTTCAGATTAGTTTTTGAAAGTGAAAAATATTTGTGCTGATGAAATTTCAGATTTGGATACAGAGGAACCCATTAGTGATGCACGGCTTCGGCGGTATCTCATTCGTGGTCTAAGGGCAGAATATATGCCATTCATCACATCTTTGCAAGGATGGGTGAACCAGCCATCTATCATTGATTTGGAAAATTTGCTCTCCAACCAAAAAGCATTGGCCAAGCAAATGTCAAGCAAATCAATCTCTGAACCTGTAGAGGTCCTTTTTTCAAAGGGAAATTCATCAGAAGGTGGTGGATATCGTTCTACATTCAGCTCAAGTCCAAAGAAGAATACAAGTGGAAAACCGATCACTTGTTATAGATGTGGGAAAACCGGTCACATCAGGCGAAATTGTCGAGTGAAGCTTTTGGACGGAAATACAAGCATAGCTTGTGAAGATGACGGTGAAGGTGAAAAACCACCAAGTTGGGAGAAATGTTTTTCAACTATGTTAGTTGAAAAACAAGAAGTTGTCTCATGTCAAGCAAATGTTTCTATTGACTATGAGAAGAAATGGATTATTGATTCCAGATGCTCACACCATGTAACTGGGAATGACTCTCTGTTCTCTAAGTTTCAGTTGCATAGTGGTGATCGAGCGATTGTCACTGTAGACAATTCTGTACACCTAGTGGAAAAAGAAGGCAATGTTAATATAGATGGAGACATTGTTTTGAAGAATGTTTACCGTGTGCCTGGGTTAAAGAAAAATCTGGTTTCAGTTTTTTAGATAACTGATGCTGGAAAGTATGTCCTCTTTGGCCCAGAAGATGTAAAGATTCTTGACAATGTGAAGAATGTTGTTGCTGATGTTCTTCTTGTCGGTAAGAAGAAGAAATCGTTGTTTGTGATGCCTGCTAGTGAGACATATCTAGAGACAACAAGTCAAAATGATGGAGCATCAATATGGCATGCCAGGGCCATATTGGTTATCAAATGTTGAAAGAAATCTCTTTCAAGAAGCTGGTGAATGGCATTCCGATTTTAAAAGACATACAACGAGATGTGGTTTGTCAAGGCTGCCAATATGGAAAATCACATCGTCTACCTTTCAAGAGGTCGTCGAACCAAAGATCAAGTTTGTTCGAGTTAGTCCATTCAGATGTGATGGGTCCAACTAGAACACCAAGCTATAGTGGTTTTCACTACTTGATGGCTATCGTGGATGACTTCTCCATGTATTCTTGGGTATACTTTATGAAGGAGAAGAGTGAAGCTCTTTCCAAGTTTATTGAGTTCGCAGGTACAGTGGAGAAAACATTTGGCTTGAAGGTCAAATGCCTAAGGACCGACAATGGAGGAGAGTACATGTCAACTGACATCTTCAAATACTGTGATGATCATGGGATTCATCGGCAAATGACATGTCCTCAAACCCCACAACAGAATGGAGTTGCTGAACGCAAGTTGGGACATATATCAGAGATGAGTTTATCGTGGTTGCATGACAAAAGTTTATCTCGAGAGCTTTGGGCAGAGGCAATGCATTGTGCATGCCATGTAATCAATTGGCTACCTCTATGGCCAGGTACGGAGAAATCTCCTTTTGAGTATTTATTTGATGCAAGCCAGATGTGAGTTATTTTCCGGTATTTGGTTCTGTTTGCTATGTTCATGTTCCTAAGAGCAACAGAACCAAATTGGACAAAAAAGCAAAGAAATGTGTATTTGTTGGGTATGATTCACACAGGAAAGGTTGGAGGTGTATGGATCCAGAGACAAAGAAGTTTGTAACTTCGCGAGACATTGTTTTTGATGAGGTGTCATCATATTACATAACACAAAGGTTCGTTGCTGAAGTCACTAATGAAGAAGATGATTCAGCACGCATGCACTTGGCTCCTCAGAATGATGGGTCCTCCTCCAGTCAAGATGAACATAGAAACAGGGGGAGTGATGAATCTCCAAAGGTCAATATGCAACCATTAGACCAAGGAGGATATAAACAAGTTGTCCCCACATTAAGAAGGTCAACAAGAGAGAAGCAGCAACCCATCTCCCTTAAAGATTATGATGTTTAGCTGAATCCTTGTACAATGACTGCTTGCTTCTCTGTGGGACCACTAGAGTGCAATGAACCTTCATTCTATGATGAAGCTAAAGGGGTTCCTAAATGGGAATCAGCCATGCAAGAAGAAATTGCTGCATTAATGAAGAATGATACTTGGGAACTCATGCTAAAGCCAGAAGATGTTAAACCAGCAACTTGTAAATGGGTTTACAAGTTAAAAATGAAGATGGATGGGACTATTGATAGATATAAATCACGGCTGGTTGCTCGTGGTTTTTCACAACACCATGGACTAGACTATGAAGAAACTTTTAGTCCGGTTGCGAAGATGGTAACGGTCAGAACCCTTTTTCTTTAGCAGCTTGTAAAGGTTGGAAACTATGGCAACTCGACATGAAGAATGCTTTTCTTTATGGAGAGTTGGATCGTGAAGTGTTCATGGAACAGCCACAGGGATTCATTTCTAAAGAATTTGCTAATCATGTTTGCAGACTTAAGAAGGCGTTGTACGGTCTCAAACAAGCTCCACGCGCATGGTATGGTAAGATTGCTCAATATCTTATCTTCTGTGGCTTTAAAGTTTCAGATTCAGATTCAAGTATGTTTGTGAAAATGAAGGCAGAAATGCGAGTGGTAGTTCTTTTATATGTAGACGACATGATTATTACCAGAGACAATGATTGTGAAATCTAACAACTCCGGGATGACTTGTCAATTCGGTTTGAGATGAAGAATCTAGGAGAGGTTGGATGCTTCCTTGGTATTGAAATTGACAAAATAACAGATGGTTATTTTGTATCACAGAAGAGATGTTAAAAATTTGCTAGAACGTTTTGGCATGGGAGATTCAAAACCAATGGCTACCCCCATGAAACCATGTCTACAGCTACAAAAACATGAAGGAAAGTCACTGCGAGATGCACGAAAGTTTCGACAACTAGTGGGTAGTCTAAATATTTAACTATCATAAGGCCTGACATCTCATATTCAGTTGGAGTTATTTCTCAATTCATGGAGACTCCACAAGCTTCTCACTTGGATGCAGCAAAGAGAATCCTACGCTATGTGAAAGGTACTCTTGATATGGGCTGATGTACAAGAAAGGTGAGAATTTCCTATTAAGTGGTTTCGCCGACGCTGATTAGGCAGTCGACAAGAATGATAGGCGTTCGACCACAGGGTATTGTTTTAGTACAGGTTCAGCTGCAGTTTCATGGTGCAGCAAGAAGCAACCAAATGTGGCACTTTCAAGCACCGAAGCAGAGTATGTTGCAGCAACTAAGGCCACTCAAGAATGTGTTTGGCTGAAGCGAGTGATTGGCGACATTCATGATGAAATGGACTATCCTGTTCCTATTAGATGTGACAATGAAAGCGCAATCAAGCTAGCAGCAAATCCAGTGTTTCATGCTTGTACGAAACACATCGAAATTCAACATCACTTTGTTCGGGAGAAAATGCTTGCACAAGAAATCAAGCTGAAGACAGTATCAACCATTGATCAAACCGCAGACATTTTTACAAAGGCTCTTGCAAAGGAAAAGTTTGAGAATTTTAGAAAAGTGCTAGGTTTACTTGATCATAAGTATGCACTAAGGGGGAGTATCAAAAATTAGTGCATCATAAAATGAATATTCCATTAGTTGTTGAGGTAGTCCTGGTCTTTAGAGAGTTGTTTAGCTTATTCTAATATTTAGGGAAATGTTGAGAGACGTTGTGCAATCTGTTATGAGAACAGTGAGGTGTCAATAAAAGAGGTGGGTAAGAACTAGTTTTATGGCCATTTGTTAAGTAGTTGAGAGTTTTTAGGAGTTGAACACGTAGAAGTGGTTCACTTATTTTCATCTATTTAAATTGTTTTATGTAGTTTAGTTTTACATATGAGAACATAAAGGAGCAATTTGTGGTCTTTGCTTCACTTCCTTTCTGTTCTCTATTGAAGTTTCAGATATCTCATTTTTCTCCTTTAGTTTCAGATAGTCCAAGGGACCCAATAAAGAAATATAGGATGGATCGCTAGTAATTGTGGACAAAGCTGCGGGCATACCAAAAATGGATTTTCAGGAATGGTAAATGAAGCAATGATGCATAGAACGCCTAAAACACGACACAAGTGGGACGAACAAGCTTTCCTCTACTACTCATTGGAGCTAGCATATGAAATTTTTTGTTGAAGGTTACTTGCAATACTATCAGGGCGGCCATTGCTAGCGATATTCACTTTCAAGAGTCATGAGCCTACGCCTATAAAGGACTTGAACTTAAATGCTTGAATCAAGCAGTGTTTTGCTTTCAAAAGATTGCTATATATTATAGACCATAGCATTTGTTTCTTCTTTTTTTTTTCCCCCCAAAGATGCTTTCTTATCTTGCTTCTGAGGGAGAAGCACACCACCTCATGTGGTAAGGTAGCAGGTGACACCAATGGGGGCACGAGATCGTGCATCATACAGGAAAGGCAAGAGTCATTTCAAAGGGGATAACAGAGAAATAGACACAAAATTTGCTAGCTTAAGAGGATTCTTTTCCTCCTTGGTCAATTGATAAATTTGGTATAAATATGATTTGTTAAATTTCAATACGACCCAATAAAGTATCTCTTCAACAATCGGATCAGATCCTTTAATTAGATTGAGTAAAGATATTTCTTCTATCAAAAAAAAAAAAAAAGACATTTTCGATGTAATATAATAAGGGTGGAAATTAAGAGTCTAGCATAGCGTCACATCACCAATAGTAATAGTGAAGAGAGCTCATGTGTGAAGTAAAAATTTAGTCCTCTTAAAAAAAAAAAAGAATCTTAGTCTATTTTAATATATATATATATATTATAATTGAGGAAATACCAACGTGAGAAATCCAAAGTAAATTTAATTTTTTTTAAAGGAAAATCCAAAGTAATGGCGTCCTTTCATTTGGGAAACCTTTTTTAAAGAGATCTTGTCGGGCCCTTGGGGATTTTATTTTTATTTTATTGAAAATTTTACCGTACCACCCTTGGAGAATACCACAATGATAAGACCATCCCTTCTATTTCACCAAATTATTTTCAGACCCTTTACCGTCAATCATTGTTAAGTGAGGAATTGAAATGATGAATTTACCCTTTTGATTAACACATGACCAAATGCAAAGCTACTCACAACTCAATTCTCCTTCGCTTGCAAGCGCACCAGGAGCATGATAGTGTCTCTCGTTTCCTTCCGGTGGTGATGATTGTGGTGGCGGTGGCGGTGGCAATGGCAGTGGTTATTCTTCTTTCTCAAAATCTTAATTTCTTCTCTTTTTAGGATATATTAGACATGTGGGTTCCGTTAGCGACCTGATATCCTTATTTTTTAGCATCTCCGAGACATCGCTTCTAGTGCGGTGGAGTTGGATCTTGAGAGGTGGGTGATTATTGTGGCCGGGGGTGTGGACTTCTTCCCCCCTTAGGTCACGGTATCTGACGACGGAGTTGGCAATAGTGTAGAGTGGCATACTTCACAATGACCTGTTGAGGACTGCGACACCAATGTTGAGGATGCCCTGTGGATAACCTGAGGGATGTCAGATCTGGAGGGTTACAAATTGCATACTGCAGAGGGTGGATCCACAATTGTGGACATTGTTTGGGATGAGGTTTCCAACGAGGAATCGAATGGGTCCAATGCAGATGTCATGGAAGCAGCGAAGGGCGCAGATTTCGATCATGACAGCAAAGATGTCAGATTGGAGAAACTGGTTGTCGACACAGAACACAAACTTGTCGTTCTAAGTTGGGTCGGCATGACCACGGGAGTCGATGTGGGTGGAGAGCTTGCATGTTGGGTTAACCTAGGCGACCGCATAGGTGCGCATTTTACTGGACAGAGGAGCTAGGTCTTGTGCCAATATCACAGCCATGGTGATCGATTGATCGATAGTATTGGGTGGTGGATGGTTTTTCTCGGAACCAATGTTGGGTGCTCGTTTAAGCTTCCAAAAGGGTGGGAATATGTAGTGAAACCTCTTACTGCTCAACTGGGTAGCAGCTTCAAATGCCTCGACGAATTCAGACCTTGGTTGTGGGAATAAGGCGACACCGCGTTACTCTTCACGGTTTGGGGAAGAAAGGTATATGATGAGAGTTAGGGGTTAAAAGAAGGGTATATCAGGTAATTTACCTTTTATAAGGGTATTTTGGTATTTCAATAAAAATACCCCAGCTGACATCAGCATATATCGCATATTCCTTAACAGTAACTAACGGCAAGGCATCTGAGAATAATTTGGTGAAACAGAGGCGGTGGTCTTATCATTTTGGCATTCTTCAGGGGGTGGCATGGTAAATTTCCCTATTTTATTTTATGGTGGGAAGCACACTCTTGAGAAGATTAAAAAACCAATCATGTAGGAGAAGGGGATTTGCTAAAAAAGATGCAGTTCAGTGGATGGGAATCTTTTGTTACTGATAATCTAGGTGAGGATCCCATCCTGGCTGTCGAATAGTTCATTCATTCGATTCCCATAAAAGAATTGCGTTGCCCTGCTCCAAGACACAGTTGGAGGTAAAATGATGTCTCAACCTCTATGAAATACAAAATATGCATATCCTATTGATGCCCATGCGTCCCCATCCTCACTGGTTCTTACATTGGCACAAGGGTCACTCGATCGAGTAGTGTTCTTCATATATGATATATTAAATTTAGGAAAATGTTTTATGCCGAGGAGTGTGACCCCTGTGCTCAGACAGATGGGACATGAAATGATCCCTCTATAGATGCTTTCTCATGTGTTTTCATTGACCCTCACACGCATGAGAATTACAATCTCTCACAAAAACACACTTCCCTATAAAACTAAGGTCTAATCGATCCATATGCCCTCCATTATTATCATTCATTGCATATATACCTTAACAAATATTGGGGCAGATTGGGTCACTGGGCTATCCACCAGTCCAAGTGCCTAATTATCTAAATGAAGGGTCACAGACACCTAATAAAGAGGGAGTAGTTGCGTATTTGTTTAACCTCTGGCTACCCATCTTGGATTTTTAGGTCCTAATTTTTGAAGATTTTAATGGAAGTTAATTAGTATTTAATTTAATGGATTATAGAAAAAGGTTCAAAAGAATGAGAACTTACTCCAAGAAAGTAGTCTCCAACAAGAATTGCATAGAAAGCCCAAATCCCTCCATTCAAGAATAGGAAGAAAGAAAGAAAGAAAGGCATGTACTCCACACTTCTCATTGTCACCACTGTTTTCTGCAGTATTACCATATAAATGTATAAGCTTAGTTTCAACTTTCAAACACGTGAAACCACACATTAACCTCAATAATGGATTACATATGATAGAGACTAGAGAGAAGAAAATTTGATTTTATTCAAGAGATTTGTATGAGATTTGCAAACAAATTGGGTTAATAATCCTTTAATTTATCTATTTAACGGAAGGTGGGCCCCAAAAACCTGCAAAAAAGACTCAGCTAGACTATATTATATTGGTGGTTAGTACAAAGTCATCCTTAGATAGCTCACAAGTTGATCTTTTCCACCCTTAAAAAATCAATGTATCTGGACAACATCTACCTAAGCTACTGTGGCAGCTGAGCTGGAAGCAGTATAATACTAGAGTTTGACCATCAAGTCTTCAATTTTGTTCCCTGTAGAAAGATTCTCCCATGTTTGGGATGTTGAAATGTTAAGGGTCTCTAATGCCTTTCATGTTATATTTGCTTTAGTAGCTCTTTCACCTAAAGCCTTATAATATATACTCCAATACCAAAACACGTGAAAGTGTAATGAGTAAAGAAGACTTTAATTAATGACTCACAAATACAATATAGTCATCAAACATGAAGGTTTGCTTTGTTTTGATGATGAACAACAACACAATATTATTGATGAAGCCCAATCTCAATTTAATCCAGAAAGTATTATTTATTTTTATCCCAACATTATCAGGGGTCCCACTCATTGGAGAATGGTCTAAGATCCTGATTCGAATTTTCGGGGGAAATATTTGTACTTTTAGGAATTAGGGTTTCTCAATAGGATGTGATCTCGTAAGAAGAAATGTGTGAGGATTTGTAATTTTTTCATCAGAATAGTGGAAACTTTAGTTTATTGTCCAACTATAAACGTAGCCCATTTTAGATGAACCACATAAAATCATTGTGTTTATGTCGTTATTTTGCTATGTTGTTAATTCCTAACAACAAGTGATAGACACTCACCCTAAAGTTTTCATTATTTTTCTCTAGTAGTGGGAACTGGTAGGATAAACAACAATAATTGATCAAGGATGGCATTTGGCTATGCCAAAGAAAAAATATTCTGATCAAAATCCTTTGTAAGTTTCCTAAGATATATGCAGTACTGATATGGGGCACCTCATAAGGAAAGTAAAGAAGTTTAAGAACACTAACCCTGGCAACCAGAGGTGATCCATACATAATTATGTTGAGGCATGCACATATGAGTCCTAGTACATCAATCCTCACATCTCCTTTCAGTGCCAAGCGAGTACCCAGAACCACTGCTGCTAGAAATCCCCCATCCAATAACACAAGAAGAACCGCCGTCTTCGCCTGAAATTAAGAAGAACCAGTACAGCACACTTATGTAGATGAAGATGAGGACCATATAAATGATAATAAAGATGGCAATTAGGGTTATTTACCTTCATCTTTGCAGGTGCAAATATAAGGAATAAGACAATATAGATAGCTTCCACAAGAACACCAAACCCATTGACAGTGGCAACAAGATAACTACCAGGTCTGATGATGCCATAGTAAGTCCAAAGGGCAGAGCTAAGCAAAGTGCAGATATAGGGAATGCTCTCAAACTCCTCCGTCGATCTGTTCTTTACTATTCTTAGAAATGTCCCTCTGTTACCTCATATACATCAACAACGCAACAGAACAATGATTAGCAAAAGAAAAACGAAAGAGATCACACATATAGAACACAAAGATTTTAAGTGATTCACTCAGGATGGGTTCTAATATCTCATATCAAAGACTGGCACTCTCTATCTCTCTCTCTCTCTCTAGAAAAAGAACTTACATAGGAGAAAGGAAGACTAAAACAGAGATGATGTTGCCTGCAAGATAAAGTCAAGAACCATGAGGGAGACTGTCCATAGACAACAAGATTATGCAGAAATAGTGTTGATGAAAGGATTGAAAGAGGAAGAAAGTTAAATTTTTTAAATACCTATGACTCCAATGTAGAAACTGAGGTCTTCCATTTGCACTGAAATTCTTTGCAGATCTGGAAGGAGTAAATAGAAGGTTAAGAAGAGGAGGAGGAGGAGGAGGAGGAGGAAGATAAAGGATTGAGTGTTGGTCAACTCCCCTCCAGTATCAGGTTGGAAATGGGAAGTTTGAAGGGAGGATCACTGAAGTCTCAACCAACAAATATAATGCTCTCTCAATTTGGTTCAATTTGAATTATTCAGAAGTGGAAACATTGAAAGCCGCAGTTTCTTCCATTGGAGGGACTCCCCTTGATTATTATAATATAAATATATATATCTTAGCTTGCCAGGCAAGGCCAGCGGCCCAGATTGCTTTCACGTTTTACAGCATTTTACCTATAAATTATTTATGTTGACCCTTATGAATGGGATTTATGTTATGCTATGACTCACATGGTTTAAACCTTTTAAGGTATTGGTATTGTTAGGTGGTTGTAGAAACGATTTGGATCATCCTATTGATAATATTTATATTTGTTAGAATAAACATCAAGAAAAATACAAAAATAACAGACAATAGATCTTCACAACATAGAGATTTAACGAGGTTCACACACCAGTGTGGTGTGCTATGTCCTCAAACGAAGAAAAGATGTTTCATTATGTAGAAGAAAGATTACACTCAAGCAGTAGTGAGAAAACTCGTCTTGAAAGTCTAGCTCAAAAAATCCCCCAAATTACAATGACAATGCTCAATAAGACGATAGTACATTATATACTCCAAATCACGGATCAACCCATTGGGTCACGGTCAATCCGATCGATCCATGTCAGCCCAACCACTCTAATTCTATCACAGATCTTAAAAAACTTCCTATTCGAATCACCACCAATATATCTCGGAGCGAATCAAAAATTTGAGACAAATTTAACAATATTGATATTGATTGATTCTATCGATAATCTTTTTATCCAATAAATGATTGTTTTCTATTTTTCTTTTTCTTCACAAACCCCACAAGGATGGTATCATTTCGTTATTTTAGTGACTCTATGTTGTTAAGTATCCTACTTTCATTACAAATATTTTTTCTAAGAATATAATTTTAAAAATAAAGGTAATATAAAAATCACTGTCACTTTGAGATAACCTTGCGGCTAAGTTTTTTGGTTTTTTATTATTAAAGGAAAAACCACTCTTGAAGTTTGAAAAGAAAATAAGAAACCCTACAGATCCTCAAAGAAATTTTCTCCTATATTGCTAATATCTTTTCTTTGGGTAGTTTTATCTTTATGGGCCGAGATTCCCATTCTGAAAATTGTGGAAGTTCATTCAATTCATTCCCGCATGCATAATTTATTTTCCTTAAGACAACATTTATTTTATTTTTTAGACTTTTAATTCAAATGAACCATTTTAATTTCTTTTTATTTTGACATAATAACAACTTCCATGGGCCATGACCCACCTAATGCTTAATCTCAATTAGAGAAAATGTGTTTATTACCAAAGGTTTGGCTTAGCTTGGCATAACAACAATCATTACTTAGCCTTATTACAGTTAAATGCGTTAGTTATATGGATTCTTGTCTTCTAATTAGTCTTATTTAAGGTTATACTTGATACAACACCTAAATCATGCATGTTCCCCTTATTGCTTTTTCTCGGGTCATTTAGATCTACCACTGCCTTTTTTAATTCCTTCAATTTAAATCAAAGCACTCTTTCATATTAAAATATGCAAGGTTTATTTTGAACATGGTTATACCACCTCAAATGATTTTCTCGCACCTGATCATGTATCAGAGCTACTCTCAAATCAGCTTTAATATTATCATTTCTTATTGTTAAGTTTGTCTTGAATTTTTTACCTGTTTTGAAGATTGATCCGCTCTGATATATTTTGGTGGCTACCCGAATCGAAAGTTTTTCTGAGATCTGTAAATGACGCATGAGGGTGCAGGTATGGTTCTACCGGATTGATCGCAACCCGATGGGTCGACCCACGACTTGGAGTATATAATGTACTGTTGTCTTGTTGAGAAAATCATTGTAATTTGGGATTTTTCGAGCGAAGGTTTTGGGGCGAGTTTTCTCGCTGCTGTTCGAGTTTAATCTCTCTTCTGCATAGTGAAACATCTTCTTCTTCGTCCTAGGACGTAGCACACCAGTGAATCTCTCTTTTGCATAGTGAAACATTTTCTTCTTCACCCGAGGACGTAACACATCACACTAGTGTGTGAACCTCGTTAAATCTCTGTGTGTTGTGCGGATCTTTTTTTGTTTATTCTCGTATTTCTTGGTGTTTGCTCTAATAGTTACTTATCGTTCTTACTTTTCCAATTGATCATCCATCTGAAACATCCTCATCTATGCTATATGATAACTATATATCCACTAAATTTCATGCTATATGATATCCATATATCCACTAAATTTCAGCCCATTAAATATGTTATGTAATATAGGTAAGCAACCTTTCACACAAGAAAAAAAGAAAGAAATATAGGTAAGCAACCCAGCCAAGCTTATGTATGTTCCACCATGCCATCCTTTACTTTATTATTATTATTTTTTAATAAATTAATACTTTTTAATGAATAATTATTATTGGTGTCATTCAATAATCAAATTATAGAGTAGAATGTGAAGATTTTTACTTTTCCTACTTTGTTTTATAATAATTTCTCACGAAAATCATCATCCATGTTGTAAATCTCACAACTCTTCTTTTTATTTTCAATATAATTTAAATTTTATTTTCTTCATTTATTTTATATAGAAATAAATGGATCGTTGAAAATATTGGCGGAGGGGATAAATATGTCAAAAGATTGAGCCAAATATCTAATCTCGCATTATTTTGGGCAGAAGGGATTGGCATGCTACCAGTGTAGGATGGAATCCCCCACACCAATCAAATGAGAATATGGCAAAGAGCACCTGATAGTTTGTATGTACAAAAACCCACATGTTAGGGAGAAAAGTGAATGTTGCAGCATGCATGATACCAATAGTATGTTAATCATTTTCCTTATCTTTAGAACGGGACTATGGTACATCGAACAATCTTAAACCTTAAAGGTTCTAGTGATGGTCCAACACTAGCACCTTTATAGACTTGGGTTGTTTTTTATATACATTCTTGGATTAGATTCTAAATCTAAAATGCATTCTGAAACGATAAAATAAAGAATTGAATTTCAGAATACATTCTAAAACCATAATCAATTTTGAACGCATAACAAATACAGCCTGGGACACTGTGGACCGATATTACTCGTGCAACACGTGCTTTGTAATTCACATCATCCATTCCAGGATTTGTGTTTCATTTATTTTAATTTTTTATTATTATTATTATTTTAATAAGTAGAGCCAGGGTTTGCGTTGTGGTTAAGCCAAAAGTTGTGGAGTCATCTCAATTAAATATATTTCATATGTCAAAAGATTAATAAAATGGATTTTAAGCCATTTTGTTGCTTCTTACGCAAAATCATATTAAAATATATCCATACTATTCAATTCTTCTATTAATTTGTTGCTTTACGCTCAAGTTTTAGGAAGAGAAATAAATAACTTTTTCCCCTTCGGTTTTATATATAAATTAAATATTATTGTGGTAGTTATCATCATCATTGATGCATTGGAACTATAGTTCATAAAATCATAAATAAGAGTGAAACGTTCCACTATGTCTTGGCAAAGGTGATGTGGTAATCTCAACTATAAACGTAAAATGATTATGAATCAAACTTCAGATTCATTTAGTCATATTTCTTCACATAAATTTTTTAAGGTGGGCATAAATTTTTCAATGCTTTATTTTATCACTTTGTCACTTGGAATACTTAATTTGTTTAGATTGAACTTATTATATAAATAAGTAACCTTTTATATATACTTGTCAACAAAATTTCAACCTCATCTAATGTGCCACTTGGCACAACTTGGGGCACTAGTGTAGACTGCAGTGAGCCTGCACATACACCTTAGGCCCCAAATAAGATATTTCTTGAAACAAAATAAGACAAAGCTAATGTGAAAATGTTATATTTACAATTGACATGGCTCCGACTTGTCTTATTTGCATTGTTTTCAGGTAAATGCCAAATCAAAAGAAAAAAAGTTGTCCCTTGTTTAAATTTTATGCCTCTATATATTGATCATAATGCATTCTCTCTTATGTAACTTATTGATTTGGCGTTTAAGATGTCAATATTTATTATTATTCAATGATAAATACTAAAAAAATATAAATAAATAAATAAAAATGTATATCCTTCTCCTACAAGGGATATAGGGAAAATTTTCTTTCACCTATAAAGCAAAGTAAACAATTATATTCTCTATAGTGTTTGTAAAAAAAGAGCCCTTTTGTCTTATTACTTACATGATTGTAATTGTAGGGCCATGAAATAGGATTCCCGACCGTTCCTCCAATTAGCTATTGGCACATAGGTAAGACGCATCACTTTGGCCCTCTTCCCGTGTGTGCCTCTGAAAGCATTTTTTTTTTTTGAGGGGTAGCATTGCTCTCATTGTTTAAATGTTGTTTAAATCTGAACAAGACATATGTTTATTGGGAAAACTTTCCCATGGTGCCAAAGTGTAATTTTTTTTCATCGAGTTTTCTAACTATTTTATTTCTTTAATTCTGACTATACGGATCCCATATGGATGATATCTTTCTCATGACAACCATTGATATAGCATGCATATTTCTCCAACACCAACATTGTGGGTAACCTTGGCCCTCACATTAGTTATATTACCCTCCATTAAGCCTACGAGTTTAGTATAACGCATTGGATAAAGAATTGAGGTTATTTGAAATTGGTGGAATTTATTCCAAGACGAAATTCTAATTGGATTTTGAGAACCGTAAAGAAAAATAAAGAGGGGACCAGTAATTTGGTATACCCAAGACTTCTGGTGATCTGATCACACCTAATACATTATCACTTTTCGCATCGACAAATATTGGCTCTTGAACCACCGGGGGATGGTACGTTAGCAGCCTTTTTTTTTTCTTTTTCTTTCCTTCTCATACAAAAGGACCACGTTATATTTTTATGTACAAAATTATTACACCGCACTTTGTTGATGCACTCAGACTATGCCTCTTGTTTATAAAACCATTTCTTATTATTTTATCATGTTTTGAACTAGAATATTGGGGTGGGGTGGGGTGGGGTGGGGTGGAGATTGTTGTGGTTCCACGCGAAATGCAGAAATAATAATCAAACATTAGAAGTAAGTAGTCCAATACGAAGAATTATAGGTACTTGAAAACCCTCTTGTTAAGTTTTTAAGGATAAATTCTACCGAAATCCCCAAACAGTCATTTGGATTTCACTCGTACTTTACAGCCCAAAGATCTCCTACCAATTTACGTTAAAACATAGAAATCAACAATGGCAGCATTGCATCTTTGAAGATGGGCTGTTTCTAATTTAATTAGAGCACCTAAGGGGGTGTTTGGTTCAGTAAATCTTTGGGATGACATTCTTTAGAATGATAATTCTTAATTTTTGGAGTTGTTTAGTTCCACTAGAATGACCCTCATAAGTGAGCACCCTACTTCCCATGAATGATCATATTACAAAGGATGTGTTACAAATCTGAGTTTACCTCAACACTTAAACTCAGATTTGAGCAACATTTTTACCACCTAATATAAAAGGAGAAAGCGGAAAGAAGTTCTCTACGGAAGCCAATATCTCAACCCGCGAAAAACATGTACTAGCCTCAAGGCAACCAAACGATTTTTCAGAAAGAAACATAATTCAGAAGAATATCTATCAAAAGATTGACATTCATATCCGATACATACACCATTTGATTTACCGAACCAAACACCCTCTAAGCAAACCATCATTGGTCCTTCTGTGTTTCCTGAAAAGGATGATATGATCAAACGTGATTCTGAGCACTGCCCTTCTCAACATCATCATCATCATCATCGTCAGTCCAACTCGAAGATTGCAGACCCAGAGAATGCGTTTTAAGGATTTTCTGGAAGCTTTTCTGGCGAGCAACCGACGTCTGGGGAAGGCTTCTCCCCTTCTGAAGGCTTCGATGTTTACTCTTACCAGTGTCCTTGTCTTCGTATCTACCCATCTCAATGGCTACCTGCACAAGGTGAGCTGAAACTTCTTCCTCCATCTCCTCAGTTGATTTCTGGGTGGCTGACTTGTTCCTGTACACTCCATAGATCACTAACTGTAGCGATCCTAGCACGAAACCAATGACATTGGGCATCTGCATATATATAACCATGTTGACCCCTTAGTTCCCAATCATTTATTCACTTTTTTTTTTTTTTTAGGTATTGCTTGGAATGAATCATGATTTTACCATACAGATATCGCCACTGATACCTAACAAAAATCAGGGCTGACCCAACCTGATAAAGATCAATCAAGGCTGGGCAGTGCGAGGCTGAACTGAACTAAACCTGACAAGGTTGAGCCTAGGCTAATAAGACATCTCAGCCTGACCTCAAGGGCGAGTTGGGCTGAGGTATTAAACAACCCAACCCTGTTTCAACCCTATGTTTTGGGGTTTTAAAAAATCAAATCGGATTTGAATGGCCAAGGCCAATTGGATCAGTATCAGAATCAGCCAAGGTTGATCCCCAATCCGACTTAGGCCAATTTTGTATGGAAAAACCTTAAGTACCTAGAATATTACAATTTGGAGATAACGACGACCGATCTAGGCGGGTATATTTTAATCCATATCTCAGTTCCAATTTCTTTAAATCTTGATCTTTTATTATATGAATAGCCCATTATGAAGGCTTAGAATTTAAAAGTTGAAAATTTTATACTCTTTTTTGGGGCAACGTAAAGGTTTTCTTGAAAGGCAATGTAACCCTACACTAGCACAAGGGACCAATGGGAGCAAGTGGTCATTCCTTGCCACCAATGGCTGAGCCCAAAAGCCATGCTACATTTTAGAAATTTTTTCTTTTTCTTTTAAAGAAACATTCTATCACTTTTTTTTGGTAACAGAAACGTTTTATTCTTAGTAACTAACTTTGGGTCTATTAATTTGACATCTTACCAAAAAAGGGGTCTATTAATTTATTTATTTTTTTTTGTGGTAGAAAAAGGGTCTATTAAGTATTAATTTCACAACGTTTATTATAAATGTGTTTTTTTTTTACCCTTAAAAAACTCATATTTGTGTTTGATAAAGTGCTTCTTATAAACAAAAGTTACGAACAGTTATAGTTCATCTTTATCATAGATGATGATGACAAAAAGGCCGAAAGCGGCAGCAGCGGATTGGTTGGTTTGATGGAGTCGATAAGGAAGAAATCTTGTTAGTCACGAGAAAAATAAGTAAGAAGTCCTTGAGACGAACATCACAAACCACCACACATATGAAAGTAATCAAAAGGATTAAAGAATAGCCACCTTTACGAGCAGACAGAGACCACGATCACCACACATGAAAAAATTTTAAAATGCTTAAGAGAAAAGGCGGTGACCGACTTACCCCAACAAAGAAGTCCTTGACGAGCACAGCATACACAGACCAGACACCTCCATTGAGGAACAGGAAAAAGGATAATGAGAATGGCATGAATTCCACACTTTTCATCTTTATCACCGTTCTCTGCAATATTCTCAATCACCCATTTCCACAAACACATGAATTCCTCACATTTTCTTTAAAATAATAATTAAAAAAAAAAAAAAAAAAAAAAAAAAAAACCCATAAAACCTAAAAAATAGTAACATCATTCACTTACCATCACAGCAAGTGGTGAAGCATACATGCCTAAAGTTAGACCTGCACATATAGTTCCTACCACAGTCAATCGGAGACCTCCATGGATCACAAGAAGACTCAATCCTACCACCAATCCAAAGAACCCAACATTCAATACTGCCACCAACTTCATGGATTTCACCTGAACAAACAAACCCACATCCATTTTGATCAGAGATTGAACACAGAGATGAAGATATGAGTAGATGAGTTACCTTAGTTTCCTTGGGAGCATAGATGAGAAAAAGGGTAACATAGATGAACTGTAAGAAAGCACCAGCACCATTGACGGTGGCAATGAGCAAACCACCAGGCTTCATCAGTCCATAAAATGTCCATAAAGATGTGCTTAGTAATGTACAGATGTAAGGAAGACCCTTGAAATCCTCTGTTGATTTCTTCTTAACCACTCTCCTAAAAGTCCCTCTGCCATTCATTGAACCATTAAGAAATGATAAAATTAGTATCAAAGAAACCATTTTTAGTTGCAAAGGAAGAAGATACTTTGAATTACTTACATAGGAGAAGTAAACACAAGTATGGAAATGATGTTGCCTGCAAAAAAACTCAAAATCAAAATCAAAATCCAATATGGATTCAGAGTAAATAAATTAGAAAATATTAGTACTCACCAATGATCCCAATAATGAAGCTAAGGCTGGCCATAGATGATTGAGAGGAAGTAAACCCTCTTGCAGGTACAGATTAAGAAGGTCGTCGGCAGAGGGAAACAGAGATGGAGGAAATGTGGTGTGGTTTTTGGGTGGCCTGTCACTCTCTTATCTCACTTTGGGAGGAGAGGAGGTGGCAGTAAATATACACGTCTGAGCTGTTAATTTTGGGATGGCTTTCTTTTCCTTTTTCGCTTCACGACCACTGTTCCATGGCACTACGATTTGTCTCTTTCCTCATGGAAGAAAGGTTACAAAGTAATCATTCATATAAGGGAGTGAGTACCCAGTCACCACCTCTATCTTCTTTCTGCTCATGAAGTGATGAAATGAAACTAGAATATACTGATCCAATTAGCAATCTTTTGTTAGGTTATTTTCGAATCTTCTTTCTCAAACATTGCAGTTGTGATTTTTGAATCTCTCTCTCTCTCTCTCTTGACCGACCAGAAACAATTAGGCCTAACCAGTCACTTTTGGACCTGGTCCCGTGATTCTTTCACATGGGAAAAAAGCTTTCGGTTTGCGTGTTCAGCCATGACCAACCATTCGGGAGTTCACTTCTCCACGAAACAACTTCGAAACCAGGGTCCCAGACGGTCGTTGGGCTTTCGATTATGGTCCAATAGGGTCAAGACAGGGACTCATCAGGAAACTGAATTGCAGCTTCTCTTTGCCTAAATGCTCTCATGTTAATCTTCAAACGAGTTTTTTCAGATTGAAATTTTGGTCTAATCCAGTCTTCTTTCTTGACATTCTTGGATAAGACTGCATAGTTTTCGCCACTAGACTTCATACATGGGGAGATCTCATGCACCACGTATGTACTTTTTACTCGATTGAACTCACTGATCAAATAGATTAGGTCTTCTAGACCAAAAACTATTAACGCACACAATGCAAGAAGCTCCCGCCACTGCAAGGTCTTGAGAGAATCATAATGTATACTACTGTCTCTCGATATTAACCCATGACCACGAGCTTGGGTTAGATCGCTAATTCACACCTGGTCTGATTATCAAGCCAATGCAGAGCTCCTGAATAGGTGAAGAATCAGCAAATTACGATTCAAATTGGGTGATTTTTTATTCGATTCTTATTCTTCAAAGCCTGTTTAAGAACTATAATAGGAAAGTTAAAACTAACGCTGGGGTGAGATTCTTCAAGGATTGGGACCCACATGGTGATGGGGTGGGATTATTGAACCGACATAATAGGAAAGTTAAAACTTACCCTCCACTTTTCCATTCCATTGTCGATTGGTTGAAGGCGAGAGAGAGAGATGGCGTAAGATCTGAAAACATCATCGTCGTCTGCATCTTCTTTGGTCCCTTTTTTTTTTCTTAAGCTTACAACACAGGTGGGCGTAAGATCAAGGCTCTTCCTCCTTTTTTTTTTTTTTTTTTTGTTAAGAGAGTTGCAGCACAAGGGGAAAGTGAGGATTGATCAAGAGGGCTGAGGAGGGAGAATGAGTGAAATAAGAGGGTGGTTGCAAGGGCAGAGATTGCAGAGGGCGTCTCCTTATCCTTTGTTCTTTTTTTTTTCTTTTTTTTTGTAAACTTTCAACACACACTGTTATGATTTTTATGTGGGCTTAACTGATACCGATTGATTCATTGGGCCCAAGCCATTATAGACCCACTCTGATTAGGAAACTCCTAGCTCTTTCCATTGTGAGAGTGGAATAGGGTTTTAGAGATTCTATAATAAATAGAATACTAACGGTCCCTGCAGCCATTACTTTAATGTCTTATTGGTTTTGATAGCACGGTTTTCTCACAAGAGCAAATGCACAGAAAGAAAGGAAACCCTAGAGTAAGAGGCTGCAGAAGATCTCAATAGAAGGACTCCACTTGCGTAATTCGTTATTGTCATCTTCATGGGAGTAATGTTTAACCACATGGGACAGAGGTTCATGATCTATGTTCATGGGACACAGGTACTTCTCTATTCCCAATCATGGTTCATGTCATGGATGTCCCATTGATTATTATAGATATGGTAAATCTATATGGTTATGTATTTTAAGATCTATGAAGGGAATACTTCATTGATCTTGGTTTAGGGACTATACCCATGGTTAAATATCTTTTATGATTCTTGTATTCTAAAATATAATTTTTGTATTCTAAAACTATAAGGTTATTCATATGTTTAATATGGTAAAAGGATCCCCAACAATTGGTATCAGAGCCAAGCCTTACAATGTTAGAATCAATGAAAATTGATTTTGTATAGGGTTTGTGTCCCAAATCATGAAAATCATAATTTTACCATTACTTAAAGATCTCGTATGGAAAAACTTTCTTCACAAAAATTGTAGAGCACGAAAAAACGATCGCGATGGTATGCCACAAGTCATTGGAAACCTCTGGACGTGCCGGCATGTGCCGCCGAAAACTAGCTACCGGAGGAGAGAAAAAAAAATTCTTTTTTTTTAATTCAAAAATATAAAAATAAAAAATAAAAAATAAAACAGCGACGAGTCATCGCCGGGTCACCTCGGAAACCCTATCGAGTTAACCCGGGGTGCAGTGGGTCAACTCATGACCAACTCTGTTTGACTCAGTCAAAGGTTGACCGAGTCGTTGGCCAATTGACCCAAATTTTGACCAGGAACTAATATGTCCGAATCGGATTAGACCATTTGGCCGAACCGGTTGGTTTGGGAAACTAGATTGATTTTGATCTATTTTTGTACATGCAACTTCAAATGGCTCTTATGGGCAAATGGTGAAGAATTTTTCACCTTATTTTTTTGCGTTGAGTCAAGTTTTTCGTACTCTTCGTTTTGATATATTATGAGCCTAGTTTTGATCAACTTTTATGATCTGTTTTGTATAAGTTATAAGTATGGGTGGTTAATGATTCTTTATGATTTTTCTATTAATTGAAAGAAATAAAAGAAAATCAACTCATACATTACTTGCATATCAGAATATGAACTTGTTTATTCTTGGTAATATAGTTCATGTTTTTGTTTATGAATATTTTTATTCATGCTTAAATAATCTCACTTTTAGCTGTCAGAATGAATTTGTAGACTATTGCAGTAAGATTGGATAAAATCCACCAAAGTAGTAAAGTTCAACCTTATTGTAATAAAATACAAATTAAAAATCTTCTTTGTTTGAAAAGACAGAGAATAATGGTTGGTAGCAAGGTTGCTAATGTTCACCCAAAGGTGACATTATCAAAGAAAAGTTAAAGTTAAAGCAAGTGAAAAAAAAAAACAGAATAGGGATTTCTCAACCAAGAAGATGTTGTCCATCCAAAGATGGCGGTACTTTTTGAAAGTTAGAAGAAGTCTCGCAGTAATAGCAGAAACTTGAGTGAACCAGTATGTTTCAGACCCAAAGGTTAGGAATATAGTTCCGGTTGGCACTCTTGAAGTAATTGATAATTGAGCATTATAACGTTTATTTTGTTACTAGTTACATGCTTGTTCTTTTACATGTAAATTGACATTTAGTTCATGTTTAAATAACCCACAAATTTAAGCTGTCAGGTGTAGTTGTAAGCTATTGCAATGGAATTTATGGAACCCACCAAAGTGGTGAAATCTAAGATTACTGCAATAGGTTTGCAACTCAAAAGTTTTGTCTTATTTTCAAAGACATAAATTGTTGGTAGGAATTAGGTAATGTTTGCCTAAAGGCGACATTATCAAAGATAAGCATAAATGCAAGTGTACTTTGGGCAGACCTTAACCTAGAAGTTGTTATTCATCCAAAAGTAACAGTAATTTTCGAAGTTGAAGAGCTCCCACGGTCATTATAGTTTTTTAGTAGACCAGTGCATTCCAGACCCAAAGGTTGAGAATGTAGTTCAGTTGACACTCTGGTTATGTTTAATGGTTAGTGATGTAATATTGGTTTTAATTTTATTGATGTTACATGCATTAATTAAATATTGAATGGATTATTCTTCCTTGAGTTGAACCATTAAACTGAATGTCTTTAAAAGTGGCTTGAGAATATGGAAGTCTACATTTGCCTCAAAGACCTAGTTTTCTATACTAGGAAAACCAAATCAATAGTTTGGTATTATGCTTTTAAAGCAAAGATTTTTGCCCTAAAATGTATTGAATAGTTGATTAATGGCAATAGTGTGGATGAGGGTTTCATGACTATGACCATAGGCTATAAGTTTATTTAATATGTTATTTTTTTTTTGTATTCCGATTTGATCAATTCGGATTGGTTGGGTTGGATCAATATCGATTTTGATCAATCCAATACTAAGTTCTTAAATACTGTCATTATTCTTTGAAAACCTATTTATGAACATTAATTGATAAATGTTTGGGTTGCTTTTGTTTTTGGGCTTATGTGAACAAGTTTATATGTATGTCACATTTAACGAATTATGTTCTCCAATAAATGGATTAATTTATGACTGGTCGAACCAAGTGGGAGGATAAAAATATGGATCTTAAGCTGTTTTATGTGGCTCGACCAGTGGGAGAATAAATTCGGTATACTAGGTTGCTAGTGGGAAGATGTTACTAGTAGAAGGTCAGTATACTAGGTTGCTAATGGGAGAATAAATTCAGTGTACAATATTGTTTTTCATGCAAAAGAATTATTTTGAGTTTTGCATTGATTTATTATTATCATGATATTGAAGAATTATTTATGGCTGAAATATATAGTAAATTCATATTCATGTCATTTTGTACTTGAATATTTTGTTTGAAACACTCTATGATGGATAAATATATTAGAATTAAATTGGGTGTGAGCTTCCGCACATTTTATGCTGTACAGTATATTTCTAGGAAGTTATGAAAGGATTCGATGGAATCCACCAAAGTGGCACATCTTATTCTTTCATAGTTTTTCCAAGCGCAGCAAAGTTGGTGACATTTGTCCAAAGGTGATGTCACCCAAGTTAAAGAAAATACATATATGGAAATGACTATAACTTAGAGGTTTCTAAGCCCATATGTGATAAAAGTAATTATATTTTCACAGTAAATTTGGATTTACAAGAGGACCAGTGCATTCTTAGCCCAAAGGATAAGAATATAGTTACGGTTGTGACTCTTGTGTGTTACTTGATTTGGTTTTAGCTCTCAAGGAACCCAAATAGGTGTTGCTGATTAAAGCACAACTGAAGGGATATAGGAACAATTTTATTACCTTATTAATTTTATAATGATTTTGGAGCAATTTTGAAATGATTTTCTCTTAAATCTTGTTCTGTAAATTATTTATGTCCATTTATGCTTCATTTGTTTGTGTTGTCCTTAGTTGATTAAGAAACACATTAAAGTATACACTTCTGTACATATATTCATCTCAAATGTATAAAACATAATAGGAATGAGTAAAACCCACTAAAGTGGTACATTCAGTTTAATTGTGCATTTCCCAAGGTAAATGTGACATTTGCCCAAAGGTGGTGTCACCCAAGTTTATCAACAAAGTACTCAAGAGCCATGTTTTCTGACATTGGTATTATTGAGGTTTTTGATATGCTTGGTTAGTGGGAGTTTTATGATCTCATTTAACCAAATATATCATGGTGGCGACAACCAAAGTTTCAAGACGGTAAAAATCAAAGTTTAAAGGTAGTGTCTGCTAAGGTTTATTGGCAGTGCTTAGCCAAAGTAATTGACGATAAGTCAAGGTAATTGATGATATTTTGTCAGAATTTACGATGTATGACGGTATTTAACCTAAGTCCAAAGAAATGGTGGTTTACCACAGGCGAATTGCCAAAATTTATGATTTATGATTTATGGTGGTATTTAACATAAATCTATGGTAGTGGTGATTAACCACAGGCGGTTTGCCAAAGTTTGTGATTTATAGTAGTATTTAACTTAAATCCATGAAAGTGGCAGTTAGCCATTGGCGGTATGCCAAAGTAAGATTTTAATTCAAGAAAATGGCAGTTTGCCAAGTGTTGATTAATATCAAAGTTTACTACCTATGAGGTTTTCAAGGTAGGCTGATCTTTAGATCAAGAAAAGACCTATAAGGAAATATATATTTCATGTGATCACATGTATGATATCAATTCCTTATATATATATATATATATATATGTTTTCAAGCGATTTGGATTGATAATTTTCTATTGTCTGTAACATTAGATAGTTATATGCCGTATATTGAGGTGTATTTTCTACTATTGTTCAATAGTAGAGATTATTGATTGGATCAAAGTTTGTTTGAGTGGTGTTCAGTCTTGGGATTATTTGACCAAGAGTCAATGGAAAGACATCAATATCAGTGTAGCCCAAGTGGGAGATTGTTAGGATTTTTATGTGGGCTTAACTGATACCAATTGATCCATTGGGCTCAAGCAATTATAGACCCACTCTGATTAGGAAACTCCTAGCTCTTTCCATTGTGAGAGTGGAATAGGGTTTTAGGGATTCTATAATAAATAGAATACTGATAGTCCCTGCAGCCATTACTTTAATGCCTTATTGATTTTGGGAGCACGGCTTTCTCATAAGAGCAAGTGCACAGAAAGAAAGGAAACCCTAGAGTAAGAGGCTGCAGAAGATCTGAATAGAAGGACTCCACTTGCGTAGTTCGTTATTGTCATCTTCATGGGAGTAATGTTTAACCACATGGGACAGAGGTTCATGATCTATATTCATGGGACACAGGTATTTCTCTATTCCCATTTATGGTTCATGTCATGGATGTTTCATTGATTATTATAGATATGATAAATCTATATGGTTATGTATTTTAAGATCTATGAAGGAAGTACTTCATTGATCTTGGTTTAGGGACTATACCCATGGTTAAATATCTTTTATGATTCTTGTACTCTAAAATATGATTCTTGTATTCTAAAACTATAAGGTTATTCATATGTTCAATATGGTAAAAGGATCTCCAACAGGCACTTGTGATCGTCGGCCATGAGAACATGAGAGGGATCGGGGTCATGGGAAGTTGCAGACAGGGTGGTTGCACAGGCTTGCAAGGGCAGTGGTTACTTGAGTTGTTGAAGGCTCACTTCATCTCCAACCACTTTCCATAGGATTTCTACCAATTGATGGGACTTTAGAAAGGCCTGGAGTGGGAGAACCTTTGGGACACGTCAGCCAATAATAAAATCAGATGAATAGAAGGCTGTCTATACATTTTCTCACCCCATTTCATCAAAACGATCTAAACTCTAACGTATCCCACCCCTCAACTCTCACCCCACCAAAACCCTTCTAAGCAAACGGGCCCTAAATGTCTACTAGGCCCTCCCACATTATTTTTGTGGGTAAATTGCCTTTACTAACCGTGTTGTAACATCTGATCGTTGGATAGAAAGGCAGTCTAAATCAACGATGTTCATATTTCAAATCTTAGTTCAATCAAATTCCCTTTCATGTCACTCTCATTTGCATACATCTATGCAATTGTGTATGCAATCATAGGCACTCAGATCAACATTGCACTCTCCCATAATTTTAGATTTTCAAAATTCTATTGTCACATGGCCGGATCAAGTTTCAAATTCTATTGTCACGTGGCCGGATCAAATTGAAACTTGACATGTGGGCACAAGACCTATGCATCCAAGAATCCACCCGTCCACAAAATTTGCACCCCATCTTGTCTACCATAAGCAGATTTCAATGGTTGTTTAGGTAACACTCCCCCGGTGGACCTCGTAGGAAACTACTCTGTTTTAGCACTTGATTGTCACCAAAATGGAAGAGAAATTATATAATCATTAATGATGGAAGTAATAAAAATGTGCAACATAGCCTGAAATTGCTGATAAAACCTTGATCAGAAACGGTTACAGCATTTATTGAGAAATCTTTTCCCTATCCTGGAAAGCACCATCTGAGAAGTAATTTAGCACCCATCCAGCTCTCTCAATACTATAAGTATGAATAAACAAAGCAGATGAGATCGCAGCGAAGCTAATCTTAAAGCCGAGACTTGGCCTGCACCACTGGTGCACTCTGCAGAAGTGTTAACAATGCAATCAGGTAAAGTGTGATTAACAAGCAAGTTATCCAAAATTAAGCACAAGCAGACGATCTATCACAGGCGTAACAGTAAACCTCATATACATGCATAGTTCATCCTACATGGTCAAATATTGGCCATTGCATGCCCCCCAGATAGGGAATCAACAATGTTTCACCCAATTTAAACCTTCAGAAGAGATGGGGTGAAAGGTTGCACAAAATGAATGGGCTCAGTTTGAGGAAAAATAGACAGAAAAATGCAACTGCAACTGCAACTAACACAATTTTATCTGGCAAGAATACCCACAGAGCAATTGCACATATTAATGAAAATTAATAACCAAACTGCGGCTATAACAAAGGGGTATCTGGATTTTATACAAGTCATATTTATCAACAAGAAAAAGTTATCGTGTCTCACCAGAGGAGCCCCCTTGGCTGCCCTTTCTGCTAAATAAGCACAAGGCTTGAAGAACTCTCCATACATCTTTGACCACTCCTCCAATCTAGAACAAATGTATTTCGATCCAAGAGAATCGGCCCAGAACATTATTCCTCCCCTGATAAAAGAACATAGTTCCAACCCTTAAATCAGACTAGGAGTTCAATACTTGCTCTTGGGTTTTTTTTTTTTTT
>NC_056566.1:26007667-26036676 GCF_013358625.1 Macadamia integrifolia | reverse complement strand
GGGGGGGGTTGTTGGGGGAAGCAGTAGACTAGACTTTAATAGAAATAAGTCACAAACCTGTACGGCGGAAATCCCATACCCATAACACCTGCAATGTCTAGGTCTGACGCCTTGACTGCAATTCCTTCATCAAGGACACGGCAGGCTTCATTCACAACAGGGAAAAAACTCATCTCCACAATGTCCTTATCCGACAACTTCGTTAGCTGTGTCCGAGTTAAAAATAAATAAATAAATATTGTTAAATTGAAGTTAATATGATAGCAATTTCACACATCCAAACCAAATTTGGTCAAATTCAAATCATATCCCCTTCCCCCAGTTCTATTTAAGAAAACTAAAAAGGAAAAAGAAGAAGAAGGTCCTGTATAGTAGGGAGCATGGTTTGAGAACTTGGTATCGGGAATAGGATCGGTCAAGGCCGATACCAATCCGGATCGGCTAGGATCTGACAGAAATACCCCAGCGAGAGCCTTGTGCACTAGTATGACCATATTTTATCCATACCGATCCACTGATACGGTACCAGCCAAGAATTGGGTCAGTCAAGGCCGATTCCGATCCCACCCAATCCGATTCCTCAAACCATGGTAAGGAGGCATGGATTTACAGGAAGTAATAAGATGTCATGAGAGCAGCCGGATTGACAAAGTAAACCTTTAAATACCTAAATAAACCAATCCAACAAGAAGCATAATGAATAGAATTCACCAATTTTTTATTGATCATGTTACTTTTGTCTGCTTTTTAGTGTCAAACAACCTTCATTCCCCAAAAAATAAGTATCAAACAGCATTGCTGACCCATTTCTAGAAATCTTGTGATGATGCATTACAGAACAAAATCCTACCCTGTTTTAATTAAACACCTGTGAACTCCTAACTGAACAGTTTTTCTAAAAAGATCGAATCAAGGAAGCAGATGGGGGTTGGAGGGTGCAAGTCAAAACAGCATAATAAAAAAACCAGAAACCACATTCACCATAATAATTTGTGTTGCAGAACCAAGACCAGAAGATGTGACCTGAGACAAAATTTTCATATATTACACCAGAACAGCATTAAGGACTGATAATGGTTAAAACTTCACTGTTTTGATCTGCACATAGCTCAAATCATTTCAACAGTAAACCAGAGGAGTAATAGTAGTACATTTTGACCTGAGATGAGGAATTTATGTCCAGAGGAGGGGGGGGGGGAAACGCCATGATTCTAAACCCAGAATCCTAAATATCACAGTATTTCATATAATTATCCTATTTGGACAGTCCTCATTGCATGACCAAAATCAATGAGGTAGTCATCTTATCCAGCAGAAAATTACAAAATAAATCCAAATTCATACTATATCTGTCCAGCGAATTATCAATCCACCCAATCAGTTGCCATCTTCTCAGACAGGTCATACCACAAAACCAGGAATGTTTTCCATGGATACATAGATAATTTGGCAGGTCCTAACACTTGAATCAACAGACATTAATAGACTTGATGTGTATGAATGTTTTCCAAGAATCCTTGGTGGTGATTCCAAGGTTGGGGTACTAGCAGTGATTCCAGCCATGCATATCAGGTGGTGATCCTAATCATATCTTTAATCTCTTTTCTATTTTAGTTTCAGTCTGAAAAACACACAAAATCTCATCTTCCCCATTAAATTCTAGTTTCTTACTTCAACCAGGATTTGTTAAATCTTCAGCATTCTGAATATGTGTGGCTGTTCTGTTCCTACTTCTATTACTGTTTATTCAACTTTTAGAGCCTTAATTGATCACTGGTTTGAACTTCCATTCTGTTCATAAATTTTGTAGTTGATGAGCTATCCTTCTCCAAGTAGGATTACGCCATAAGTGCGAATCTGACCATCAGATTTTGATCACTTTGCAGAACTCTTTTCCACTAAAATTAAACCCTTCAACTTGATTATTGGCCAAATCAGACCCAATATACTGTTATTAGTTTTCTTTTCAAATCTGGTTTTGTCCTTTTTTCCAGTGATCCTGTTGTGAGTTGATCTCCCATTGGATTTCACTGGTTTGGGATTCGCACTGCACTAAAATCTTTTCTTCCTCAAATCTATATCACACGGACAAATACTCTCTCTCTCTCTCTCTCTCTCTCTCTCTCTCTCTCTCTCTCTCTCTCTCACACACACACACACACACACACACAGAGACAGAGAGAGAGAGAGAGACCTTGGGATCAACAGTTACTCCAGAAATGCTCCTTGCTTTCTCAATATACTTTTTTATCTCAGGGTCTGGGGTAGCTTTGCGCTTATTGTCATAGACGTAGAAACCCTTACGAGTATTTTCACCTGAAACAAGTGCCACGACAGATGAAAATACTAAGTAAAATGCTATGAAGACAATTCTCGAGTATAGTGCAAGGGTTAGTCTATATCCTCAACTATGCACTGAAAATCATTTGTACCTAATCTTTTATCTTCTTGCATGAGAGGAATCAGCAAAGATTTATATGATCTCTCTGGAAAGTTCTCAACAAACTGGGTACCCGTCGCAATTGCAACACCAAAACCCACCAGATCAACCAACCTGCAAAAATTAGTTTATAAAGCAAACATCCACGCTAGTCAATGAAGCAATGGCCCATTTCCCAAAGGAAAATGAACATCTTCCAATCAACAACCAAGAATGTGAACCATAAATACCTGAAGGGACCCATGGGCATCCCAAATTTAGTAATGGCCCGATCAATTTGGTATAAATCTGAACCATGCTCAACAAGTAACAAAGCTGCTTGAGTATAAGGAAAGAACATCCTATTGACTGCAAAACCAGTGCAGTTTCCCACCACAACTGGAGTTTTCTTTATTCTCTTCCCAACATCTAGTAAGTCAACAATTACTTGGGGAGATGTCTTCTGTGTACGGACTATTTCCAAGAGTGGCATGACATGAGCTGGACTGCACCAGAAGATTAAATCAATTATCGAATTAAATTGGAAAGAGGGAAGAAAAGAAGAAGATAAGAAAGCACAGGGGAGTGTGCTAGCCCCATAAACTTTTCTTCCGCTTGGAGGTCATGCCCCACTGGGATGCACAGCTGTACAGGATAAGCTCCTCCAATTCAGGGGTTATTTTCAATGTACATCAGGGCATTCCTCAAGAAACCAATAAGGCACAGTTTCAGAAATTACCTAAAGAAATGGGCGCCAATGATCCTATCTTGGGACTTGGTCTTCTCACCAATCAAGTTCAAGTCAATGGTGGAGGTATTACTAGCGAGTATACAATGGGGAGGGCAGTATTTTTCAAGATCGGAAAAAATTTGTTGTTTTAATGAGATATTCTCAATAACTGCCTGTTTCATGCATAGAAAAGGAATTAGAAAGACTTGTCAAAAGCAAATATAATAAAATCCAAATACCATAAAAACTGAAAAAATAAATCAATCAACATTGTTCTAGACTAACCTCTATAACCATGTCCACATCCCTGAAGCTTTCAAAGTCAAGAACACCCTTGAGAAGGGACAGGGTCTTTTCAAACTTTTCTTGAGTCATTTTCCCTTTTTTCACGCGACTCTGCAGATTGGCTGAAATCATGCAATAACAATGATACATAATGAGCTTTTCCTTACTGAAAAAATAAGAAGGGTAAGTAACAAACAATTTGATACAAGATTCATGCCACACCTTTGACTCTACCAATCCCAGCCTCTAGGAACTTCTCATTTACTTCTTTCAGAATCACAGGGTAATTACTAAGTATCAATGCTGTCGCAATTCCAGAACCCATTAATCCTCCGCCGAGAATTGCAACTTTATTTATTTTCCTGGGAACCAAACCGCGATCTGTGACCCCAGGAACCTGTTCCACGTTAAAACGAGGATGTGTTACTTGTATACTCCTGGTTTACATTTCAAGGATTCGGTTGGAAAGGGAGTGAAGTTCAGGATAAGAGAAAACATCAAATTTAAGAACTTCAGCATCATCACAGGTAGTAACCTCGAATTAAAACACGGATTTTGACTGAAATATGACTTTGAAATCCAATGATACTCACTACTCACCAGGATTATGAGTTACGTTTGTGACCATGAATATACTATGCTGGGATTCCAGCTAAAATGTAGGAAAGTTATTCTTTAATCATTCAATCTTAATCGACACAATTCAAACAATAACCAGCCAACCTTTCAATTTTCAAGTTGGGGCCCCATTTTTTAAATAATAAAAGATGGCGTACCTCTATTTTGGTCAAAATGAACCAAAAATCATGTAAAGATCATGACGATCAGAATTGAAAAGAGATCTCGGAATGACAGCAGAAAATAAAAACTCCAATAACAGTTTTATGGTCTTGGTGCCTAGCTTCATTAGCACTGGAGTGGAACAGTGTAAACAAGTAATCATCCAATACATATAGAACAACAGTGAGCAAAGCGACACACCACATATAAATGCAATCTAGAACAAAGAATCTCCTTTTATAGTGCATCAAACTCCTTGAAGGAGATGGATACCCATATGTACTTATATGTTACATTCACTATAACAACAACTCGGCCTTATCCCAACTAAATGGGGTCGACTAAATGGATCCTAGCCCTTCAATCAGCTCTATTCGATGTCATAATTGATACAAGGCCTAAGCTATGCATGTCTTTCCTCACCACTTCCCCTAAGGTCATTTTAGATCGGACCCGAAATCTTTTAGTTCTTTCAATCTGAATCAAATCACTCCTCCATACTGAAGCATCCAAAGGTTTCCGTTAAACATAGCCACACCACCTCAAATGACTTTCTTATAACTTATCACGTATCGGAGCAACACCCAAACCAACTCTAACGTAATCATTTCTTACTTTATCCTTTCTTGCTTTACCACTCATCCATCTCAACATCCTCATCTCCACTACACTGAGTTTATCTACAGATGTTTCTTAACTACCCAACATTCTGCACCATATATCATAACCAAACACAAGACTGTCCAATAAAATCCTCCTTTAAGTTTTAAAGGAATACAACGATCACACAACACTCTAGATACACCTATCAACTTCATCATTCTTTGCGAAACATCACCTCTATATCACTTTCTTTATTTATGATTGAGCCCATATACCAAAACTAATCACTTTGTGGAACATCCCTCTCATCAATTTTCATCGCTTCATTATCCGTCCTCATGTAACTAAAGTTGAACAGCAGAACACCATATACTCCGTCTTCGTTATACTAATCTTAAAACCTTTGATTCTAAAATTGATCTCCATAGCATCAATTTGGTGTTAATCCCTGCTTTTGTCTCATCCACCAAAGCAATATCATCAACAGAAAGCAAACACCAAGGAACCTCATGTTGGATGTCTCTAGTTAATTCATCCATGTTACGCGCAAACAGATAAGGGCTTAAAGTTAATGCTTGATGTAACCCAATTGGAATTGGGAATTCACTGCCTTGACTCCCCATAGTTCTTACATTAGTCACCACATCATCATACATATCTTTATTTATGTTACATTCACAAATAACAAGAAATATTTTCATACACATCATGTCTATTGTTTTCCAACTCATACTTTTTACATTTCTTGCCTAAAATTATTATAGAGGGAGAGAGAGAGAGAGAGTAAAGATTGACCAAATCTGATGCCCATGGGCCTTAGGCCATTCTGGATTAAAAAAATTTAGAAGGGGCGGGGAGAGAAACCTCTTAGTGAACTAGGCTTTATTACAAAAGGCAAATACAATTATTTCACTAAAAAATAAAAATAAATAAATTCAATGAAGAAAACATATACAATTCTTTAACATTATTTCTCTAAACAATAAAAATTAAAAGAAAAACATAAATAAATTCAATAAGAATTGTTTGTTCAAACCTTTACGGTTCCACGCATAGAAAAAAAGATGTGAACCAGGCTCTTGCAAGTATCAGACTGAACGAGTCCCTGAAAAGCTTCTGCCTCCTGCGAATACCGGAAATAAAATAATACAGTCACATAATAGCTGAACTTTTGAAATAAAACAGAAGCAAAGATCTATGTACCTTCCAAAGTCCAGCACGGGGGCCAGAAACGATACCCTCTTCAATGACATCGATGCAAACTATAGGATGTTCGAGATTGGGAGCTTGTTTTCGGGTCTGGGCTCTTGCAAACTTGAGTATCTCCCTAGCCTCCCCAAGGGGCTCTAACTTGCTAGTCTTGTAAAGGCTAGCAATCCATGGTCTTCTGCGCTCCACGATATCCAGGGCCCAACTACGAGCAGTGTTTACCAACTCATTTGCTGGCACTATGGCATCAACAAGGCCTGAGGCATGAGCTTCATCCCCTTTAACTGGCTTTGACATCTGTTTGGAGACGCACCCACACACACACACACACACACACACAAAAAGGAATCTTAGCTGACAAGATTGAATGAATAAGGTGAAAATGTTACTTGCGGGAGGTTTAACAAAGTTAATTTATTACTATGGAATATGAAAATGAAGAAAAGCATGACATATACCAGAATCATTTCAAGTGACTTTGTAAGACCTACAAGACGTGGTAGCCTTTGTGTTCCTGAAACAGATGGCGAAAGTGAGATCATTAATTCTTTATGAGAGTAAGGTTTATAGATGACAATAAGGGGAAATCAGAAATCCTACATGCATAGTTGCCCCAAGGCCATACAGGAATTTAAAAAACTCCGTAGCAGAAAATCAAGGATACCCTCAACTCGGGGGGGGGGGGGTGGAGGAAAGGAAAGAAGAAAGAGAAAAAGACAGACGTTGAAGAACTTTAAGTAATATGTAATTGTTGAGATGCTTAAGGTTTTGGGTTGGACCCTCCAACAGTAATTGTTGTCCCTCACCCACATAAGAGGACAGTGATAGGAGACATGCAGGATTCACCAGCATTAATATGAAATTGTATTAGTTTATGCCAAAATGTTACTTCTCCATCAGTAAATTTGGTTGATCATCGGGTGGGGTGGCATCCATGTATAGACAATTCTAACTTCTCCCCACAGTCCATACTATCCACAACAAACCCAGAATAGTTTGGCTGCCGATCAGGAAGAAAGTATCATTCTTCCATCCATGGAAGACTCGTTCTGCTGACATTACTATTATCCAAACATGACTGGGATCTACATTGACCCTAGTCTAAAGTCTAAAATGATTAAACATGTCGCTACAATGAGTCGGGAAAGTGAAACACTGGAACATGAATAATGAGGGTACAAACATGAGGCCCACACTTTCATGAACACCACTATCATCCATCGTAACCAAATTGTAATGTGTGTCCATAACAGAGGGGTGAGATACAACACCAACAAAGGTGTGACAATAGCATGCGACTCACTTTAGGTGAATGCTTTTTTTGTCATGCCTCTCACAAAAATTGCATGCTTCATATCATCAGTGTTAAATTCTTAACCCCTCTCCTTCTTCTAGCTCCTCACAATCAGGCACAGTCAGGGTGTACAGGTGTATACCTCCCAACACCTTACAAAATGCTGCTATAATATAGAATACACATAAAACATACCTCCAAATCCTGGAATGATTCCAAGTTGAAGTTCAGGTAACCCTAGCTGTGCAGTAGAAGTAGCTATACGAGCATGGCAACCCTGAAAAATAACAATAATCAGGAAGAACGGAAAATATCAAACCCATATTTTAATCATCATAGCAGCTTTTGTATAAAAAAATAGTAGCACATACCATTGCAACCTCTAATCCACCACCAAGTGCTAGGCCATCAATAGCAGCCACTGAAGGTTTTTTAGCACCTGAAAGCAACAACCATTGAAACGACAAACACAAATCCATTCCAACATTGAAAAGCCATATATGAGGAGGAAAGAGAAGTAAAAGTCATGATTATGTGGTACCTTCCAAAGTGTCAGTGACTATTTCTATCGATACAAAACCAGGCTTTGTGTGCTCCTGCTCCACTATAAAATGCAAAGAATTCTCATCTCAGAAAGAAAACCCACAATTACATTACAAAGATATAAAGCATAACAAAGGAAAAAAGTATCATACTCTTTCCGCTCTGAATTCCAGAAAAAGCTGCAATATCAAAACCACCTGAAAACTTCCCCCCGGAACCTGCAAAAGTTACTCAATGCATTAGCTTCATACTTCAGTCAATCATCTCATATCCTTCAAAGAAATGATTATCATTAATTCTCGAGATTACCAGTGATAACAATTGCTTTCACATCATCTCTTCGCAGTGCTTGCTCAAAATTCTCTTTCAGGCTGAGTAATACTGGAAAAAGTAAAATGAAGGTCATATTGTGTTGTACTTCAGGAAAAAGAAGTAAGAAGCCAATGGCAGAGATAATTGATAGATTGCAGAGACATATAACCATTGCATAATTCAAATATGCGGTTTTGTGCAATTAGTTTACCACAGGCATAAATTATTACACAGTCCTGTTTAGCCACCGATGATCAGTTAAGAAAATTATGAGCATGTAGAAGGGACTTAACCTTGACCAATCAACTGTAATAGAACAGTTATTTCTAAGAGTTAATGCAGAAAATTGCAGTCAGCTATTGCAAGACGTACACCATGATTACATGTTTCAAGGCTAGAAGGATTAGTTCCTTTTGCTTAGCTGACTCTCAGTAGCCAATAATCCCTTCCAGACTTGCAGCATTCTGCATGCGTCCATCTATTATCCATAAGTGAATAACAAATCTAGCACTATTCTAGCCAAGTTGCCAACTGATGAAAATGAGGAAACTCTCAATTTGATCTAAATCTAAATCAGTACAATGTGGCCAGAAATTATAGCTTTTCCAACCCATATGGATCGTGTTAGCCCTTATCCCAGCGAAAAGAAAACTGTTCGGTCATTCCACTCTATTAAGGGCCATGTCTAAATTTTATGTTGTGTAAAATTGATCCAGCGGAACAACCCTTTTCTTTTTCTTCTTTTTTATGATGGAAAATCGATAAGTCATCCTTCAGTGTTTTACATAAACCAAAGGTGTGGAAGTTTCTTTTCCTACAGATTGATGATTGTGTATCTTTTCAGCAGGACATCAACCGATTGCCATCTTGAAACGAAACCAATCCCCTGACCCACGTGGTAACTAGTAACCTGGTATAGAGTTCAAATGGTAGTAATAGAGATCAGTAAGTAATTAATAGTTTGTCCAGTATTATTCACCGTGAGTAGATGTGAAGCCCCACCATATGATTCAACGGGAGCTTAATTAAAATTTCAGAATCTGTTTATCGGTTCAGAAACATATCGATTTCCTTCTCAAATATGAAACAGCCTATGGCGAGCTTCTTGCTTGTGAAGATGTGCTCTGGCATAAAATTGATTGGCTAATTGCATCCTTGCAGCAGCAGAAAAACAACAATATTCTGCAAATCCTGGGTAGGAAACTAGAGATTTTGACTCCCCTGTACACAAATATCCTTGTAATTTTGTTCCTCCGTGGGAGCTGTCCTACTTTTGGCTTCGAATTACCTTCTTCTTGTGATTATTTCAATCCATATTAAATCTAGGGTGGACATATCCGATAGAAGGGACAAAGTACTGGCCCTTGAACAGAAACACCATTTAATAAGAGTAAAAGAAGCTGAAATGTCGGCTAACGGGACGAAATGAAAAATATATCAAAACGAAATCGGGAACGGCGGAGTTAAAATGTGGCGCAAGTAACATTAAGACGTTGATCTCTTTAAAATTGCAAGTAACGGAAGATCCTTCATATTAAAAATCAAGCCAAACCAGGATACGTATCTGTAATTAGAAACTATTTGAGTAGAATGAAGAACAAATCCATGAAACGAAGCAAGAACAAGTAAATATTCAGGAGAAAGAAATATGAAGAGCATAGAACAGTACCGTCAAAGGAAAGGGAGTTGACGGGAGGGTTGATGAGGGTGATCACCGCCACCCCATCAGCTCCGACCTCCATAACTGTTCTTCCTTTGGTTTTGCCGTCCATATTTCCTTCTAACTCTCTTTGTGATCTATCTGCTCCTCTCTTTCTCACTCAGGCGACGACGAGAAGTGTTACTTACGAAACTTGAAAAGGTTGGGAATCACAATTGCAGTGAAGGGCGAGATGGTGTGATCTAATCTGATGCTAAGGAAACGATAAATGAGGAAGTCAGAATTCGTAAGCCATTTGCACGGGTGACGTATGACGGTGTTGACACTAAATTTTTTCTTTTTCTTTTTATTTTATAAAAGAAATGAATTTAATTATTTATTTAAACGTGAAAAAAATGGACGGCATATAAATTTCAAATATCAGAAAATTAAGGAGTGAAAATAAGCCAGATGTAGTGGACGTACAAGACATTGTTTTCCAGATTAGGGAGTTAATCATACTGTTAATCTTTCTGAAAATATGCCGATCTTTATGATCTATTTCCATAATTAGGTTGTCTATAAATGATTAATCCATCTATGGGTGATAACAATAAGGGTGTTGGTTGAGTTTTTTTTTTTTTTTTTTTTCTATTCGATTTATATAGTATTTAAAAATAGAAATTTAAAAATAACCTCAAACTAAATTCAAATCGAACTGATTCAGTTTTATTTTGTTCCTATATTTGGTTCGCATGTGAATTATATTTTGGTTGATGTTATTCGTTTTGCTTTAATTTAATAGGTTTTGTTTTATTTATTTGTTCAAATTCAAGAAAAATGCTTTTACAACTGATATGATATTGGATACGTACCTGTGTTTGGCACATGTAGTAATACAATACTAAAATGATATAAAAAATAATGAGAAAATAAGAACAATAAATTACAGAATGCATACAAATTTACGAGATTAAATAAGATTATCTATGTCATCGATCATGAAATCTTACTTTACTATTGATGTAAAATAAAGTTCCAATGTTTGTCTTCACAATTCCCTCAAATTGATTGTAAAAAGAAGTTCATTATAAATATAGAATGAATGTATAAAAAATTTACAGAAATACTCAAATAGTCTTTTCTTTTAGAAAAAAATTCTTTAGGGGGCTGTAGTCCCAAAACCTCAAAACTCAACATGGATCTGTCGGTTCGTCGAGGCCATGTCAATTATGAAAACGGATATCCAGGCCTTTAGCTTGACCAGTCTTGTGGGCTCATACTGACCCCACAAAGGCATAGACCAGATTATACTGGGGTTGAATGAGAACCATTCAACTTTCACTAAAAGCAATGAAGAGCACTAAATACTTTCATGTGAGTGACCCAAGATATGCCTAGTGGAGGGCATCCAAATTTATGGCTCATACCAAGTTCGCTGCTCACCAATTGTTCTACTCTGTTAAGTTATGTCTTATACTAACCTAGAAGAAGCAAAAAGTGCACAAATGCAGAAGAGTTGTGAGGAGACTCCATATTAAATTTAAAAAAAAAAAAATATATATATATATATCTTAGAACTTTTGTTTTAATCTTTTACACTTCATTAATGCAATTTTAATTTTTTAAAATAAAAGTTTTAAATTATCAATTTCGAATTCGATTTTCAATTCCAATTCTATTAAATAGGGAAAAAGTATTTAAGTAATTCCTTAGAGATGTTTTCCTCCGCAATTTAGATCGATTGGTTGACTAACATGCGGGTGATGTAACATGTGTCCTGCTTTATTATAGTATGTATTCTTTCTTCCTTCTATAAAATAGAATTAAAAAAAAAATATACATATATATATATATATATATTTCCTTGCTTCTAAATTTTTCTCTCTCCCTTTCCTTATCTCTCGAAGTCTGCAATCATAATATCCAAGCATTGTCGCTACGTCAGTATTCTAGAATAATGATAATGTTGATGGGGGCTTGTGATTTATCTCAGGTTCACACTTTCCAATGTTATCCTTATCCGGTTCATTGCAGCACGTCCGTCCTTGGCCCGGTTCTCTGGTCTCCCATTAAAACGGCCTACAGATACATGAGCACAGGGCTAAGGTGGTTCAGGCCAATGCCAGAACCGTTCCAAAAAAATGAGATCTGGTCCGTTCATTAATGGGACGTTTTAATAATTCATCGACCCCGGATCCTCTTCAATACATCAGCGTCTCTAATATTCATCAAACGGCTGGCAGTATTATGGCACACATCTCAAGGGTCTCCCAATCGTCTGATATTCATTAAGGGGACTGACACACTTTCTCGTTTAGAAAAAAAAAAAATTATGAATTTGTATAGAGGGTGTGGTATGAAGATTAGGGTTCATAAGATGTCCAGAGCGGAATGGATGGATCAAACAAATTTTGCTTTGTTGGTGTAGTTTGTGCATGTCTGTGCAACCGATAATATGCTTTGTTAAGATTAATATTGGGTACATAGTGCACAGGTCCAATGAATCGGATGGATGAGAATTTGTACAAACTCGTAAGGAGTGTAGGAACAAGTAAAGTTCTTATGGAATTCAAGCAAAAGGTACAAAAAGGACAACAAACATTGCAAGTGGTTTAGGTGATGACTAGTGCAAGTTTGAAAGTGAGTGCCTTTTGATTTGGATTTGATGAGTGGTAATGATCTCTTGAAGTGTGTTGCGGTGGTAGTAGAGGTGAAGTCACATCATATCGGGCGGCGGTGTTTGGGGTATGGGGTATGGGGTATGGCGGATAGACAAAGACAATGGAGGAGTTTGCAGAAATGGCATTAACACTGATCTTCTACTAATTGGCTTATAGAATCTAAGTCAAACAGGAGATTGTTGGGTTTGGATATGTCTTTTATTATGTAATATATAATTATATTTTGTCTGTATTTGTAATTGGTTGGGTTTGAGATCTATTATATATACAATAATATAATTGTAATTGTGCGGGGATTAGGGTTTTAGAGATATTTATAGATTATTTCTATGTGAAAACTCATAGACACAAGCAAAGAGAGATCACTTTGTAAGGTGGATTAGTGTATACAGTTTTTTCAGGGATAGCAAAAAATCTTTGACTCTCTCAAGTAGACGCAGACAATCTTGCCTAAACAAATTAAATCCATGCATTATGTGATTGTTTGCTTAGATTCTTTCTCTTGATTGTGTATTTGTCCCAATAATAAGCACATGAGTTAGTACAAAAATTTATACTTCCAAATCACTAAAATCAAAACATATCCCAAGTCATTCAAATGAACACACTCCATAGTGATAATCCATATAGATTTCTCTTTCAAGTATCTGGGTTTATGCTTATAACTAGATATTTGAGTATTTGTATGCTTCGAAATAGAAATTTTGTTTATATAAAATAAAAGGGAAATTTACATTTACCTCTCCCCGCGTTTGTTCTTATTACATTATCCCCCTCGAGTTTCGTCTATTACATTTAAACCCAAAAATCTAACACCATTAGAGACTTTTGAGTGCCAATCTGTTAAGTGGAGAAATTTTTTACTTAATACCCACTTTGCCCTTCTATATTGGCTCCAACCTTCCAACGAACAAGAGAAGACATGTTCTTCTCAAGCCAAGGAAAGAGTGATTGTAACTCTATCTTCTCCGGCGATGAAAAAGTCCCAACGGCTCTATCTTCTTTGACGGTCTATGGTTTTTTTCAGTGAAATTGATGCCTTTATACATGAAATAAGTGATACCCTAAGGTCTTCAATTTGTTCGTTCTTCCCCAATTTAGCTTCTCAGGCGACAGTGATACCTTAAGCTCTCCATTATGTGGTTTAAATTTTTGGGTCTTCACGACTACAATCAGATTATCAAGCATCCTATAGATCTTGGGACCACGAAAACTGATACGATTCAAATAGAGAAGGAGCCACTCAACATGTCAATTGGGGACGTGGCACCATCTACTCGGGAAACGACAAAGGCACGACGCTCTCAGCGACAAAGGAGACGCCCAACTGTCCTGAAGAATTACATATAGGGAACCACATCATGTGATTTGATACGGATGTAACGGCCATTTGGCTATATATAAACAGTAGAGTATTGGGTGTAAGGGGTATGCATAATATAAATCTCCTTCTCTCTTTTCTTTGGAGGTGGCTAACCTCGAATTAGCCTCTGAGCCTTATCGGTGTCCATTGTCGCCGGTAATGTGTACAGTTAACTATCATTAGTGCTTTTGTTGAGATATTTCCATGGCCGACAACACATGTTTTCTTCACTTGGATGACGTTGTTAAACACTTTGGTGAAATAGCAGCGGCTCACAGTGAGCGTTTAGATCGCCTTTAAGCTACCATCACCGATCAGCAGCAGTCCTTCACGGATCTGGCTCTGCGGTTGGTGGCCATGAATGGATGACTCGAGTAGGCCCTGCGACCACCAAATGCTCCACCAGAAGTGCGAGCATCAGGGTTGTCCACACCGCTCTCTTCTGGGTCATCACTACCAGCTCTAACCAACTAATCCAAGCGCGCACCGTCTGACTCGACTTTCCACCTTTGATGGAGTTGATACGAGTGGCTGGATCTTCAAGGCGGAAAGGTTCTTCGATTATCACGAAACTTCTGATGATCAGCGCCTCATGGTGGTGTCCTTACACATGGATGGTCAAGCACTCCAATGGTTCCAATGGATGTACAGATCATCTCAATTCTCAACATGGACAGTCTTCACCTGAGCGTTAGAACTCTGCTTCAGACCCTCAGAGTTTGATGATCCACAAGCAACTCTTGTTAAGCTCACATAGACCACTACAGTGGCCGATTACCAATCTCGCTTCGAGATGCTCACAAATTGAATTGGTGGGATTCCTCCTTCCTTTCTGTCAGCTGCTTCATCTCTGGTTTAAGGGGCGACATCCGAAACGAGGTGATGGTATTCCAACCGACCAGTATGGCACAAGCGATGGGAGTCGAAGCTCCTTAAGGCTCGGCGTTATATATCACGACCTTAGTTCACTCACCCTGTGTTGCTTCCTACACCTCAGCCTGCTTCAACAATGCTTGCACTACCCACTCCACCTTCCCGTATACCCATCAAACGCCTGACGCTCATTGAGATGCAACAATGGAGCTATGTTACAACTGTGATGACAAAGACGCCCCAGGTCACCGCTGCAAAACCCGCCAGCTATTCTTATTAGAATATGAAGATGGGGACGAACAAATTGAACCCCCAAATGGAACGGCCAACGACGAGTTCGAACAGGTTCCCACCCCAGGTGTCACACCCTATTCTCATATAACCAGACCGGTGATCAGGTTAACTCCGGTTAACCCAAACTTGCCAAGATCATCTGATACAGTACCCAGCCACAACATACACACATCTAAGATAAACGTTCAAAAGTTCAGCGGAAGACTTAATTTACCTGTAAATACCCCCAATATACTTGATACCCAAATTGTAGTATATAGATAAATACATGTGGGCTCGCAGGCATGATATTTACATAAAAAGAATAATAATTCACATATCAAGTACATAAAAAGGGGTCATCAAAAAGTAAAACCCTGTATGGCGTCAATATTGTGGTCCTGTAATACAGCCTTCGCATATGTAATCCGTACCGTGCTCATACTCCTCGGGGACCCACCAATCTTCATCGAGAAACTCAACTGTGGGGCCCGACCTTTGATCTTCAGGCTGGTGACCTGCAAAATCATCTAACAGAGGTACACACGTGGGATGAGCTCACTAGCTCAGTAAGTGAAAAGAAGGACCACACAACAATCCACACAACAATCACATCTATATGTACTACATGCTATGCAATTCATTTTAAACCTCATCCACCTAAACATTACTAAGTCTTTGGTTTAGTGCTACTACAACCACAGTGCACGTATACTTTGGGTATGAGCCGCGAACTCCATCCCGCGATATGCCCATAGGGTTGTCGGAGAAGGCCCACCGTGAGTACTCAAAAAAGTAAAGCATGCCAACTACCAGCTCTCAACATAAAAGTAAATGATAGAAAGTAAAGGTGCTGACTCCAGCAATTTAAAAGCAGTACGATTGACCCTCTTGAATATACCACTGAGGTTGCCGACTGTCCTAATGATCAGCCGGGCGTATGTCTAACCACCACAGTGACCCGACACCCGTGACCACTGCTTCCTCCCAAGTGATAACCCAACACCTCAATCCCTATTGGGAAGGCTCGTAGCACGGGAAGATGATAATCCTAAATCGCATGCTCCTATATGACATAGTATGATTGCATAATGCCACCGCGTCCCATTCCACGGGCCACCAATGCACTCGTTTCCAAGCCGACTACGACATATAGTCTAATAATACATCATGCACAGTGATCCCATCATTCATCACATAAGCACATCAATCATTTAGCATTGAGAAAGTAAAACACAACACACATGTCATAATCATATGAGGATGACTAAGCTACACATAATTTACATGATGACATGGCTAGTATAGATACAATTGAATGATGCCAAACAAGCTTTAAAATAAAGTAAAACGTCATCTCCCCACTTACCTATTGTGTACAAAGACTCACGCTCGGTACGGGTGAGATCCGGTACGAGAAATATAAATTTTGGTAAACCCATCATAAGTGAATGGGGTTAGCATTTCACCACTTTGGGGTCAAAACTAATAAGATTCGATGGTTAAATCATGTTTAGAATCATAAAATAAGATTGCACGTCCGTTTTGGGCCCATTCAGACACAAAAATCACGTTGAGGGCCTCTCGGGTGGGTCAGACAGCCCACCTGTCACGGCCCACCGATCTTCTCAGGTGGGCGGGTTAACCCTCCCATCTCGACCCGTCGGTGGGGACCAAGGGTTGATCCTCTCAGGCGGGCAGGTCGGCCCACTGGTGGGGACCAAGGGCCTGCCCTCTCAGGCGGGCCGTTCGGCCCACCGGTCTCAGCCCACCTGTGAGGGCAAAAAAATGTCTTTTTCCTTGAAACTTTTCCCAACCTTTGGGGAACCAAATGGGGCTTTTTCAATCCCATTTTTCACACATTCAAGGTCTTATAAGATGATTCTAACCTAGATCTAAGTTAGATTTAAGGATTGAGAAGCCATCTTACCTTCTTTGCTCAAGAACTCTATCAAAACCCCAAAAATCACTTATTAACTCAATAAATCACCAATGCTTCTCCAATCTTGTAAACACTTCTTCAAATCATTCAAAATCAACACATAGATCATCTATTAAACCTTAGATTCATCATCTCAAGGGGGATTTACAATACCTCAAAGAACTCTACCCAAATCAAGGGTTTTACTTGGGTTTGGTGAAAGTTTAATAGACATAGCCTTTGCTCACCTCCAATCATAGATCTCGTGTTAGGGATCACTCTTCTGGCGTTGGAATGGGAAGATCAAACCTTGGCGCCGCTTAAATCCATTTCTTCTTCCTCTTCCTTCCCCTTTATTCTTCTTCGTTCTCTTTTCTTCCTCCTTTTTCTCTCTCCTCTTTACTCTTCTCACCAACTCCTTAATGTAATAAATGAGAAAATGAAAAACACAATAATGCTATTTATACTTTTTAAAACAACTAGTAACCACATGGGTGGGTCACTCAGGTGGGCAGATGCGCCCTCCTGTGACCACCCGCCTGAGAGCCGAAAATTAGCCAACAAGTGGGATTTTTTATGGGATTCGACTCTCGGCATGTACCTCACTCTCGGCACAAGATATATTATACGCATTCACTTTAGGATATGGTTACATACCAGTATTTCTCATACATGGCCTTATGATATGTGCATGTGCACGGCTTGGGTACACCCGTCTCCTCTAGCACTGACTCGGACTTGTCTTGCCAACCTGTGTTCAAAGTTACCCTTGCCATCATGGCCCATAAGGAACCCACCTTAACCCACTTTGGTTCTGGTCCTGCATGTTTAAACTGGGTCAATCGTGTAATTAGACCAGGTTTAAAAAGTAGGGTATCACATTTACCCCCCCTTTTTGAAAATTTCATCCTCGAAATTGGCATACCTGGTTGTTCGAAAAGATGAGGATACTTGGCTTGGATTTCATCATCTTTCTCCCAAGATGCTTCTTCAAGTGAATGATTAGCCCATCGCACCTTTACGAAGGAAATGGAGCGGTTGCGGAGGGTTTTCACTTTTCGGTCTAAGATTTCAGTTGGCTGCTCTGTATAGGTCATATCAGCTTCTAGATATTCTGGTTCCACGGGTAATACATGCGATGGATCATGAACGTATCCCTTCAGCATGGATACATGGAATACATTATGAACATTCCCGAGTGAAGGTGGCAGAGCAAGCATGTAGGCTACTGAGCCAACCCGAGTTAAAATCTCAAATGGGCCAATGTATCTCGGGCTCAACTTACCCTTTCTATGGAATCTTTGCAACCCTTTTGTAGGAGAAATCTTGAGAAACACCTTTTCTCCTGCTTGAAACTCAATGTCCTTCCTGCGGTTGTCTGCATAACTCTTTTGACGTGACTGAGCTGTCTTAATCCTTTATCGAATAACATCGACCTTGTCACAAGTCATCTGCATCATTTCAAGTCCTAACATTCGGCGCTCGCCTACCTCATTCCAATACAGAGGAGTTTTACACTTCTTACCATATAATGCCTCATATGGAGCCATCCCAATTGTAGCTTGGTAACTGTTGTTATAGGCAAACTCCATAAGGGGTATATATTCTTCCCAACTACCACACATTTCCATTGCACATGCCCTGAGCATGTCTTCTAATATTTGTATGGTTCGCTCCGACTGACCATCAGTCAGTGGGTGGAAAGCAGTACTCAAATTCAATTGTGATCCCAAAGCATGCTGGAAGCTTTTCCAAAATCTATAAGTGAACCTTGGGTCCTTATCTGACACAATGCTCACTGGCACTCAATGCAAGCACACTATGTTTTCCATATAAAGTTGTGCTAACTTGGCCATAGAGAACTTGATCTTGATGGGAATGAAATGAGCAGTCTTAGTAAGCCGATCAACTATCACCCATATCGCATCCATCCCCTTAGGTGTGCATGGTAGTCCAGTGACAAAGTCCATTGTAATCCTATCCCACTTCCAGTATGGTACTAGGAGTGGCTGAAGAGTACCATAAGGTCGATGCCTCTTAGCTTTTACTTTTTGGCATGTAAGACAAGTCGCTACATACAGGGCTATCGTGATTCTCATGCTTGGCCACCAATAATTTTGTTTAAGGTCTTTATACATCTTTACACTTCCTGGGTAGAGTGAGTACTCAGAGCTATGTGCTTCCCGCACTATCTTGTCTTGTATCTCCAAATCATCGGGCACACACATCCTACCTCGAAACAATAATGCCCCATCACTAACTAAAACGAAATCAAGGTCGTTCATTGTTTGATCTTGAATCTTAATTCTAATCCGTTGCAACTCATGATCCAAAGGTTGTTTCATTATCACCTCTTGCCTAATAGACGGATGCACTTGTAGGGCCGCCAGAGATACAGTCAACCATTCAAGGTTTTCTAGTTGATGTTCTAGCTCTAAGGTTGCTCCTTCATATAAGAGGGTTTCATCCATTAGCATCACCTCTTGTACAAGTGGTGGCTGATTGCTAAGTATGAGAGTGACACAGTCTGTGCCTTCCGACTCAATGCATCTGCCACTACATTAGCCTTGCCGGGATGATATTGAATGTCACAGTCATAATCCTTTATGAGCTCAAGCCATCTCCTCTACCTCATGTTCAAATCTTTTTGGGTGAAAAAGTACTTAAGGCGTTTGTGATCACTGTATATCTCGCACTTCTCCCCATACAAATAATGTCGTCAAATCTTTAGGGTAAAAATGACTGCGGCTAGTTCCAAGTCATGAGTGGGGCAATTCTTCTCATATTCCTTTAGTTGTCGGGATGCATACGCTATCACCTTACCGTGTTGCATGAGAACACAACCCAACCCAACCTTGGAAGCGTCAGTGTAGACTGTCATTCCACCTGTGCTTTCAGGGATGGTCAACACAGGGGCCGACACCAACCTCTTCTTCAATTCCTGAAAACTCTTCTCACATTCCTCTACCCATTCAAATTTCACACCCTTTTTGGTTAACTTAGTCACTGGTGCTGAGATCCGAGAAAAATTCTCAATGAAGTGTCAGTAATAACCGGCCAAACCCAAGAAACTTCTAATTTCAGTAACGTTCTTAGGGCTTTCCCACTCTACTACGACTTTCACCTTATCAGGATCCACCTTGATTCCAGCCTCAGACACTATGTGGGTAGCAGTAGCCGGCTAACATGCGAAGGATTGGTCTGACAACTACATGTAAAATTGGTCAACCACCCAATTCAAATCGATGCTTTCATATTACCTCTGTTTGGCACAGATATAGTTTTGGGAGTGCAATGGTTGGCGGAGCATGGGCCCGTGCTATTTGATTATAGTAAGATGACACTGGAGTTCCATGATGAAGGACAATGTGTCATCTTGGTGGGCGATGCCTCACAGGGGCCTATGGAGTTGCAATAACATAACGTCCGATGGGTGCTTGACACTGGGGTAGTCGCAGCTTGGTACCAACTGGAGTTGTAGCCTATGGAGCAAGATCAGGATGGGGACAACAATATGGAAACTAAATCTCTGCTTGGAACATAGGAGTCGGTCTTCACTAAGCCTCCAAGACTACCACCCCAAGGCCTCGAGATCACGCAATTCATCTACAACCAAGCACATCACCCATCAACGTTCAACCCTATCGTTACCCTCACTTCTAAAAGATAGAAATAGAGCGTTTGGTTTCTGAGATGTTAACGGCATGAATCATTCGACCGAGCACCAGTGCCTTCTCATCGCCGGTCCTTCTCCTCAAGAAGAAAGACGACACTTGGCGTTTCTGTGTGGACTATCATGCTCTAAATGTCGTTACCATAAGAGACCATTTTCCCATTCCCACAGTTGACAAGCTGCTAGATGAATTACACGAGGCCAACTATTTCTCTAGATTGGATCTCCGTTCGAGTTATCACCAGATATGAGTGCGAGCCGAGGATGTACACAAAATGGTATTCCATACACATGATGGTCATTATGGGTTCCTTGTGAAGCCCTTTGGCCTCACCAATGCCCCCTCAACTTTCCAAGCCATAGTGAACTCTATATTCCGCTCTTATCTACGCCGCTTCGTGCTTGTGTTCTTTGATGATCTACTAATTTACTGCCCAACATGGGAGGCCCACATGACACATCTAAGGACGGTTTTACAAGCATTATAGGCGCATGATCTCTATGCTAAAAGGTCTAAGTGTGCATTCGGCCTATACTCTATAGAGTACTTGGGCCATATTGTTTCCTCTCAAGGAGTCGCCATGGACCCGAATTAAATTTCAGCAATGTTGGAGTGGCCAACCCCCAAATCCTTGCGGCAGTTGAGAGGATTTTTGGGCCTCATGGGGTACTGTAGACGGTTCGTGCATCGCTACACCCATATGGCCAGACCGTTAATGGATTTATTGAGGAAGGGAGCCTTCTCATGGACAGTCGCTGCCCAAGCAGCCTTTGAGGAATTACAACGGGCCATAACCACCGCCCCAGTGTTAACCTTATCAAATTTTTTCTTGCCTTTCACAGTAGAAGCGAACGCCTCGGGGGTAGGCATTGGGGTTGTATTGTTACAGCAAGGACATCCAGTGGCTTATTTGAGCAAAAAACTCTCTCCCAAAATGCAGGTTGCCTCCACTTACGTAAAAGAAATGTACGCCATTACACAATCCATCTTGCGTTGGCGACAGTAGCTTCTTGGGTGGCAATTTTTCATTATGACTGATCAGGAAATCCTAAAAGGGATGACCAACCAAACTATCCAAAAGCCAGAGCAACAACACTGCCTCTCTCGGCTTCTTCGATTCGTGTTTGAGATCATGTACTGCCCAGGCAAAGACAATTCCGTGGCCGATGCCTTGTCTTGCATCTTTGCATAATCGACAGTATTGTTTTCCTTTTCTGGACCAATTCTTGACTTCCTAAAAAAGCTACGATATGAGGTGGCTACCAATGTTGAGCTCCAAGCTATTTGCACGGGATTAGCTTCAGACCCCGACCGATACGAGGGCTACTATATGCACAATGGTTTGTTGTATTATCAACAAAGGTTAGTGTTGGCATCTAACTCCCCATTAAGGGATAAATTTCTTTGCGAATTTCACTCATCTCCGGTAGGTGGGCATGCGTGCTTTTTATGCACTTATAATAGGGTCGCATCCAACCTATTTTGGAAAGAGACGAGAACTTACATCAAATAATTTATGGTTGCGTGCGCTATCTGTCAAAAGACCAAGTACCTTACCACCTCTCCTGTAGTCTTCTACAGCCCCTCCCAATTCTCAGTCATGTGTGGAAAGACATCTCTATGGATTTCATTATTGGGTTACCAAGCTCGAAGGGGAAGACATCGATTCTGGTCGTAGTCTACAGACTAATCAAGTACACCCATTTTTGTGCCCTTGCAAGCCATTTTACTTGTCATAAGGTCACAGAGATGTTTGCTTTAGAAATTATTAGACTCCATGGCCTTCCTTGGTCCATAGTGAGTGATCGCGACCCACTATTTATCAGTAAATTTTGGCATGATCTCTTCCAACTTCAAGGAACGCCCCTCTCCATGAGAAACGCCTACCACCCCAGTCGGATGGCCAGGCCGAAGTCTTAAACTGATGTCTTAAGATGTACTTAAGAAGTTTTGTGTTTGATGAACCCACCTGGTGGGCGAATTACTTGCATTAGGCAAAGTATTGGTACAATACCGCTCATCATACAACAGTGGGAATGAGTCTGTTTCAAGTGTTATATGGACGATCACCTCCAACTTTGTCCAAATACATCCTAGAGACTTCCCCAATCGTAGCAGTAGACTAGGAATTACAGAGCAGAGACGAGGTACTTTGAAACCTGAAGCTGAACCTATCCCGTGCCCAAGTTCACATGAAAGCACAGGCTAATAAATCTCGTATGGAAAGAGAGTTTGAACAGGGAGATTGCGTCTACGTGAAACTCCAACCGTATTGCCAACATTCGGTTGCTTAACGCAACCACCCAAAACTGGGTCAACGTTTCTTCGGGCCATTCCCAGTTCTTAAGCGAATTGGCAAGGTCGCCTATAAATTGGAGCTTCCGACTGCATCTCGCCTTCACCCAGTCTTCCACGTATCATTATTAAAAAGATGTGTTGGGGATCACTCAACTCAAATCACTACTTGGCCCCCATACACTATTGAAGAGGACGCGACTCCAGTACCCGTAGCTATACTGGACTCACGGTCTATATTAAGACAAGGTCACGTAGTGAACCAGATCTTAATACAATGGAGTGACATTCCCCTTGAAGAGACATCCTGGGAAGACACAGAGGCACTGCGACAAAAGTTTCCACACAAGAACCTTGAGGACAAGGTTCATCAAGAAGGGGTGGGTGATGTTACGATTCAAATAGAGAAGGAGACACTTGACACATCTGTTGTGGACGTGGCACCATCTACTCGGGCAACGATAGAGGCACGACGCTCTCAGTGACAAACGAGACGCCCAACGGGCATGAAGAATTACGTATAGGGACATAACAGGTGATTTCTATAATTTTGTTGGGAAGAGATCCCATTTTGATATGGCTGTATGTAGACACCGAATTTTGTCACCCCCCCCCCCCGACAATGATGACAATATGAAGAATTACATGTTGGATATTTTAGACTTGGATAATTTTCAAGCTTACAGTAGAAAATTACCATTTTTCCCCTATAAACTTTCAAGAGAAAATGTTTTCAAAAATTATAATTTGATGTTGTGGATTATTGTTGTTTGTCCCATCAAGTCGGACATTACACTTTGATGCGAGAACTATGCGAATCGACGCCCGATTCTCTCTTTCATTATACGATCTGGGTCCCTACTTTATGCATATTTTAGTAAAGGTTTTCGATCGAGACTACAATCGTGTCTCACATCATTGGATAGTGCTCGGACTGAGCTTTCTAACAACATATTACACGTCGAATTCTGACTAACGGTTTGAAAGATATGACTCCCGAAAGTCGACTCTAAAGTTCGGTATCAGATTCCTTTCCAAACAACCAAGGAGTGCCATATGGCGCCCAAACCTCTTTGTCCAAAAGCAAACCTTTTTGAACAATTATCTCTAGTTTTTTAGTCCCACATCGGAAATAAGAGAGAATTATCTCAAGTCCCAAGGCTATAAGTATAGCCCTTCCTCTCTTCCAAAAGGAGGAGAAAAAAATTGAGAATTTGGGAGAGAGGATGGCCCATCAAGGTTTTGGCTAACTTATTCCCTCTAAAATCAAATATTCTCCAAGTCTAAAAGTTTAACACATTAATCATTCTTTGAGCAGGGAGATCTAGTTCGGTTCGGTTCGATTTGGGACTTGAAGCACAAGGGTTATCTCCCCTTGTTTCTTGATTAAAGCCGGGTTTAAGGTATTTTTCTTCTCCTAATTACAATTTAGAACTAGTTTATCTAATTTAATAGATTAGATTCTAATTTATTAATGATTGGTTCATTTAGATTAATTAGGTTTAATTAGTTTCAATTTGGTTTAATATGGTTTATTAGATGTAACCCGATTCAATTGTGTGTATTTAGGTTTAATTGGTTCATTTAGATTAATTAGCTTCAATTAGATTTAATTTGGTTTAGAATGGTTTATTAAATATGAATTAGTTGATTCCGTTCAATTGGGTTTATCTTGTTTTAATTGGGTTCAACATAGTTTGATTTGGGTCATTGGGTCCAATCGATTGTTTTTGCTAATTCGTTTTATTTTTCATTATAATTTGTTTTGCTTTCTTTTATTGTTATATCTTTATTCAATTAATCGGTTTTATTTGTGGCTTAATATACTCACTTAATAAGTAGGTTTGATTTGATTTATTTTTGTTCTTTAGACATAAACCCTTAGATTAGGATCTCAAGCCCTAATCTCTTCCCCCATCTCTTCTTCCTTTCTTTCTTATTTTCTCTATAGCAGAAAATCAGCTGCCTCCATCCTCTTCTTCCCACTTACCTTTCTCTATAACCGAAGTCTGAACCACTACTGCTCCCATCTTCTTCCCTTTGCCAAAATCCACCTCTAGCCCATCGTCTTCTCTTCTTCTTCCTATTTTATTTTCTTGGTTTTTGTTATTTCTTTAATTTACTGATTAGATAGTCCATATTTGTAATACCCACAACCTGTTATTTCATTTATGTTTTCTGTGTGGAATCGTCCCCTCCTTTCGTTCTTTATTTTTATTTTATCCATTTTGGTTTGATTTCAGGTCTGTAATGTATTTGGTCCTAAAATTTGGGGTTGGGATTCCCCTAATTTTAAACTTTAAAATCAAATGATTTTCTTTTATTTCCCTTTTAATATAGTATGGGACGTAGTCTAGGGCGCATGTTTGCCAAGGCATGGTTGGCCCCCCTCAAACCGGCTTGTAGCATTAGGTGCATATTGGGGATTTAGGTTTTCCTACTATCTCCTATCTTTTGTACTCCAACCCTCACTCGCATTAATGTAGTACTAATCTAGATTGATTAAAGGAACATAGTTAACTTAATTAGTCATTTCAACTGTTGTTTATTTAATTGTGGTTTGTTAATTTAGCTTTTTAAATCACTGCATTTGATTTCTTTATTCAATTCAATTTATTAAACTTGTGTAATTACCAATATTTTTCCCTCTAGTGGTTTGTTTATTTGAATCAATCAACTAAATAGTTATTTAATGTAGGATAATTAACTAGATTGATTAGTTAAAAGATTCTCTTCTCATTAGCTTAACTAGGGTTTTGAAAAATGTTTAACTCATCTTAGGATTAGCTCAAGGTAAACATAATTAGTCTAATTAGGTTTCATAATTAATTTAATTAAGCCATAGGTTTAGTTTAATCGTCCTATACTAGATTAGGTAGATTAGTAAAAATGCATTAATTTAATGTAATTAATTCATTTAACTTTTATAAATTAATTATATCTCATTTAATTTATAAATATTTTTACCAATTAGATTAAGTAGGATTGCAATAATTTATTTCATAAATTACTAGGGATTGAGATTAACCATTTTAATTAATTCAATTTAGGATCTCACAAATTCATTGATCATCCATCTAGGTCAGGCTCAATTAATCGAGTTAGTTTAATTTAGGGTTTCATAAGTTGCTAAACTAATCTTAGGTTTATGCTTATTTAATTAGCTTAATCTAATACTCATAATTCATTAATTAAATCATTTAGGGTTTTTAATTTTTAATTAGCGTAATCATTTATTTATTTGCATCATAACCTAGCTAGCACAATTTAGACACTTGGTTTAGAGTTTTCACATGTCATGCTTAGATACATAGTTTAGGGTTTTCAGTGACCTAGATTTAGGACTAGTTAGTAGGGTACAAACAAACTTTGGTCAAACAGAAAGAGACCGGCCTTAGGGCCGGGCAGACTGGGTGCCTAATACCTTTCCATCCTGTCAGTTGACACTTGTCCAGAATCTTGATGCAAATCAACCTTATCCATCATAGTCATTAGTCTCTCTCCCTTGATTGGGGAAAACATTTATGGGTCCTAGACCCTTTCTAGGTGGCAACTCCCTTTTATCCATAATGTGTATCCCCTCATTGGCATTTGATGACTAGGGGATCTCATCTCATTAGGGTCGACCCCTAGTGTGTACACGCGGCCTATCGCTACTCGACGGAGGTCCATGATACCTACACTGTAACAGCCATTTGGCTATATATAAACAATAGGGTATCGGGTGTAACGGGTATGCCTACTATAAATCTCCTTCCTTCTCTCTTTTCTTTGGAGGTGGCTAACCTCAAATTAGCCTCTGAGCCTTATCGGTGTCCATTGCCGTCGGCAACGTGTACTGTTAACTATCAAAAACCAAGCTCAACAAGAACTTCTATACGTCATCTCTTGATTTTGCCTCTGATGTGTGGTTGACCTTCAACTATGCCTTGGTTTATAATCCCAAGGGCCACGATGTTTACGCAATGGTGGAGCAATTGCTGGCTTGGAATGTTTGAATCCACGTACAATAAATTGCATAATATGCAGCGGTGAGTGTTTCCCACAGAAGAGATGCTGGGAAACTCATGTGCTGGGCTTCCAACTACAGAGATTGGTGCGAAGAAACCTGATTCGATCTCGATCCCCAATGTGGCTCCTCCATCGAACCCATCACCAGTGCACACCCCTGCATCAACATCAGCATTGGCGCCTACAAGACCATTTTTCGACTGGAAGATCATCTACTGTTAAGCAGACAAAGCCCAAAGGAAAGGATCCAAACAAACAAGAGATGAGCTTTGAAGAGAAACAAAGCTGGGAATGAATTTGCAGATTCTCCCACGAGAGAAAATGGATCAAGTGGTGCATATAGAGGAATGCTAATGTGGCACAATATGGAGATGAGATTGAGCTGGACATTGAGGTTATGGACACGGAAACGCTTTGGGACCTTGATTGATTTGTGTGCAACTGCAGAAAGATGATGAGTAAGATCAAGAGGCAAACGTTTGCCGACAACAACCAGATTCCTACAGCGAAAGGCAACAAGGTAGTGACAATTTTTATTGTAGAATCCAATTGCTTGATTTTAGCACTCTTAATTTTTTATGCTGATCTTGTAGCTGGGCATCCTAGCACGGCATCGACGGTTGGGAAAAACTTTCACCACAGAAGACAAAGCTTTTGTGACTCAGATTTTGTTTTATAAAATGTGTCAAAGGGTATGTGAAGGGGCAATAATGTCTTTTAAATTTAAAAATAACACTAGTCTCACGGTGTTAGTTTTTTGGGTTTAAGCGTAATAAATGAAACTCAACGGGGGACGATGTAATAAGGGCAAAAGCAAGGGGTGGTGGATATAAATTACCCAAAATAAAAAGATTTGATTATTTGTATTTTGAACCATCTAACACGTGCTAGAACCGATTAAAATCGAAACCGAACCATCCCCCCACCCCAAAAAAAAAAACCGAACCATCCCATCAATAACCGGTCCCGTTCATAGCTTCTTTAATATCTATCTTTGGTCCAACCAGAAATAATTCTAGCATTAAGGGTTCTCATTCTCCCGCGCAAATGAATGGAAAATCCAATTTCAACCAGTTCATATTAAAAGACGAAAGATTTATAAAGCGCGCCACTGCGCGAAACTCTTTCGATCTTCCAACTTCCGCTTCAAGTCTCTGCAACCAGGAATTCCAAAACGGCGAAAAACCATGACCGGGAGAGCAAGCGATTCCGGCAACCATCCGCCGCCGATGACCGACACTGAGATCGTGCGTGTGGCTCAACAACATCAGCAAACAGGTGCAGCTCTACCATTGCACTTACTGTCCCCCGCTTCTCACCCCACCATCATCTCTTTCCTCGACTCTCGCTGCGACTCTCCTACTTCTTCCCTTTCTGTAACCGAATACGTTTCCGCCATCGTTTACCTCATCTCACAAACTCCTGAAAACTCTTCTCTCTCTTCTCTCCTATTCTCTATTCTTCACTCGTATTTGCGCCTCTTTTACTCCGCCAGAATCCCTCATGATAGCAATTCATTGAAGATAATCCACCTCTTTGCTCTCCATCTTGACAGAATCCCTAGAAACGATCTCGCTTGCATCGTGGATTTACTTGTCTCCAATTTGTCCCTGATCGTTGAACCCGACGATGCGCAACCGCTTGACCTCATCCCTCCATCACTTGACCTCATTCGATCTTCAGATGAGGTTCAAAGAGCAGGAGATTATGTTTATTCGGTGCTCGACCGTATCATATCATCGAACTGGACGAAGGTATTGCTGGTCAAGACAGTTTCTCTTCTTCGTGATTTTTCATTTATTGACAAGGTTCGAGCCAGAGAGTTTCTCCAAAAGGTCTTTGCTGGAATGGAGGGAGTGGATTTGCAAGATTTGCCGTCTCTTGTTTACCAGCTTCTGATCTTGGCTTCGAAGGGGTTCAATAAGAGAGACGTGATCGAAGGGATTGTACATTTCTTCGGAACGATAATGGAGTCCAAAACAAATTCGATAGTTAGGCAGGTTGAAGGGACGGTTTTGCTTCACGTTAATTTTGCCGTGAAGCAGGATCCTTCATTGGGGCAGGAGGTTTTGGGGCTTCTGAAGTCGGACCTTGGGGCTTT
>NC_056566.1:25999499-26007567 GCF_013358625.1 Macadamia integrifolia | reverse complement strand
TGAGAGAACTTTGCATATTGAAGTTGATTGCAATTTTGTTGAGATACAGTCATGAACAAATTGTTTGCCACCCCATTTGTGTTTTCTGCTGATAATGTTGGTGATCTGTTAACCAAGCCTTTGTATGGTCCTACTTTTAGAAGGTTGTGCCAAGCTGGGCATGGGTGACTTGTATGCTCCAGTTGAGGGGGGGTGTTAAATGGTTGCAATTCTATACCGTGGGGGTACAATTATGTGTACCATGATAAGGGGAGTGTCCCTATCATGTCTGGTTAGTCCTATTGGATTAGCTTTGTTTGTTTCCTAGATAGATTAGATTTTTATTTCACAGTGTAGCTAAGAATCTAATATTGCATCTTGTCTAGGATTCACTTTCACTATCTAAGAAAGAAACCCAGCTTGTAATCCAAGATTATAAATGGGGACTGCTGGGGTATCGACTGCACTATTCTCAGCAGTCTCTTCTTTCTCACTTCCTCTCTGGTTACTGGTTGTTATACTCTTGATATTGTCACACACATATAAGGGCATGAGTATGGGAAGAACTTGTCTATCCAACAGCTGGCATCTATCCACTATAACTGGGATCCAGCCATATAGATCTCTTAACCATAGAGCACCAGATCAGGTGATCGTATGTCCCATCCATCAAAGCTACCATGCAATTTTCGACCAATATTAACAGCAAGACTAGTAGCAGGAGTAAGAAACAAAGACTCATGCAGTTAAACTAAATATAGAAAGATCAATGTATAGAAAGATAAGACTACAATTAAATTACCTTCAGCCAGTCATACATTGTCAGAGATGTGGTCGTGCATGACCAGTCAAGTACACATCGCAACTCATATAAGAAAGGCAGGGCACGGTAAAGTCGAAAGCCCAAGTAATAAACCTGTGAGACTTTGCTCGTCAAGAACTGCCGATATAAAGTGCTTTTATGAGGAATTCCATATCGTATTTGTATGGCCTGTAGTGCCAGAGAAACTGCCTTTGTGAGATAGATAGCCCGAAGTGCTAATCCTGCGGCATGTAGGCGTGAAGACTCCATGTACCAAGCATAGTTTGTGACCGAGTATGTAAAGAGGAAGAGGTTGGAAAGATAGAATAGAACTTTTCCCGTGGCAAATGAACATAGGTAAATAACGCGATCAAGCACAGTCAAGAAAAATAGAATCTGCAAGAAGAAAACCAATTTATCCCATCAAGAACCTAGTTTAGTAGAAGAAGTTTATCTAACTACAATGATTTATGCAGATAATCAACTCACACACAAATGTTACAACTTCAACTGGCCAATACAACTAGCGAAAACAACAACTACTCAGCCTTATCCCAACTAACTGGGGTCGGCGACATGGATCCTTATCCTCCAATCAGCTATATTCAAAGTCACGCATGATACAAGGCCTAAGTATGCATGTCTTTCCACACCACTTCTCCCAGAGTCATCTTAGGTCTTCTCCTGGCTCTTTTAACTCCTTCAATTTGAATCAAATCACTCCTCCGTATTAGAGCGTCTGAAGGCCTCTGTTGTACATGGCAATGCCATCTCAAATGACTTTCTCCTAGCTTATCATGTATCGGAGCTACTCCCAACTCACTTTTAACTTGATCATTCGTTACTTTATCCTACCTGGTTTTACAACACATTTATCTCAACATCATCATCTCAGCTACACTGAGTTTATCCATATGATGTTTAACTGCCAACATTCTGCAACATTCATCATAGCCGGTCATATGATTGTCTTATAAAATTTTCCTTTTTAGTTTTACAGGAATACATCGATCACACAACACTCCAGAAGCACTTCTCCACTTCATCCATCCTATTTTAATTAGGTGATGGTTAAATTACTAAATGTTCCACAATTGTAAATTATTTACACAATAACCACAGTAAATGAACCATGGACCCACTCAGAAGAGGTTCACAGAATCAAAACTCTTTTTAACTTAGCCTAGTAAACGCAGCACTCCAATACTGTATGCCCCCAGAAAGTTGACTAAGCAGAAACATGGTTTAATTTGTTAAGTTGCCAGCTATGAATGTCGTAAATTAGAAATAATATTAATGTCACATCCAATTCAAAATGATATGGTATAGAAACATTAAAGGATTGAAAGAAAAGACGTTTACCATCAATATAAACACAAACTCTTTTGGGAATTGATCCTCAAGCTGATACACCTCAAGAAATTGGCTGTTATGTTTAATGACAGATTGATAGAAAATGGCAACCAAAAAGAAGACTGTCAAATCTGCACCAAATATGTAGGCATAAAGATCAATCTCTCTTTTTCCACTGCCAATCACAGAGAGTATAGGGTAAGGGAATCCTATCTCCTCAACAAGCCCTAGATGTTGAGCTGTAAGAATTTCCTTTGCTACATCGGCTGCAGGAGTTAGAGACTTATACCACTCCTTTGGGGGACAGTCTGTCAAAGGGGAAGCATATACCACCTCAAAAACAGCCAGGGCCACGTTTGGGTCTTCTTGACTTCTTTCAATGCTTTGAACACGAACCCTGCTTGCAGAATGGAGAGAATTAGGGTTCTTTTCCTTGCATCTCTCATCATGAACATTCTTAAGTAACTTGGTTACTGCTGATTCAACCCTCTGTGGCTGAATCCCATCATCTGGCCACGATTTAACTTCCATTGAAAGCTGCACAAAATAAGGAGGAGATTCTGCTCCTTGTGTCAGTGATTTCCAATATCTACATAAGATTCGTATGATCATTCTTGTGACATTTTTTACTGGTAAAAGCAACCGCTGAACTCTACCACTCCAACCAGAACTCACAAGAACCTCTTCCTGGTAAAGGACTCTCCTCTTAAAAGATTTAAGTTCTGTAACTGACATCCATTCACCATCTTTTGCAGTTATTGAGCTCTGCAGGAGGGTTAATAAATATACCAAAAAGAGAGGCCAAGTGCCGACAACAAAAGATGATGTAATTTTATGACATGGAAATCCTAATTTCTGCAGCAGGCTCCACTCGATGGTCAACCCACAGTGTTGGATGATGATTTGATACAGGTATTGAAGCAAGATATAGACTTCTGTGTAGATTAGCATAATAATCCAAAAAATATAACTTGGGCCAGTATTTACACATAGGGCATATAAGAAAAGAGCTGCAAGATAGACCATCGAAAGCAAACTGAAGTTCCATAGGAAGCCAAGAAAAAAGCAACAGTAACACACAAAATCATTGTTAGAACGAATCTGGGACCATATGTAACGGAAGATTCTTCCTATTTGTGGGCTTGCAGCTTCAGATATGGTCTTCTCACTTCCAGATTGTAGGGACATTGTTCGATCCAAACGCTCAACCCTTATATTCTGGCTCTGTAACCTTATATTCTGGCTCTCTATCTCATCATACAGACCATCCTCTGCAGAGGAGTAGTAGTCATTAGAATCTGAATCTTCTTGGGCTATGTTCAAGAAGCTCACAAGGTTGGTCACTGCCTGATTTCCAAATGATTGTACTCGAGAAACACCATTACCAATGAGCTGAACTGCAGATTTTAATGGGTTGCCCTTCGCTTGGCCTTTTCCCTTCTCTCTTCTGCCTAAATCCAAAAATGCACTATTAGCACCCTTTTCTTCAAGTTCAGTGATTTCATCCATTGAATTTTGAGCAGACTCAGCTGCTCTAGAGCTTTCAGTTTTTATACTTCTAGGAGAATCATGCATTTCAAAATGGAATAGTGAGTCTGTGCTGTTATTCAGATCCTGCCTCCTGATAAAACCTTCTTCATTCTCTGGGGTTGCAGTCCCTCTATTTGAGCTTAGAGAAGAAGTTCTCCTTCTTCTGAGGCCCTCATTTCCAGGACCAGCATTATCATAGTTTCCAGTGGAGTTTAAACTGTGAAGCTGGATTTGCAGGTTGAGCATCTCAGACTTCATCTTCTCCACTTGCAAGTTGCGCTGGTGTTTTTGTTCCTCACACTTACGAATATGCTGCAACTGTGCTGTCTTCCATGCTGCTTTCTTCTCTTGTTCACGGACTAAGGCCCCAATCTGCTCCGCTTCAAGGTATCTTGATACATAATCAAATTCCTGGGAAGCAAACATGTATGATTGCAGAGATACCAGCATAAAAATGACAATCTCAACTAGTGCAGATCTTGAAGTTATCCGAAACCCATAATCATATTTGTGAAATCCAATGACCTCATATACGTAATCAATTGTTTCACACTTCCCAGCACTGAAGTCCCCCAGAAAAGGAGATTGATAGGCTAGGGAAAGAACAATAAGAGCAAAATTGTACATTCGCAAGAACTTGAAGATTTTATTCTTCTTCTTCAGTATCTCAAGTCTCAATCGGAAAAATACGAGAGCAAAACCAAGGTAACCAAGGTGCAGAATGTCATACTCAAGAGTTCCAGTTATTAGAATTAAAGCAAGAACAAGATCCAATAAATGGCAATAGCAGTAAAGCCTCAGATAGTCTAGCAATGTCCATAGGCTTTTAGTTTCAAATGAGAGATCCCTCCAAACTGATGCATTCTTATGTTGAGATATCATTTGATGATATGTCCGTGAACCGGAGAAGCCATATAACTTATCAGAACGGAGTTTGAAACATGCAAGCATGAAAACCACATAATAGCTGATAAGCATTCGATGATCATCAACAATAAAACCTACAAAATCAGCACCAGATCTTATGTTAGAAGCTGGACCCAAGGGGAAAAAAGAAAAAATATGTGGATGGAAAGAGAAGGGGGGGGGGGTAGGAGGCGCATTAAGCCCTATATCAATATCGGAGACTCAGATCTGCCAGACTGCCCATTTAGATCAATAAGAAGTACTCAGCAGGGTACTATGAATCTGTTGAATAACTGTAAACTAGAAACAAGCCTCACCTAAGACTTCTTGAAATCTGATCAAGCCAAACATCCACCCGATTGGTGCATCAAGGAAAAGTATACCCATGTAGATGATTAACTCTGAGGTTTTATTTATTTATTTATTTTTAATATCCAAAAATTTTCTGGATTTTGAGGATTCATGACTAATTAACATTAGCAAACATGATCTGAATCAAGTCAACGACTGTACATGAAAAATGGAAAGAAAAGTACACATTGCATATTAGGATAGTTCTCTAACAAAGAGAGAAATACCTAACCAACAGTTCTTGCAGTAGTTGAAATAAAGCTTCGAACTTCTCCAGCACAACCAGCAGTCATGACAATGCATGTTTGTCTCACTAGGAACATCATGATTCCAAGGCACTAGATTCTTCCATATAACCAAGTATTCAAGAGTCAGAACAGTAGCAAATGAGAAAACAAATATGGACCAGAATTTACGGATAACACGCCGGTCCAAAAGGATACAGGCTGCAAGGGACACAATATATAATATGGAGATGGCATTCAGTACAGCAAAGCTCACAAGAAGCAAAGCAATCATGTTAATCTCAAGGCCGAAGAGGTTGAATAAGTTCTCTATCCAAAACTTCAAATATATTTTTAAAGTATCCTTCTGCATGTCAAACCTCTCCTTTCTCAAGGCAAGAATCCGCTTCTTATTCCACTTATTACTTTCTCTAGAACTTCCCCAGATATACTCAAATGAATATTTTCTGGTGCCACTACCTTGTGGCTCTGTTTCAGAGGACACAGGAGGATGTCCTTGAAACATACCAGAGCTCAAAGATGGCCATGAATTGCTTGTTACAGCCCTTCGTTTTGGAGATGACTTTGATGGGCTACTTTCCTCGGTATAAACAGAAATATCTGGTGGCTTGTCTTCATTTGAGATGAAAAGTGGGCAAGGCTCTTCCCATTTCCCTATATTTACAAGAGTGCTTGGCATCCTTTCTAGCCAACGGAAGACATTATACTGAAGGGTACAAGCAACTATCACAAGAACTTTCCCTCTCAATCCCGATTCCAGACCCCAAAATCCAGGCTTAAGTAGCTGAAAACCCAGAAAAAGGGACAAAGTAGAGTGCCTTTGACCAGGACACATCTCAGCCAGTTTACCCCACATCTGGAAAAGATACTCAGTTAATACCAAGATTCCTGTATAAATTAAGAACAACTTGGATGGAACCCTAGAAACTTTAGGTAAAGTTGAACAGGTGACTAGGCCAAGAAGATACAGAAACCCAAATGCACTGATTGGAGATAACGATGCATAGAACAAGGAAAGATATAAGATCTTATCACCGTGCCAAATTGACAATCTTCTGAGAAAACTGCAGGATCCATGTTCCAATTGATGGGGATCACCTAATCCATTGTGCCTGCTCTGTCTCCTTTCATAGCTATAAAGTTGCATGACAATTAAAACAGCCAGGGATTCCCAACCATTCTCCAATAATGAGGCTTGTGGGTTATAGCCCAAGTTGGGATAGAGATTAATGATTCTAGACAACCATGTCTCGAAGCTGGAGAAAATGCTCAAGCTATAAATGAAGATAAACACTACAATTGCATACACTTTTAGGGGAAACCATAGGCGCTTTCTCATCTTCTCCACAAGTTGTCTCCCAATGATCCAGAACAGAAGGAAGAAAAGGTACCCAAAAGAAATATAATTAGGTGTCACCAGATATACTGTAATGAGAATGGTGAGGAATGCAATGTAAGTTCCACATGAGCGATATGTAGACAGAAATTTCAGCCCTATTGCACTTAGATACGTTGCTATTCTTTTCTCTGAAAACAAACAAAACAAATATGAGTAAAGCAACTAAAGTTACTAAACCACTGAAATTGACTAGCACCATGTTACAGATTTTTCAAATAAACAGGAGCCTTGTACAGTAGTTACTATCTAAAATGGAATGTCAAAATATGTGGCTCATGTGTAAAGAGTTTGGCCCACCACATACCACCCACCATTAAATGTCTCAAGCAAGACGTCAATCAGATCAGATCATCACTGCAAAAATTCAATCAATAGGGGTTTTAATGCAAAACTAGTCCCACACTAGAACTAGATTTGCAGAACAGAATCACCAACACAGAGAAAATATGAACTAGAGAATTTTATAACCTTTAATATAGAACCCAGAATGGCACTGATATTCATGTCGAGTAATCCTCTTGGTTACAAGAAACTGTCTACAGAATATCCCAAACTAAGATCTAGACAAGGCTGCAGAGTAGCCCTAGTGAAAATAGGAAAACAGAGCAGTAATGCTGGAACTTGAAAATTCAAAGGTCTGATTCAAATTTTCCAAAACAATATTCCAGTGTGTATATAAAAATAACACAGATTTTAAAATTTGGTGTAAATCTGATCAGCTACCAGAGAGATATGACAGATCAAACATCTGAACTGATTAGAAAACAGGGGTGCCACAATTTAGTGAGAATGGATAACTGACTTGTAGAGTCTGATAGAATAAACTAGAAGATGATACTGAAAGACAGAAGACAGGAATCCATCTTTATCAGTCCCTTGGAATCCACCAAGCAACAATCCACACAGTGACACTGTGAATCTGTCACTGCAGCACAGATTAAGAACACTGAAAACTTTACTCATAAGCCATGGGTTATGCTACAGGTCATTGCATCTGTATATAGATTATAGAATTAAAAAACTGACTCCCCAACAATCTTAAACTGACTTGTAATAAATAGATACGTATTTGAGACTTCTACTCAGCTAGGACTCTACAAGACAAAGTACAGACTTTGAATAATATTTTGACTCAAATTCATAATGATTTTAAATACCACCTGATGAGCACATTTATGTGTGAAATCTAGGATAGTAAAACATGCATTTTACATATTTAGAATGGAGCTACCTTGGGTTTTACTCTCTTTTTGCAGATTTTATATTTTCAAGGCCTTAAGGACTATCGGACGCTATATCTTCAATTTTACACGTAAAGAGGTCCTATTTCTTTTCATGGTTGCGAAGAGGACGAAATTCTGAGCAAGATGGACGTGTTCAATTAAAAGTACACATTCGTTTGGTCACCCGTACAAATGATTATTCTTTTCGGGCTAGAAAAAGAATAATGGATTAGAACTAAACCGAGATGCAGAACCAGCACGTTTGCAGTTGTCCCAGAGG
>NC_056566.1:25984656-25998844 GCF_013358625.1 Macadamia integrifolia | reverse complement strand
CCCCCCTTCTCTTTCCATCCACATATTTTTTCTTTTTTCCCCTTGGGTCCAGCTTCTAACATAAGATCTGGTGCTGATTTTGTAGGTTTTATTGTTGATGATCATCGAATGCTTATCAGCTATTATGTGGTTTTCATGCTTGCATGTTTCAAACTCCGTTCTGATAAGTTATATGGCTTCTCCGGTTCACGGACATATCATCAAATGATATCTCAACATAAGAATGCATCAGTTTGGAGGGATCTCTCATTTGAAACTAAAAGCCTATGGACATTGCTAGACTATCTGAGGCTTTACTGCTATTGCCATTTATTGGATCTTGTTCTTGCTTTAATTCTAATAACTGGAACTCTTGAGTATGACATTCTGCACCTTGGTTACCTTGGTTTTGCTCTCGTATTTTTCCGATTGAGACTTGAGATACTGAAGAAGAAGAATAAAATCTTCAAGTTCTTGCGAATGTACAATTTTGCTCTTATTGTTCTTTCCCTAGCCTATCAATCTCCTTTTCTGGGGGACTTCAGTGCTGGGAAGTGTGAAACAATTGATTACGTATATGAGGTCATTGGATTTCACAAATATGATTATGGGTTTCGGATAACTTCAAGATCTGCACTAGTTGAGATTGTCATTTTTATGCTGGTATCTCTGCAATCATACATGTTTGCTTCCCAGGAATTTGATTATGTATCAAGATACCTTGAAGCGGAGCAGATTGGGGCCTTAGTCCGTGAACAAGAGAAGAAAGCAGCATGGAAGACAGCACAGTTGCAGCATATTCGTAAGTGTGAGGAACAAAAACACCAGCGCAACTTGCAAGTGGAGAAGATGAAGTCTGAGATGCTCAACCTGCAAATCCAGCTTCACAGTTTAAACTCCACTGGAAACTATGATAATGCTGGTCCTGGAAATGAGGGCCTCAGAAGAAGGAGAACTTCTTCTCTAAGCTCAAATAGAGGGACTGCAACCCCAGAGAATGAAGAAAGTTTTATCAGGAGGCAGGATCTGAATAACAGCACAGACTCACTATTCCATTTTGAAATGCATGATTCTCCTAGAAGTATAAAAACTGAAAGCTCTAGAGCAGCTGAGTCTGCTCAAAATTCAATGGATGAAATCACTGAACTTGAAGAAAAGGGTGCTAATAGTGCATTTTTGGATTTAGGCAGAAGACAGAAGGGAAAAGGCCAAGCGAAGGGCAACCCATTAAAATCTGCAGTTCAGCTCATTGGTAATGGTGTTTCTCGAGTACAATCATTTGGAAATCAGGCAGTGACCAACCTTGTGAGCTTCTTGAACATAGCCCAAGAAGATTCAGATTCTAATGACTACTACTCCTCTGCAGAGGATGGTCTGTATGATGAGATAGAGAGCCAGAATATAAGGTTACAGAGCCAGAATATAAGGGTTGAGCGTTTGGATCGAACAACGTCCCTACAATCTGGAAGTGAGAAGACCATATCTGAAGCTGCAAGCCCACAGATAGGAAGAATCTTCCGTTACATATGGTCCCAGATTCGTTCTAACAATGATTTTGTGTGTTACTGTTGCTTTTTTCTTGGCTTCCTATGGAACTTCAGTTTGCTTTCGATGGTCTATCTTGCAGCTCTTTTCTTATATGCCCTATGTGTAAATACTGGCCCAAGTTATATTTTTTGGATTATTATGCTAATCTACACAGAAGTCTTTATCTTGCTTCAATACCTGTATCAAATCATCATCCAACACTGTGGGTTGACCATCGAGTGGAGCCTGCTGCAGAAATTAGGATTTCCATCTCATAAAATTACATCATCTTTTGTTGTTGGCACTTGGCCTCTCTTTTTGGTATATTTATTAACCCTCCTGCAGAGCTCAATAACTGCAAAAGATGGTGAATGGATGTCAGTTACAGAACTTAAATCTTTTAAGAGGAGAGTCCTTTACCAGGAAGAGGTTCTTGTGAGTTCTGGTTGGAGTGCTAGAGCTCAGCGGTTGCTTTTACCAGTAAAAAATGTCACAAGAATGATCATACGAATCTTATGTAGATATTGGAAATCACTGACACAAGGAGCAGAATCTCCTCCTTATTTTGTGCAGCTTTCAATGGAAGTTAAATCGTGGCCAGATGATGGGATTCAGCCACAGAGGGTTGAATCAGCAGTAACCAAGTTACTTAAGAATGTTCATGATGAGAGATGCAAGGAAAAGAACCCTAATTCTCTCCATTCTGCAAGCAGGGTTCGTGTTCAAAGCATTGAAAGAAGTCAAGAGGACCCAAACGTGGCCCTGGCTGTTTTTGAGGTGGTATATGCTTCCCCTTTGACAGACTGTCCCCCAAAGGAGTGGTATAAGTCTCTAACTCCTGCAGCCGATGTAGCAAAGGAAATTCTTACAGCTCAACATCTAGGGCTTGTTGAGGAGATAGGATTCCCTTACCCTATACTCTCTGTGATTGGCAGTGGAAAAAGAGAGATTGATCTTTATGCCTACATATTTGGTGCAGATTTGACAGTCTTCTTTTTGGTTGCCATTTTCTATCAATCTGTCATTAAACATAACAGCCAATTTCTTGAGGTGTATCAGCTTGAGGATCAATTCCCAAAAGAGTTTGTGTTTATATTGATGGTAAACGTCTTTTCTTTCAATCCTTTAATGTTTCTATACCATATTATTTTGAATTGGATGTGACATTAATATTATTTCTAATTTACGACATTCATAGCTGGCAACTTAACAAATTAAACCATGTTTCTGCTTAGTCAACTTTCTGGGGGCATACAGTATTGGGGTGCTGCGTTTACTAGGCTAAGTTAAAAAGAGTTTTGATTCTGTGAACCTCTTCTGAGTGGGTCCATGGTTCATTTACTGTGGTTATTGTGTAAATAATTTACAATTGTGGAACATTTAGTAATTTAACCATCACCTAATTAAAATAGGATGGATGAAGTGGAGAAGTGCTTCTGGAGTGTTGTGTGATCGGCGTATTCCTGTAAAACTAAAAAGGAAAATTTTATAAGACAATCATATGACCGGCTATGATGAATGTTGCAGAATGTTGGGCAGTTAAACATCATATGGATAAACTCAGTGTAGCTGAGATGATGATGTTGAGATAAATGTGTTGTAAAATCAGGTAGGATAAAGTAACGAATGATCAAGTTAAAAGTGAGTTGGGAGTAGCTCCGATACATGATAAGCTAGGAGAAAGTCATTTGAAATGGCATTGCCATGTACAACCAGTGTTATCAATTCGGCCGAATAATTCGCGAATTATTCGGCCAAACCGAATTTTTCCGAATTTTATCAAAAATTCTGACCGAATCCGAATTAAAAATAAAATTCGCGATTTTTTCAAAAGTGAATATAAAACGCGAATAATTCGGACCAAATCCGAATTAAACCGAATTATTCGGTCCACTTAAATAGTATTTAAAAAAAAAACCAAAAAAAAATAAAAAACAAAAAACAAAAAAAATTAATAAAAAAAACCCAATAAGCTTTTTTGACCGCTTTTTTGACCGAATCCTTAAATTAATCAACCGAATAATTCTCCACCCGAATAATTCCCGAATCCGAATTTGCTAACTATGTGTACAACAGAGGCATTCAGACGCTCTAATACGGAGGAGTGATTTGATTCAAATTGAAGGAGTTAAAAGAGCCAGGAGAAGACCTAAGATGACTCTGGGAGAAGTGGTGTGGAAAGACATGCATACTTAGGCCTTGTATCATGCGTGACTTTGAATATAGCTGATTGGAGGATAAGGATCCATGTCGCCGACCCCAGTTAGTTGGGATAAGGCTGAGTAGTTGTTGTTTTCGCTAGTTGTATTGGCCAGTTGAAGTTGTAACATTTGTGTGTGAGTTGATTATCTGCATAAATCATTGTAGTTAGATAAACTTCTTCTATTAAACTAGGTTCTTGATGGGATAAATTGGTTTTCTTCTTGCAGATTCTATTTTTCTTGACTGTGCTTGATCGCGTTATTTACCTATGTTCATTTGCCACGGGAAAAGTTCTATTCTATCTTTCCAACCTCTTCCTCTTTACATACTCGGTCACAAACTATGCTTGGTACATGGAGTCTTCACGCCTACATGCCGCAGGATTAGCACTTCGGGCTATCTATCTCACAAAGGCAGTTTCTCTGGCACTACAGGCCATACAAATACGATATGGAATTCCTCATAAAAGCACTTTATATCGGCAGTTCTTGACAAGCAAAGTCTCACAGGTTTATTACTTGGGCTTTCGACTTTACCGTGCCCTGCCTTTCTTATATGAGTTGCGATGTGTACTTGACTGGTCATGCACGACCACATCTCTGACAATGTATGACTGGCTGAAGGTAATTTAATTGTAGTCTTATCTTTCTATATTTAGTTTAACTGCATGAGTCTTTGTTTCTTACTCCTGCTACTAGTCTTGCTGTTAATATTGGTTGAAAATTGCATGGTAGCTTTGATGGATGGGACATACGATCACCTGATCTGGTGCTCTATGGTTAAGAGATCTATATGGCTGGATCCCAGTTATAGTGGATAGATGCCAGCTGTTGGATAGACAAGTTCTTCCCATACTCATGCCCTTATATGTGTGTGACAATATCAAGAGTATAACAACCAGTAACCAGAGAGGAAGTGAGAAAGAAGAGACTGCTGAGAATAGTGCAGTCGATACCCCAGCAGTCACCATTTATAATCTTGGATTACAAGCTGGGTTTCTTTCTTAGATAGTGAAAGTGAATCCTAGACAAGATGCAATATTAGATTCTTAGCTACACTGAAATAAAAATCTAATCTATCTAGGAAACCAACAAAGCTAATCCAATAGGACTAACCAGACATGATAGGGACACTCCCCTTATCATGGTACACATAATTGTACCCCCACGGTACAGAATTGCAACCATTTAACACTCCCCCTCAACTGGAGCATACAAGTCACCCATGCCCAGCTTGGCACAACCTTCTAAAAGTAGGACCATACAAAGGCTTGGTTAACAGATCACCAACATTATCAGCAGAAAACACAAATGGGGTGGCAAACAATTTGTTCATGACTGTATCTCAACAAAATTGCAATCAACTTCAATATGCAAAGTTCTCTCATGAAACATTGGATTGCTTGCATGTAGATGGCTGCTTGATTATCACAAAACATCTTCATGGGTTTAGTGATTGGAAAGCCAACTCTTGAAGTGATGACTTTAACCACATCAACTCAGCTGCAGTATGGGCCGTCACTCGATACTCACAATATTTTGATAAACCATGTCAATATTCTTAAGTGTTAATTGCATGACATGATTCTGGTGAGATGTGAATTATGCTTCTGTTGACAGGTTTGCCAGCATTTCTTTCACAAATTTTTTTATTTATTTGATTGGATTTTTTTTCTTTAATGAAACTCTTGGTTGAGAGAATATAGTCCTATGCTTGGCATGGTAGTGCAGCTCATCTCTATGCTATATTTTCCAGTAGATGAAAGTCAAAGCTAAAATACAAACATTTTTTTCCTTATTAGGCTCCGTTCGTTTCAACATAAAATAGATGAAAATGAAAATTTTACCATAAAATTCAAAGTTCCACAGTTTGTTTTTTATTTGTAAAATTTATATCAGGTAAACATTTACCAAAACTCATGCTTTTACCAGAAAAGACCTTGGAAAATTTTGTGCTCGATTTATGCATAAAATTTTCCCTCTTTCTCGTCTCGTCGTTCTTGAGTCCCAACTGTTCACGATTTCTTTCCTCCACTCCTCGATACAACGTTTTCTAGCTCTGTGCGGATAAGCCAGATCATCGTTTCTCCACTCCTAAATCTGTTGTTACATTGTTTCCCGGTGATTCACTGCAATGACGAGGTGCAAATCATCTGTTGGTATCTGCAATTTTTTTTTTCTTTTTCTTTGTTAGCAACAATCTCAATGGTGGGGCAGATGAATCGGCTGGGAATTTCTGCAAAACCAAGTCCCTTGGTAATTTCAGGGAGTGGTTGAAGTAGTGCTTGCTTTACTCTAGTTAACTACATAATGCATAGATTGATAACTTGGTAAATAACTTTTATTTTTGAGGGGCCTTTAAATGAATTCTTGGTTGTCTTCCCTGGATGCACTTCTTCTAATTAAATTGTTTGACTTATGGCAAAAAAAACAAATTCTTGGTTGACTTTTTTTTTTTTTTTTTTTTTTTTGAGTATTGAAGTTGTTTCAGCAATATGCATATTTATTTCAAAACCTGATACCTATTTTTTATCTTAGTTGGAGGATATTCATTCAAGCTTGTATCTTGTCAAATGTGATGCGGATTTGAATAGAGCTAGACATCAGCAAGGACAGAAGCAAACGAAAATGACCAAATTTTGCAATGGGATATGTCTCTTCTTCATATTAATCTGTGTTATATGGGCACCTATGCTGGTAAGGAACTTCAAAGCATAATGTTCTGATTTAATAATTGGTAAATGTACTTTGCTGAAAATCATGACAGAATTTTTGTTCCAAGAACCAGAAATAATATTACAGGTCACCAGTAATCTGTCAGAAATTTTGAAAACGGCGAGATTAAAAAAATGCAACCTTTCACATTGCATCCTATATTAACAGTTCTAAATTCCAAAGCTTTTTAGGTTGGTCATAATTATGTGTAATGGTGGATCATGAACTATGATTAAGTTGGTCAAAATGATGTGTACTGGTGGATCACGGATACTATGAGAGATCACTTTCTGATTATGCTATTAGCCAATACTGAATACCTGAAAGTAGACCTTATAATTTTTTTCCTGCTTCCAGGTGACAACTGTATCATTTATAGATGTGAAATGCTAGTGTCCTTTTTGCCCTTGTACGGTTATTCTGGAACTAGAAGGCACTGACGAAGTTTGAAGCAAAAACCAGTATAATGGATGATGAACTTGTCCTGTTAGTATTTATTTAGTTTCCTGTATTATGCAAGTAAAATGAGAAGAACTAGAAGAAGAAATAAAGAAAGAAAAAGAAAAACATGAATGAGAAAATCTGCTATATTTCTATTTGATGTACATAAATGGGATAATAGATAATATAGTAATTTCTTTTCCTTGTGCGGTATATTTGAGTCGTATATAAAATCTGTTGCTATTATACTTGCAGATGTACAGCAGTGGTAACCCAACAAATATTGCAAACCCTATTAAAGATGCAATTGTCCAGATCGACATCAAGGCAGGTGGTGGAAGATTGACCTTGTACCAGACAACCCTTTGTGAGATACGCTCATGGGACAAGCCAGATGTTAATATTAATCTGGATCCTCTAGGTTATCTGGATTCATATGACAAGAGTGATGTCCAGTTGATATGCTGCCAAGATGATGCAAGCACCTTGTGGCTTGTTCCCCCGGTGGTTCAGGCCAAATTTGTTCAATCTCTCCCCTTGGACATGGATATTATATTTTCCTGGGTATTTATTAGGGATAGACCGAAAGGCAAGGAAGTTGTAAAGTATATAATAAAACCAGAGCTTCCAAAAACATCAGAGGTCGAGGAAGTACTAAATGGTACTACTGACAGTTTTAGGATATCTTATGTTGAAAGATATTTCCGGGTGTCTGGTTCTGGCGAGATACGGCTTTTAGAACAGGTGGTGTGCCTTGAAAATGCCTCAGTTTCCTTGTTCAATTACAGCTACCATAGCTTTGCTCATCTCCTTTTCCTGGCTGTTTCATAAGTTTCTTACAATATTATGATTCTGTTGTGATGCGAACATCACTAACTATTAAAATCATGCAGCTTAATGACTCGATCAGTGTGGATCTTTTTATGAATCGTGGGAATCCGGAATGGTGGTCTTTCCATGAAATCAATGCATCAGAGTCAAATGGATGTGAAGGATTGAGAGGACCCATGGCGGTCGTCGTTTCTGAGGAAACACCTCGTAAGTTAAAAGAGTACTTTGTTTTCTAGTTCTAAAGGCAGATAGAATTTCAATTTTTCTCTCTGCAGTTTTCTATTCCAATAACTTTTTTCTGTTCCAGAGGGTTTTCTTGGCGATACACTTAACAAGTTCAGTATATGGGGTCTCTACATTACCTTTGTGCTAGCAGTTGGTCGGTTCATCAGAATTCAATTCTCTGACCTGCGGATGAGAATACCTTATGAGAACCTGCCTTCCTGTGAGAGGTACACTGGCTTTAAGTTCTTATTTATGCCTTCTATTCATATATCCTCAAATATGGCAGATCTAACTGTAAAATCTGATTTTTTTACTCACCGTCCCTCCCCACCCCACCAACAAGAAGAAATTTCTTGAAAGAAAAAAAAAAAAAGGATTGAAAGTGAATTCCACTGCATATATTCCTGCTCTCTAAAAATTGCATGTACTTGTCGGACGTAGGTTACTAGCAATCTGTGAGGATATCTATGCTGCAAGAGCAGAGGGAGAACTTGAAGTTGAAGAGGTCCTTTTCTGGACCCTTGTGAAGATTTACAGATCACCACATATGCTTCTTGAATACACAAAGCCTGACTAGATTATGAATACAATGTGATCTCCAGCTACCAGCAACTTAGTGAGCCCTGATGCTGACTGTTGTTTGATTAACACCCAGAAATGGAATGACATGCAGGGAAGCCCATCAGGAATCCATCATTCATTGGGAGTTTCCTGGAATTGTATTGGTGTCTGTGATCATGAGTTTGTAAGACCCAAGGACTCCTGATTTAAACATTATGGATTAATGTGGTTTTCTCATGGAGGAGATGGTCAAGCAAGGTTCAACATGTATAATTTACAAATGGGTCTTTCATTTTTGGGTTAGCTTCCCTGTTAAGCTTATTGCCATGTAACTTTTTATCTTGAAGCATTAGAGCAGGCTGTAGAGTGTAGATGATTGCAGGCTTCATTTGGGTGATGTCCTGACCTGCTCTGCAATTTTCTTACAAGTTTAATGAAAATGATTTGTTTCATAGTTGTAAATTTTTCATTTTTTGAAGCAATAGGAGTGACCTGTGGATGATAGCAGAAAGGAAAATTGATTTGTTTCATACTTTTTTTTTTTTAGTGTGAGTGTGTGTGTGTGTTTTTCCTGACTGGGAAAACTGTCCATTAAGAATTTCTCTAAATTGGCAACATGTTTTTCTATGCAAAAGATTGATGTGGCAATTTCAACAATATTGCAACAACTACCATAACTTCATCCCAACTTAATGGGGTCAACCATATAGATTCGGCACGTAACAAAATAAAAGAAGTGGACATGAAACCAAAAGACGATAAAAGAAATAAGTTTTAGCAGTAAAATAAAACAGCATAATGTTGAATTTCTGGAAAACGGTTTAGATTGGTCATAATGTTGAATTTCAATCATCAACCCTCCGATGTTTGGTTAACTCCCTTGTATTTTCAGTTATCCATTTCTTTTTACAAGGCATAATTTTTTCATCAGATTATCAAGCTTTATTTTGCCATGTTGGATAAACGGACGTTGGGTTCTACTTATTCATACTGGCAAGCAGTATTTGAGTTGAATAGAGAAACTCTCTAGACCTGATGGATTGGAAAAAAATTCATTCATTCGTGTGCGGATTTTTTCACATGCCAAGAGACAAAATTATAAAATCTATTTATTCTCTTAGGCTGTGTTTGGTAGCCAAGAGAAGAAAATAAAAGAAAAGAAAAAAGTACAATTTTTGTACTTTTTTCCTTAAGTTAAAAATTTTTCTTTGCACTTGGTATGTCTTCATCTATGAGTACTTACTCTTTTTATTCTCACCATTTCTTCTCTTTTCTTCTCTTTTCTTCTCTTCTCTTCTCTTTTCTTTTCTTTTCTAGATTCTTTTTGTTTTTCTTTTCTTCTCTTGGCTACCAAACATAGCCTTAGATCCACTATTTGTTGACAATGATCTAGAAAAAGAAATCTCTAGACAAGCATTTGATTCTATCACTTGGTAAGTTGGCTAGAACTAAAAGTAGTTCGTAGATCGGTTGTGTAGAGAGGGGGGAGGGGAGGGGAGGGGAGGAGGGAGGATGAAATCAGGACTTAACCCAAAGTCCCTATGGAATGATACTCAACAAGCTTTGCCAATGCAACAAAAAAGCACCTGCCATGCTGAGAACAATTTCCCACATACCATTTAACCACCCTGGCTTTAGGTACCTCATCCACCCATTAGCTGATCTCTACCTCCAGTTGGAAGGGGGGGTGCTATAGCATCAGAAAGGCAAACAGGAGTTACAATATCAGCACATAACATGCATCTGATCCATTTGTCAATTGCAAGAAACCCTAATTTCACAAACAGCTGCTCTCTGATGAATCCAAGTAAAACCATGAGAATATTGAGTATTGACTACTGGCCAAGAAGCTCCATTGCACATAGAACTCAATTTATGAAAAGAAAAAAACACAGAAAAGTTTACACAACACCACTGTACTTTTGACAAGATTTAGGCCAAGATGACAAGCCACTAGTTCTCAATCATCATCATCATCATCATCGTTTATTGATGGTGTCATTCTCTTACTACTATTTGCGCTATTCTTCCCATCCACATCTTTAGGGATTGTATCTTCCATTATCTTTGGCACTGCGAAATTGAAATCTGAAATGGTTACACCTTTGTACTTGGGATTTTCTTCAAGAAACTTCTCTATTCCAGAAGGGGCTCGCACTCTCTTTCCCGTTGGGGTGATATAATAGGCATCGAACTTAGAAAAATCTTTTCTAAGTACCAAGATTCTCTCATAACCAACTGGAGGCTTTGGAAGGTTTGGTTTGTCAATGGCCCAAAGCTTCTTGTTGCCATATTCAATATCTGCAGGATCCTCACAAGACACATCAGGTTTCTTGCTGCATAACCACGGATCCTCTATGAATCTACTTCTGATGTCCTCAAACTCTTCTTTCGTCGGAATCAACCTCCATTTGAAGCATTCAGCACACTGTACAGCATATTCAGTTCTCTACATGGACAACACAAAGTTGAGCCAGTTAGAAAATTCTTAAACATCTACTGATGCTAAACAAATAATTGGCTTCAAGGTGGTCTGTTTCTCCTATCCATTGCAGAGAATCATTGAAAGAAAAATTTGAAAATCTATTTGTTCTCCTTATCATTAACAAGAAACCATTTGGTGACACTTCAATCTACGTGGCAAAAAAATATATACAAAAATATATGGATAAAAGAATTTTGTCCGCAAGTGTGGCCTACACCAGCCTCCCATGTGTTTATCTCTCTCTCCTCATGTGAAAAGGCATCTCTGCCCTTTATTTTGGGGAGGAGAGAGATAAACATAGGGAGCACTAGCATAGGCTGCGGTCCCAGACAGAGAACCACTTACCAATACACACACACAAATAGAATATAAAATACAATAAGAATGAACTGTGCTCTGTCTAGGAGCATTGTTCCTATGCCTGTGCGAGTCCCAATCAGCGCCCCTTTTTGGTTCTATCTATGGGAGGCAGGGTGGTCATTTCATAGGAAGGAGAGAGACTGACACAAGGGTGCAGACGCAGAAGCCATGCTTTTGGACATGAAATTTTCTTCCTAATAGAATATAAATACCTTGATACAGCAAAATAAATACTTCATTTTTTGTACTTCAAGTTATGAGGCTAAAAGAATGTAATTTTATACTATAGAAAGGAAAACATAAATGGAGAAATTGGTCTGAAATGAGAAGTACAACAACTTTTTTTTTTTTAATGAAGCAAGAAGCATAAATACCTTGGTGAGATCAAAAGTCATATATGCAGTTATGCGCAGGTCATAGAAACAACTTAATAAAGGGTGTACCTAGTCCACAAGGCTCCTCCCACTGTGGGGTCTAGGAAGGATCATAATGTACACAGCCTTACCCCTGCTTCGCGGAGAGGCTGTTTCCTGACTGACCACTAGGTCACAATGGAGCAACCCTACCGTTGAGTAAAGGTCTGCCCTCAAATAAAATCATAGCGAACAAACAAATAAAACAAGATTTCCACCATTTTTACACTATCTAAGGTACTGATGGAAATCATTCTCAATTTATGACGATGGGATCTAACAGAAAAAAGGGCTTGAAGCCTTGAACAGTAAAAATATTATGGAAGTGGGTGTCCTCATTTTTCAGAGAAATCACAGACATAATTTGCAATCCAGTTAACTAACAGTCACTTGTTTTGCTGATATTGGTAGGAAAACACAAGAAATGACATCTGACTATATGCATTCATTAACCATGATGGAATCAGAAGGCTACCTAGTCACTGTAACCAAGCCAGATACATCCACACCATGGCCAATCTTTCCATAATTATTTATCTCTAGTATATTATGCCCCATCACTAGCTACCCTCAATTATTTTTCCATGAATTACTTACAGGCATACTCTTGGAAGGGGGAAGGGAAAGAGAGGGGGTTCTTAAGATTAGCAGTAAAAGTAGGAGAGCAATTGTGGGATTTGAATCTACTTACCCAAGAGTTTTTAGAAGTTGTTTATACAGAAATGTGTTGAAATCAACCCAATTATTTAGCCCTAGAAAATTTCATTCCACTGTGGAAGGAATAAGGATATGCATGCAGAGAACCCCTAAAATTTCATAAGCAGTTCTGATTTTAAACATTCTCTCAAAAACTAAAATCTATGGAATTCGATTTTCACTCTCTCTCTCCCCCCCTTTGTAGAACAAGGAATGAAGGCTACATACTTTCCATGATTTCTTGTTAGCCAAAAAAATTTACCCAGAAAATAAATTTCTGTATATGGGCACGCTAGGAGAGAGAGAGAGAGAGAGATGGAGAGAGTTCTCTTTTTTTCCTTGAATATCCTCAGGAAATGTATTCCTTTGTGGCGACAGCAAACTTAGGAAGAGAAGAGATCGTAAGGGAAGCATACCTCTTGGGTTTTAGGAGGTTCTTGACTTGCTCCTCCTCCTGACTTCATCCTCTCCGCAAAACTTCCACTGCAGCTTCTGCTCTGCTGAGAGAAACAATACGCCCTCCTCAGTTCTCCTCCCTCGCCATTAAAAAACCAGAGGAACCCCTTGTGCTCTGCGTGAGTGTCCTTTTCTATCCACCTGGGGCTCTCTCAGGCTGTCTTGGAAATGGGTCTTGAAAATGGGCCTAAATATGGACCTAGATTTTTTTGGCCCAGATCAGGTTTTGGGCCTTCTATGACCCAGCCCTAAATTATGTTTATGCATTGATTATTTTTCCAATCCACCCCTAGTTTAAATTCATCCAAAATTTAAGCAATTTGCTTTGGAAAATGCTTAGTGGTGGAATTCTCACTTATCAGAAAAAATTTAAGCCTTTTGCTTTGATCTGATTCATATTCTAGTGGTTCAAGCTATAGTTCTTTATTCCACCTAGCTTTTAATTTTCTTTAAAAAAATTTTGTCTAATATCAAATAAAATATAAAAAACTATTAATAATAGCTATAAAAAAATGTTATGTGTTTTATATTCTTGGCCCGTTTCAAAAATTGACCTATTCCAACATATTTTAGTGGCAATTTGAATAAGATATTTTTTTTATGGCCCAAGCCCATAGCTCATCGTTGATCTTTTGTGGGATGCAGGGCAAAGCTCCCCTAGTATGATTCAATCAAATCATATGATATCCAATTGATCAAATTGACTTGGAGGAGTATTTATATGTTTTGATGTATTGTTGTATAAGTGTTATGGGAAGAAAAAAAAAAGTATTAATGTGTAAGTGAAAAAGAAACAAGAGAAACTGATATATTCATATTAGGGTTATTAGACGAGAGTTCTTACTACTAGTTTTGATGTTCAAAGATTTTCATTGTAATCTCTCTACCATCATAAAATGAATCATTAATATGGAATATTTTTTTTTTCTCTTGGGTTTTGGGAGTTGAGTTGTTAGGAAGAATGCATGTAGTTTAACCATGGTTAGCTCATTCATTTATAAGTAGCTAACCATGGTTACTAGTTAGTTAACACCTATATAAATTCCCCCTTCCTTAAACCAAAGGCTTCTTCACTTAAAAAAAAAAAATCTCAAAGTCTTAAACCAAACATATTGAGAAAGAGAGAGAGAGTCATCAGTCATGGCTCATGCAATGCTCTAGTAAGGGGAACAGAAAGGAGAAAATGGGGGAAAAAAAATTCGATTATTTTCCCTTTTCTTTGATGATATTGGACTGAGAGTCTGAGTTCGTCGATCGATTGAGCGAAAGCTGAGATTGGGTACGTCTCGATTGATCGA
>NC_056566.1:25935564-25984556 GCF_013358625.1 Macadamia integrifolia | reverse complement strand
CCAGTAATTTAAAAGCAGTACGATTGACCCTCTTGAATGTACCACCGGGGTTGCCGGCTGTCCTACATGACCCACCGGGCGTTATGTCTAACCGCCACAGTGACCTGACGACCGCGACCACTGCTTCCCCCCAAATGATAACCCAACACCTTAACCCCTGTTGGGAAGGGTCGTAGCACGGGATGGTGAGAATCCTAATACTGCATGCTCCTATATGACAATAGTATGATTACATAATGCCTCCGTGTTCCATTCCACAGGCCACCAATGCACTCGTCTCCAAGTTGACTATGGCATTTAGTCTATCAATGCAACATGCACAATGATGTCCACATTCAACATATAAGCATCTCATTCAATTGGCAATTGGAAAGTAAACATAACACATATGCACATCAATGTGTGGAATGAATAGTCTACATAGCATATTCATGATGGCATGACTAGACTAGATATAATTAAATGAATGCCAAACAATACCTTGAAACAAGGCCAAACATCCTCTCCCCACTTACTTGTAGCGTACGAGGATTCCCATTCGGTACGGGTGAGATCCAGTGCGAATCGGGTAAGATTTGGTGAACCTAACATAATTGAGCGAGGTTAGTACTTCACCATTTTAGGATCAAAATTAATATGATCCGATGATAAAATCATGTTTAGAACGTTAAAAGAAGGTCACACGTCCGATTTGGGTTCGATCGAACATAAGGATCACCTTCGGGGCCGCACGGGTGGGTCAGACAGGTGGGTAGTCTGGCCCACCGGTCCTACCCACCGGTTGGGACCGGCGGGTAGGGGCCCGCCGGTAGGGCCCGCCGGTTGGGCCCGAAGGCCCCCCTGCCTTCTCAGGTGGGTACCCACAGGCGGGTAGGGGCCCACCGGTTGTACCCATCGGTCTTGGCGGGAAACACCCTGTTTCTTCCCAACTTTCTCCATTCTTTGGGAATTCAAATGGGGCTTTTCCCCACCCATTCTTCACGCCTTCAAGGTCCTATAGGATGGTTCTAACCTAGAAACCTAGATCTAGGTTAGATTCAAGTGATGGGAAACCATCTTACCTTCTTTGCTCAAGAACGACTTCAAACCCTCCAAATCACTTCAAACTCACAATGCTTCTTCCACCTTGTCAATGTCTCTTCAAATCCTTCAAGATCAACACATAAATAATCTATTAAACCTTAGATTCATCATTTCAAAGGGGATCTACAAGATCTCAAGAAACCATACTCGAATCAAGGGTTTAAAGCTTGGGTATGGTGAATGTTCACAAAACCCAACTTTGCTTACCTCGAACTGTAGATCTAGAGTTGAAGATCACTCTCCCGGTGCCGAAATGGGAAGATCGAGCTTCGACGTCGCTGAAATCCCTCTTTTCTTCCTCTTCTTCTCTTCCCTTCTTCTTCCCTTTCTTTTCTCTCTCCTCTTTACTATTCTCACCAACGTACGGGTGACATAAATGGAAAGAAAAGAAAACATAAAGCTATATATATAATTCCTAATTAAGTGAATAGTGCACATGGATAGGTCACTCAGGTGGGTGGGTGTACCCACCTGTCCTACCCACCTGAGGGCCAAACTTGGGATTTTGACCGGGTTCGGGCCTCGTCGCGAACCCCACCCCCGGCATACGATGTAGCATATGTATATACCTTAAAATACGGCTACAATACCTGCTTTATCCGTACATAGCCTTATGGTAGGTGCATGTACATGGCTTGGGCACTCCCGTCTCTTCTGGCACTGGCTCGGACTTGTCGGGCCAGCCGGTGTTTAAGGTCACCCGAACCATCATAGCCCATAAGGAACCCACTCTAATTTCCTCTGGCTCGGTTCCTGCATGGTTAAACCGGTTCAACCGCGAAATCAGACCGGGTTTAAGAAGCGGGGTATTACATCATTCTTGTGGTAACCGATACTTGGCAGATTTGGATTTGTGGGTCTCCTATTTCTGTCCTTGCAGAGAAATTGAAGCGGTTTAAAACGATACCCAAAAATTGGTCGAATGCAAACTCCCCTAACTTTGATGTCTGTCTGGAAGAGTCAAAGAAGAGCTTAGCATCAATCTAGGAGAAAATAGAGATGGATGGTCTTGATGATGTCCTTTTTGCCAGAGAAGTTGAGGCGAAATCAGAGTATCAGGCGACTCTAGACAACTATGAGAAATTATGGACTGAAAAATCCCGTAATAGGTGGATGAAAGAAGGCAATAGGAATTCAAAAATTGGTCGAATGCAAACTCCCCTAACTTTGATGTCTGTCTGGAAGAGTCAAAGAAGAGCTTAGCATCGATCTAGGAGAAAATAGAGATGGATGGTCTTGATGATGTCCTTTTTGCCAGAGAAGTTGAGGCGAAATCAGAGTATCAGGCGACTCTAGACAACTATGAGAAATTATGGACTGAAAAATCCCGTAATAGGTGGATGAAAGAAGGCAATAGGAATTCAAAAATTTTCCATGTCTCTGCTAAGATGAGAAGAATTAAGAATTATATCAGGAGCTTGAACAAAGGTGATGGAACAGTGATTTCAGAACCTGACCGAATGGGAGAGTTTGTGGTGGATTATTATGAATCTTTCTATAAGGCATCCCTGGTTATTGATCACTTGGACCTCCTCCTTGATTCTATTCCTCATATCTTAAACGATGTAGATACAATGATGTTGAAAAGGGTCCCTAGGGATACAGAGATTGAGCTAGCAGTGTGGGAGCTCTATCCAGATAGTTCTCCAGGGCTGGATGGTTTCTCAAGGGCTTTTTATAGGAGGTGTTGGGAGATGATTGGTCAGGATGTGTGTAATGTTGTGAGAGAGTTTTTTAGCTCTGATCGCATGCCGAATGGAGTTAATAACTTCTTTCTGGTTCTTATCCCAAAGGTGGAAGCTGCTTCGTCATTGGACAAGTTTAGACCCCTTTGTATGGTGAATTTTTTTGTGAAATTGATATAAAAAATCATGGCAATGAGACTCAATCGCTTCCTTCCAATACTCATATCAGAAGAGCAAGATGCCTTTAAAAAAGGCAAGGTGATTCAATCAAATATCGATTTAGCATCTAAGATGGCGAACTTGATGTTCTCTGCATTGAGGGGGTGGCCTTGGTATTAAAGTAGATATTTAGAAGGCTTATGGCACAATCTCTTGGAGCTTCATTTTTTAGGTGTTGAGAAGATTTGGTTTTCCACAGCAATGGGTTACTTGGCTTCATCAGATCCTTGCGACAACTCGCATTTCTGTCTTGCTCAATGGCGGACCGACTGTTTTTTTTTTTTGGAGTGGAGTGTGGTCTTCATCAAGTGACCCCATTTCTTACATGATCTTTATTATTGCTGAAGAGGTCCTTTATAGAGGTCTTCGAAAGCTAATGAGTGAAAAGAAAATCTTTCCCTTACAAGGGCCATACAAAGTACCTGTCCCAGGTCACATTTTATCCACTGATGAAATTTTTATTTTTACTAATGCTTCTATGAGATATTTCATGAACCTTCACTCTTTCTTGAGTCGATATCAAGAATTTTCAACTCAGAAATTTAATCTGGATAAAAGCAATCTCTTTATGGGGAGGATTCCTATGGGCAGAAGAAATACTATCTCTGACATTCTTGGCATTTCGGTCTGCAATTTCAACCATTCTGAGTGTGAATATTTCCAAGGGTAGAGTGAAAAATGAGGCTCTTCTTCTCGTGTTGGACAGGGTCAAGAATCGGTTAGCAGGATGGAAAGGGAAGATGCTCTTTATAGCGGGAAGAGTTAAATTGGTAAGACCAGTTGTGTCTGGTATGCCTCTTCACAGTTTATCTATCTATTTGTGGCCTTCTTCCCTTATCTCTGTCCTAGAGAAATGGATGAGAAGTTTTTCATAGGCAAGTGATTTTGATACAAATAAAGTTGTAACAGTCAAATGGGAGCAGCTGTGTAAGCCTGAGGAAGGAGGGTTGGGTATCAGGAGACTTAGAGATGTGAACAAAGTCTCCATCAGCTGTTTTTAAAATTTTAAAGGCTTGGTTTATATCTAGTAATGGTGATTTGAAGAAGGGCTACAAGGCTTCCTTGATTTGGTCTGATGTTCATAAAATGTGGAGTTTTGTTAGGGAGAAGGAGCGGTGGATTGTTAGCAATGAGCAGTTTATTAACTTTTGGAAGGATAGATGGTGGGGTCCTGAATCCATAGTCGAGATGGCTCAAGTTGAAGATTCTATTTTCCAAAATGTGAATGCAAGAGTATGGGATTTTATCTCTAATTTTGGATGGCAACTTCTTGAAACTCGGTCTAATTTGTTAAAGGATATCTTTCAAAAAATTCGAGATATCAAGTTGCCTCAGTATCCAATGGTGGACCGTTGTGTTTAGAGCCTTACCACTTCAGGTGTTTTTTCTTCCTGCTCTACTTGTGAGGACATTCGGGTAATTTGGCTTTAAAAACTATTGCCCTGGCATTCTACTTTTGGATGGAGACTAGCCCATGGGAAACTTCCAACAGATGACTTGATAACAAAGAGAGGTATTTCACTAGCCTCAGAATGCATTTTGTGTGGAAATGCTAGTGAATCATTGCACCATTTTTTTCTCAATTGTTCCTTTTCTTGTCAAGTTTTGAAGGCTTTCTTAGATTGTTTTGGTTTTTCTTGGCTTAATCATGCATCTATTAATATTTTCTTGACTTGGTGGAATCGAAAAATAAAGATAAGCAACACCAAAGAGACTTAGATGGTGGGAGCGGTTATTGTTCCTTATTTTCTATAGTGGGAGAGAATGAAAGGCGGTATGAAGGGAATTGCAAGTCAGTGCTTCAGATTTTTGAGATGATTAAGGAGGAGATCAGATCTTTGAAGCTTAATATGCAGGGGCGGTGAGGTTTGTGAAGGATGTAATGTGTTGTAGGAGGCTGAACTTGCCAATTGTGCATAGTATGAATAAGACTATGTTGGACCTCTACAGGTGCAAGCCGACGGTGAATTGGATTAAACTAATAGTTGATGGGAGTTCTTTGGGTAATCCAGGTAGAGCAGGAGCTGGTGTCATGCTGAGAAATCACTTGGGCTAAGTGGTGAATTCATTTTATATTTTCCTTGGTGTTAAACCTATTTTTGAAGCAGAGTTTGTGGCGGTGGTAGAAGGAATTGTTAGAGCAAAGGAAATCCAACCTGACCTTCGGATAGAATCAGGCTTTGTTGTTGTGGTATCTTCAATTTGGTCAAAAAGCATCCCGTAGTTTGTGCTTCAAAAGTGGCAATACCTCCAACCTTATCTTTTATTGATTCCATGGAAAATAACCCATTGTTTCAGGGTGGCTAACCCAGTGGCAAACTATCTTGCAAAACAGGCTGCAAAGACTAGTGTTTCGAGTGACATGATGAATTTTCCATTTCATATTATGGAGGAATTAGCTAATGATGCTATGGCCCGTCCAAGATTAAGACTCCGCTAGTCTCTGGTTGATCTCTTTCTACTGATGGCAATGCCAAATGTGGGAAGAGGTTGACTTAGTTTAGTTGGATTTTTTCAGTGTGTTAGTTGCTCTTGTATTTTTTTTTCCCTGTTTCTTTTTAATAATACTGATCTTATTAGCAAAAAAGGAAAAAAATACCCAAGGATAATTTGGCCATTATGATAATAGTAAACTGCTGACATCACCAATTAATGATTTTTTTCTAACGTAATGGATTTATTACAATTTTTCTTATGAAAGTGAGGGACGTACGAGATCTTTTTTCAAATTCTGGTGGTTACACGAAATTGTGAATGCTTTTAAGGTTGGTACAAGAAAATTTCCCAAAAAAAATAGAAAATAAAAAGTAAAATGAAAGTACTAACCAAGAGGGCAAGATGAGATGGAGTTTCACTTTTACACTTCTTGATATCTTGATTTCCAGGATCATAGTTAATTAGTTATCATATGTAATCTTTTACATAGATAAAAAATATATTGTCCTTAGCAAAAAAAAAGTATATTATCTTGACACTTTAGAAGTTTATTGTATGTAGGATTCACACTAGCTGTATGATTCACATTAGCTGTGATCTTCTAAGTTGACAAGGCTTCTGTAATATATCTATAAATAATAGTTGCAAAGACAAATATTGAGAGAATAACACATTACAACTTACAAAACAAATGCAAATTTCTATAGTTCTACTATCTCGCTCTCTCCCTCACCCAACTCCCTACTTCCTTTCTAATATCTGATCTATCAACCAGTTTACAACCGATTGTGAACCAAATAACATAAACCGATTAGAAACCGCTAAAATCGAAGTCGGAAGAAAATGATTATGATTTCAAGTTATTCATATCCGGTGTGGCTTTGGTTTCACCTTATCAAAATGTAAATCGATTCAAAACCGAATCAAATAACCGAAATTGCACCGTTTGACACCCTAACATGGTCCATATGTCCAGACATAGAGGAGGGTGAAATGACTACCCTACCCTCATAAAAGATAGAAATTACACTCTATTAATGATTCTGTTTGCATTCCCATTGGCCCCCCACCATGGCTTTGTGGCCATGTTGCTTTTCAGGGATCCTCTCCCTAGAATGGTTTTCAATGGGGGAGGGTTACTCACGCTTTCTATGTGAAAAGGAATTTGTACCAATTAATGGTTTGAAAAAGGCAACAAAGAGGTTTACTCAAAGGATTCAACCCACTAGAGATATGCTACCGATTATTACTTTTAACATGAGTATTTTTACCTACAAAAAATATGAGAGATTGGATTGATAGCTAGCTAACAGCACATCTCCTTGTCTTCCTGCACATCCCCCTCAACATCCTCATCTCTACTATGCCTAGTTTGTCTACATTTCTCTTCTTGATTGCCCAAGATTTTGCCGCATATGTTATAGCTGGTTTTATCATTGTCCTGTAATATTTTCCCTTAAGCTTAGTAGGTGTACGTTTGTCACATAATACTCACATTGCACATCTCCACTTCATCCAACATACTTTAATTCTATGGCAATATCCTCCTCTATATCCTCTTTATTGTTAATGGTTGACCACATACTTTGTGATAGTTATCGCGTCCTCAAGTTTTACTGCTTTGTCAATTGTCATAGTTCTACTAAAGCTATACCTCACATATTGTGTTTTGGTTTTACTTATCTTAAAACCTCTTGATTTCAAACTTATTCTTCATACCTCCAGCTTAGCATTAATCCTTTCCATTGCCTCATGTATCAAAATAATATCATTAGTGAATAATATACACCTAGGGAACTCGTCTTGAATATGCGTGGTTAAAATTATCCATGATGAGCACAAACAAATTACGGCTTAGAGCGGATCCTTGACGCAACCTAATAGTAATTTATTAGGAAATCAATACTTCAGCCCTAAGCAGTTTTGACACTTGTCACTATGTTCACATACATGTCATTAATATTATCCATATAGATAATATTAATGCCTTACACAAAGTTGGCTTCACCCATGTCCTTCAGCTCAAAAGTAGAGGACAACCACTCTTTAATGGCGACAATCATCTCTATGTCATTTTCAGCTAATAGAATGTCATCAACATATAAGGATAGAATAAGAAAACTTTCCTTGGACCATTCCACATACACGCAATGATCTTCTTCAACCATTTCAAAACCAATAGAGGTAATAGCATGATGAATTCTAAAGTACCATTGCCTAGATGATTTATATAGAATGTTTGAGACGGAAGACTTTGCGCTATTGTCATTTGATATCAAAATTCACTATTGATTCATAAAAATCTCCTTGTCTAGTTCTCCATTGAGAAATGCAGTTTTAATATCCATCTAAAAGAGTTTCAAATTCAGTTTTGAGACAATGGCTAGAATGAGGCGAGTTGAGGCAATTTTCACCATAAGGCAGAAAATCTCATCATAGTCTACTCCTCCCTTTGGGTATAGCCCTTTGTCACAAGGCATGCCTTATACTTGTCAATTGAACCATCTACCTTGCATTTGAATTTTAAAATCCATTTGTTTCTAATAGTCTTATGCCTAAGAAGTAGGTCAACTAACTCTCGTACTTGGTTCTTACTCATAAAACTCAGTTCATCCTCCATAGCAGCTTGCCACTTATCCTTAGCAGATGAAGAGAGCACGTCTCACAAAGAAGCGGGCTCATCCTCATCCTTTGAAATGTAAATGAGAGCTTCCTCTTCAATCTCAAAACGATAACGAAAAATGTGCCCATGACTGCTCTATGTATAAGGGAATCTTGATGATTGTCTAGTGGTACATTCCCACTAAATTGATGATCAGTCTCACTTTCTTTAGTGATTACAGGATGAGTTAATTCCTCACCCTCACCGAAAGTAGGTGACACCCTTTCCTCGTCTTCTATCTCAAAGAAGTCGCAATCTCTTCTGGCGTCACTAATTCTAGGAAAGTCTATCTCAATAAACTCGACATCCTGTGACTTTATGTTGGTCATTCCTCCATCAAGGTGTTCAATATAAATAACGTAATCCTTCGAGTTGTCAAAATATCTTATAAAGATGTGTTTCCTAACTTTAGGGCCAAACTTCCCAAAATTATGGGAGGTGCTGTGAACATAATCTGCTGATCCCCATGGTCGCATATGCCATAAGTTAGGCTTTACGCCTTTCATAACTCATAAGAGGTCGAAAGAACTGACTATGAAGGCACCCGTTTAAGGATGTAGGCTATAGCCTTAAGAGCATCCCCAAAAAGATATTGGGAGGTTGGCTTGCGCCATCATCGACCTAATCATATCTAAGGGTGTCCTATTTCTCCTCTCCGCTATGCCATTTTTTTACGGAGTATGAGAAACGGTCAATTGTTTATAAAAACCCTTCTTCTCACATAGTTCTTTAAATTGGTCAGTTAGATACTCGTGTCCTTGGTTAGTGCACAGAGTTTTTAAGTGCTTACTTGACTGATTCTCAACCTCTGTCATGATGCGTTTGAAGCAATCTAATACCTCATAGTGGTGAGCAATCAAATACACATAACCTTATCATGAATAATCATTAATGAATGTGAGAAAATAAGAGGCGCCATAACATACCTTTGTATTCATAGGTCCACAAATATCTGAGTGGACAAGTTCTAAAGGTTGGATGGCTCGAACTTCCTTTCCAAAAGGCTTCCGATGAGCCTTACCTGCTGGACAAGGCTCACAGAGGGAGGTTGACTTTAGCGAGTGAGCCTAAAAGGCCTTCTCTAGCTAACCTAGCCATCATATCTCATCCTATGTGTTCCAATCTAGCATGCCATGTAATAAATTCAGAATTACTACATGTATTAACTATATAAGAAATAGATAAAGTAGAATCAATTAAATCTAATTTAAAAAAAATCCATCAATTAAAGATCCACGTCCAACAATAGTACCACCCAAATAAAACTCTAAAGTGAAACAGTCAATATGGAAAGAATATCCTAAAGGTACTAATGCAGAAACTGAACATAGACTATGCTAAATATCTGGTCCGTAAAGCACATCGTGAAGAAGCAAGGTGCACCCAGTATGCATCTTGAGCTGATAAGTATCAACTCCTCGAACTGCCTCACTAGTGTCGTTCCCTATGAACATGTTCTGGGTTTCAGTCGGAGCTCTATGATAATCTACAAAACCCCCTCTATCTCACGCTATATGTTTGTTGCTCCTGTATCCATAATCCAATCAGACTGTGTATGAGCAACCAAAACATGGGTACAAACAAATGTGTTGAGAGAGTGGGATAGAAATGAAACATTCTTCGTCTTAGTGCAATCAAAAGTGAAGTGCTCCATCTTTTGGCAATTATAGTATTTAACCTTGGATAAATCTTTCTTTCCACTACGCTTGCCTCTTTTGAGCTTGGCGGGCTTGCCTTCTTTCAGTGCCTGATTCTAAGCTCTAACCTTCTTGGGTTGCCCTATATTTTGCGCTTAGTCTTACGCTTGCCTCCTAAGGTGACGAGGGCAGTAACACGGTTCACTCTTGACTCTCCGCCTCAAGTTCCATATATTGTATAATGTCAGCAACATTATTAATGCTATCATTGTGTGTGAGAACGAGCTTTATGGGGCTCCAGGAATCGGGTAGTGTCCTAATGACAGCTTAAACCTACTGCTCATCAGTAAGGATGGTCTCAGCATCTTTCAACTTCTGAATTATGCCCTTGACCATGCTAAGGTGTTCAAGCATAGTGTGCTTAGGGTCCATCTCATACAACATGTCTCTAGCGCGGGGTTGTATCTGCAAGTCGGTATTCCCTCCAATTTAGGAAGATATAACTAGAGCATTTAATATCTATCCCTTTGATCCCTCCATTAACTCTCTCCTCTCTCTCTCTCTCTCTCTCTCTCTCTTGTTTTTTCTATGTTTTGAGAGATGAACATTGATTGAAGCAGACGTTGTCATCACAATCTGCTTTGAGAGGAGATGTGAAAAGAAGTAGTCAAATTACGAAGAATAAAGGAAAGGAACATATTTTATAGAAAGAGAGATTTTGAGAATAAATTTGGTTATGTAGCTGGATCGTCTTGGAATGGAAGAATGAAGCGACTTGGTTGTTCATATATAATGAAGAATCTCTTTTTAGATTCTCTGTGGTCGTTTGCTTTGTTTATCAGTAGAGAAAGTCAAAACTCAAAAATGGAAATCTTTTGAATAACCCTTCCGAATTCTATCTTCAATTTTTTAAATTAGCTAAGAAAGTCCTAAAAATTGAAAAGCCCAGAAGGACTCATGGCAGAAGGTGCCCCTCTCAAAACCAAATCCAAGTCCAATTATCAGGAAAACAACATTTTCGCCTCCGCTGCTAGCCCCACTTTTTCCAACCCTTCCATTATCCGGCTCTGCAACGGTGCTCTAGCCCAACCCTTATGCATCACTGCTTATAGATGATGTATCACTCTACAGATACAAGTTGAAGCTCTCCACCAATCGTCGGGAGAAAAAAAATTGCTAGTCACAAGTGGGCTAAGAAGGGGTTGGCTCGAGTGGGTCATAGTGGTTGGGTTACAAAATGGCTTGGGTTATAGTAGGGTAGGGGCAAAAGGGGTTGCATGGGAGGGACATCAAACATGGTGTTGGTTGTGGTGGTGGACCAAGCTGGAGCTACTTGGGTCAGCAAAAATAATTATTTATTTATTTTATTTGTGGTAGAGTGCTAGTCAAAGCTAGGGAAGAAGAGGGTAAAAACAACAAGAAAATATAAATGGTGAGTATGGGTATTGTTTTGGGTAGTTTTGTAAAACCAAACTTGATTTTGTTTATTTTTGTTATCTGAAACATAGAGTGGGTAGTTTTGTAAAGAGATACAAAAGTGGGTAATCAAGTGATTTTCCTATTATAAATCACTTGTTTAATTTTATAGGAACCCACTCTAGAGCTTTTTTTTTTTTTTTTTTTTTTTTTTTCTGTTACCTGATGTGGTACTAAAGCCATTTATGAATTCTACACTTTGTCAGGAGACTCACCATAATGAGCTAACACTTGTTTCTTTGCTTGTTACGTTGTATGGGTGTCACTAGGGCACCTGTTTGCACCATCTGCTCATCATAAAACTATCCTAATGTATAGGCTTCGCTGACTAGAGGCCTAAGACGCGTATAAGATGTAGACCAAAATTTGCATGTTTCTCATATGGCACGGTCCGTCCACTCAGTTTCAGCCTAGATTTAAAAAATGTGTTTATTTTCTGTATAAAAATTCAAAAATATATACTCTTGCTTATATTAAGAATTTGTATTTTCCAACTCCAAACTGAACTATAAGCTAATTGCCACATTAATTTGTAAACCATGAGAATTTACTTTGTAGCTTAAACTATGCAAGAATACAAATATATGTTGCATTAAGAAACTACCTAAACCGTCTTCGTATCCTGCACAGGGAGACAGGCACAAGAGAGTGAGCACTGGACTAATCCGGCAGGGGACTCTCCGATGCCTAAGTCAATTTTTTCACAAACAGATCGTTCCAATAAGAATAGAAAAATATTGTCCTCTAGAAAGAGGTTTACCCAAGTATTTATAGTTGAAGATGATTGTTGGTGGAGAGACCGCTTTGGTAATCTTCTGCTGTAAGTAGGAAGTTGGATATAGTAGGTGTTGTAGTAAGAAAATAAATATAAGGATCATTCCTATTATTGGAGTTTTTCATACTGGCCATATCTTGGGGGATACAGCCACGCAAACTTTCCTTAAGGGGGAGATTCGATATTCCAACTTTAGTCCTTTGTGGACTAGGACTGATTTGCATTTTAGGACCCACATGTCAGGTTAGATAAACTTCTTTGGAACTTTCCTGATGAGGGTAACATGTCATGTTTTTAGTCCGAGCTACTTGAGTCGAGCGACCTATTTGCAAATCCACTCACTAAAGGTGATGGTTTTATAAATCCCTCGATGGAAGAATCCTTGGGCATCTACTACCAATTCGGCAAACTGATGCTGTTGGGTGCCTGCAGCCTGGATGGCCGATCGGTAGGATGCTCAAGTAGTGTCCTATCCCTATTGGTACCCATCCAGTTGTTTTTGCCAAAACTAGGGTTAGCTGATTGGCCCAATCTTCTAGTTCATCGATCATTCCGCCTTATCTTTGTCTTCCCCAGATGGTTGCACATATTTCCCATAACACTAGGACCTATTTGATTTCGTTTCCAAAAACGGTTTTTTCATTTTTATGTGCTTAGAAACGGAAAAACACCTTAATAACCGTTTGATTTTTCTATTTCGTTTCACTTGTTTTTGAAAACAGAAATAGAAATTTATGCCTAGGGAAAGAAAACTCACCATTTTCAGCAGGTACTCTCATTAAACCGCAAGAGGAGCTCCAAGAAGCCAATATAAACACCTGAAGCTCCCCAAACTACATAACAAAGGCCAATGAGTAAATCTGACACACAGACCCAAAGAATGACCACATGTCTTAAAATGGAAACCTATGCATTTCTTCATAACTTATGACGTCGAACTGCAAACGAGAAATCGAGAGAACAGATTATTCCAAAGAGACTTGAGCAACGGCAAGGTCGGTTGCAGGGGCAGGGAGAGAGAAAGAGAGGAAGAGAGAAGGTATAACAGTGGTGGATTGAGAGTTGAAGTTTTTCTTTTCATCCAACGGTGTTATTTATGATGATAAAATCCTACGGTCAAAATTCTGCTAGTATACCTGATACCTAGGTATCTTGCTAGTATATCTATCCCTCTCCCTTTATATATCATACTATCATACTATCATACTATCATACTATATATATATGGGCGAGGGATAGGTATGCCGCCGATATCAAGTATGCTAGCGAATAGCACCAATAGAAATACATGATGGAATATCATTTAGGAAGGATATAAGGGTCATTTCAGAAAAGGAAAGAGAAAGATAGACACAATGGGTGATAGCATATTTGATATCACGGCATACCCAACGTTTTCCCTATATATGTATATATATATATATATATATAAATAAGGCATATCATCATGCTTTGTGGTTATCATTTTTATAATATATTATCCGCCCCATCTACCAAAAAAAAAAACCCCTATACTTACATACATTTTCTTCCTATAATTAAATATATTTTCTTTATTCGTTTTTTTTCCCTCTCTCTCTTACTTTCCTCTTTTCGTTCATTCTCTCTTTCTTTCACTCCCTCACTCAGAGACACATTCCTTTATTCGTTTCTCTCTCTTTCTCACTTTTCTTTACCTCTGTTCGTTGATTCTCTCTCTCTCTCTCTCTCTCTCTCTCACTCAGAGACACTTTCCTTTATTCGTTTCTCTCTCTTTCTCACTTTTCTTTTCCTCTTTTTGTTGATTTTTTGGAGGAGTTGTTCGCCGGAGCAGTCGAGAAAAAGGGATTTCGCAAGTCAAATTTGATAAGGTTGTAGACCAGTATTCAAAGGTATTTAACGATTTCTTTGTTGCTATGCTGTTATCAAGTAGGATTTGTTTCCTGCAAAACTGTAGCATGTTCCCTTCTCCTTCGATTCAACTTTCTTTCTGCAACTCATAAAATTTTAATTTTGATTTTTATCGATTTTCTTCTCATAATTTAAGGAATTTTTTTGTTTTAGACTATATTATCCTTTCTTTTAATTTAAATACCTTAACTTTTTCATTATTCTTCATCTTTCTTACTTTTTTTAATTATTTTTATTACCTTTCACTATCTCTCTCAATCTTGTCTCCGTCTAAAAAAGAAAAACCTATAATTAAATATAGTTTCTTAAAAACCTATAATTAAATATAGTTTCTTAAAAACCTATAATTAAATATAGTTTCTTTATTTATATTTTTCCTTTTCTTTTTCCTTTTTCTCAATCGTTAACGCCTCCACTCTCTCTCTCTCTCTCTCTCTCTCTCTCTCTCAATCTTTTGCCTAATCTTCAATGTCCCTATCCAGAAAAAAACCTTTATAGTTAAATATAGTTTCTTTATTTATATTTTTCCTTTTTTTTTCCCTATCAATCTTTAAAGCCCCATCCACCAAAAAAAAAACCCTATACTTAAATACATTTTCTTTATATCGCCCCAATCTAAGAAAAAAAAAAAAACCCTATAATTGAATATATTTTCTTTATTCGTATTCTCTCTCTCTCTCAGAGACACTTTCCTTTATTCGTTTCTCCTTTCTCACTTTTCTTTTCCTCTTTTTGTTGATTTTCTTGCCATAATCTAGGAATTTTCTTGTGATCGATCGGAGTCATCGTGGTTCGAGGGATTTATTTGCCAGAGCAGTCGACAAAAGGGCTGCTGCAAGACGAAATTGAGAAGGTTACGGACCAGCATTCAGAGGTATTTAACGATTTACTTCTCTCTCTCTCTCTCTCTCTCTCTCTCCTTCATTTTTCCCTCTCTTTTCGTTGATTTTTTGGAGTTGTTCGCCGGAGCAGTCGAGAAAAAGGGATTTCGCAAGTCAAATTTGATAAGGTTGTAGACCAGTATTCAAAGGTATTTAACGATTTCTTTGTTGCTATGCTGTTATAAAGTAGGATTTGTTTCCTGCAAAACTGTAGCATGTTCCCTTCTCCTTCGATTCAACTTTCTTTCTGCAACTCAGAAAATTTTAATTTTGATTTTTGTGGATTTTCTTCCCATAATCTAAGGATTTTTTCTGTGATCGATTGGAATCGTCGTGGTTCGACGAAGGAGTTGTTCACCAAAGCAGTCGAGAAAAAGTGCTGCTGCAAGTCGAAATTCAGAAGGTTGCAGACCAGCATTTAGAGGTATTTGACGATTTCTTTGTTGTTATGTTTTCATCAAGTAGGATTTTTTTTTCTCTGTTTCTTTGTTTTCAAATTGAGTTCTTGAACCGTTGGATGAGATATCCTCGATTGAATGAGGAAGGAATAGTTTGATTCTCCCATCCCTCTTCTATCCATTCGATTCTCCTTCTTCTCCCATATTCAGTTTTATATGTTCTGTGCACACTTAAGTCTATCTGAGACCTGCTGAAATCCTCCTTGAGGTCCTCCATTAGCTGTTGTGCTGCTGATCTGAGACCCTCAAACATGGGTTGTGGCACTGCTGTTTTGAAGATTTCTGAGCAGCAAGTTGAGATCCTAGATCTTCCTACTTGTTGACCATCTAAGGCCCGGCTTCTGGGAGTCAGTTGGCCTCCCGAGGGGCCCACTCGACCAATAGTTTAGGCTTTCCACTGGTTCCTTGAAACCATGAAATTAACATAGAGAATCGTTGGATCTCTCTAATCTGCTCTCATTTCTTTAGGTTACTGAGAGTTTGTTCATGGATAGAGGTCATTACAGAATTAAATGAAATGTCCTCCTTGTAGGTATTAGTTGCTCATTATAGTTGTTATTCCTGATTCCAGAGTGTTGCAGATTTCTGTTTTTTGGTTGGAGGAATAAGACAATGCATGTGGAGTTGAAGATATCCTTCTATGATGGGATAAAACTATTGTAAGTGTTCGTAGTTCCTAAATCTTCTTTTGAAATACAATAACAACAACAACAACAACAATGATGGAGGTCCTCAGGGAAGAAAGAGAGAATCAGAGTAGGAAGGGGAGGGAGGGGAATCATACACTTCACTGGTGCACAAACTCAACATCTTTACTCAATAATCAATCACTCTCTAAATCTTCAATCTATTGCAGCCAATATATAGGAAAATAGGAACATGAAATTAGAAACTTAACTGAAATGGAAACTAGCCTAAACTAGGAAACAACTATAAAAAGGAAACCAAAGCAAGGAAATAAATCCTACTCCTACGTTCAAGTTTGGAAAATAAAAGCATGAAATAAAATACTAAGTAAACTACTAATTTTATTTCCAACCCTTGTTGGACCAAAATCTTGGGTTGGACCTGTTCTTTTTGGCTCTTGGCTTTCAAAGCCGGTCATGCTGGTCCAACCAAGAAAGGGCAGCCGTATCTGCATCAACTCTCTTCCTCTGAAAAGAACTCGACTCCGTCGAGTTAGGGAAAGGACCGAGGAGACCATCTGAAGGAATACGCTGAATGAGGAACTAGCCCACCATCTTCTTGAGCTTAATTTCAGGGAGATCTTTGGCAGGATGAAACTTCATAGTCTTGTTGGCATGCTTGAAGGCATAGGTATTGGCATAGCCACAATGCTGTACTTTCTTATCAAATAACCAAGGTCGACCAAGAAGGATATGGCACACCTTCAGAGGGAAGACATCACATTGGACTGTATGTTTGTATCCTTAAATCCACCAATAGAATATGTGACCAAGCCCTTATCTGTGATTTTGAGATTAGTGTTGTTCACCCAAGCAACCTTTTAAGGATTAGGATGTGGTTCTGTATTCAATCCTAGCTTACGAACAGCGTCTTTAGAGACAACATTAGTGCAACTGCCTCCATCAATGACCAAGGTTAGCAACTAATCATTGCACTTCACACGAGTCTGAAAAATACTACTGCGACGCCAATCTTCATTTTCAGTGGCCTTCTGAGTGGTCAACACATGACGAATGACATAAAAAGGATGTTGGTCTTCGTCACTGAGAGTGTCATTGACTTCACCTGTTGCACGCTCTTCTCGTAAATCAACTGTGTCAGAACCAAGTTGCTCTTCGGGAATATATGGTATAGGAGAATCCTTATCAATAAAAGCAACCAAACAACTGGGACATTGAGCACTGATATGTCCAAATCCATGGCATGAGTAGTACCAAACTGTAAATTTTGAAGAATCAGAAGGTTTATCTGAACCACGCCGAGGGGGTGAGTATGGGCGAGTAGGCCATGAAGATGACTTTTTAGAGACATGTTGAGGTGGAGAATATGGCCGATTAGGTCGTAAAGAGGCCATAGATGTAACACTATCATGTGGTTTGCTAGATGACCTCTCTTGGGTAGGAGACTTGCAGAACAGAACTAGTACCTCGAGAAAAAGTATCTGCAAAATTTCTCCGGTTGTATGGGCGTTTCAGACTTTTCTCAACCTGATATGCTACTTGTACGGCGTCTTCCATGGTAGGTAGTTGACTAGATGCAAGGGCAGCACTAAGTTGAGGGTGTAAACCATTGCGAAATTGTGCCACTAATACTTCTTCATCCCACTCAAAGTCAGAATGAGTGACCAAATAATAAAATCTAGCAGCATACTCTTCAACGGTCAAATTCTCTTGTTTCAACTGTGCAAACCTGAAATGCATGCGTTGCTTGTAATCAAAAGGCAAGAATCGCCGATTCATGATTTCATACATTTCAGCCCAAGTAGTGACCAAACCAATGCCTCGGGTTCAGTTCTGTTGTTGTTGCTTGATCCACCAGACTCGAGCCGTGCCTTTCAGTTTGGCCTTTGCAAATAGGATCTTTCGAGCCTCAGTCAACCCGTACCATCTGAAGAATGTATCTAAACTGTGAATCCAGTTAAGTTACAGCTCTGGATTATTGTCTCCATAAAAATCAAGGACATCCAATTTTGCTGTTCTTTCTGCTCCATCATCATGTCTACCAATGCCATATGGTGGTGGAGGTGGTGGTGGTGGTGGTGGTGGTGGTAGTGTTACTGACGGATCCTGTGGAGTGGTGTTGGAAGAATCCCCAGATTGAATGGGACTCTTTCCTTTATCTTCTACCACCAAGCGATCAATAGAAACTTGCATGGATCCCATGGGAACTTGCATAGATTCCACCATTATTTTTAGGGACATGACTATGTTAGTGAGAGCATCAAATTTTGTATCAGTTTCTCCTTAATAAGAATTCAGCTGTTGAACAACTTCACTATTGGCTACCATGGTGATGATTAACAAAATACACTCAAGAATATATGGTAGAATAGTAAATAATAATAATTTTTTTTTTTTTTTTTTTGGAAGGAACACAAAGGACAGTCACGTAACTCACGTTCATGTATGGGTGGGGCAAACTTGGAAGTTAAAGAAACAATTAGGACAGAAAAGGAAAAAAAGGAGGAAGGGAGGGATATTTGAGGAATAACAGAAGAAATAATTAGGAAAGCAAGTCGTGGCATTGTGGGGTTTTACCGACAAAGAGAGAAAAGAAAAAAGGTTTGCTGCCCTCGTGACTTCGACGGTGGGAAGTAGCGACGGAACTACAGGGAGCTTCAGCTGTGGAAACTTCTGAAATTAGGTATGTTCTCTTCTCTCTCTTCTTCTTCTATTCTGATACTCTGCTCTTCTTCTGTCTTCTGTTTTTTCTTGCTTCTTCTTCTCGTTTCTGCGTTGCTTCTTTTTTTTTTCTTTTGCTTTCTATTTCGCTTTCTCTTCTCGGTTTCTTTCCTTCTTCTTCTTCTTTCTTCTATTTCTTCTTGCTTCTTCTTCTCGTTTCTCTTCTTCTGCTTGACTCCTTTTTGCTTTTTCTTCTTCTTCTTCTTTTTTTTTTTTTTTTTTGGACACAGAAAGAGGGGGCGGTGGTTGCTGTCGGAAGGGAAAAAAAGTGAAAAAGAGAGGCGGTGGGATTTTCTGGTTGGGAATCAAAGTGAGGAGAGAAAGAAAGGGAGGCTTTGGGATTTTTTTTTTGTTCTCAGTATCGGTGGAAACCAACACAGAGAATGGGAAAGAAAGAAGAAAGATGGGGAAGGAATAGGATCCTTCAGTTTTGATACCAAGTTGATGGAGGTCCTCAGGGAAGAAAGGGAGAATCAGAGTAGGAAGGGGAGGGAAGGGAATCACACACTTCACTGGTGCACAAACTCAACATCTTTACTCAATAATCAATCACTCTCTAAATCTTCAATCGATTACAGCCAATATATAGGAAAATAGGAACATGAAATTAGAAACTTAACTGAAATGGAAACTAGCTTAAACTAGGAAACAACTATAAAAAGTAAACCAAAGCAAGGAAATAAATCCTACTCCTACGTTCAAGTCTGGAAAATAAAAGCATGAAATAAAATACTAAGTAAACTACTAATTTTATTTCCAACCCTCGTTGGACCAAAACCCTAGGCTGGACCGGTTCTTTTTGGCTCTTGGCTTCCAAAGCCGGTCATGCTAGTCCAACCAAGAAAGGGCAGCCGTATCTGCATCAAACAATCATAACCTTATCCCAACTAAATGGGGTTGGCTACATGGATCCAGTATGGGAAATAAAAAGTAAAGAAGCATAAAGGATAGGTTAAAAAGAATAAACATGGGGATAATAGAAGAAGGTACAGCAGCATAGAAAGATGCATCATGGAAATATCCCCTATAGGGGGTTAGCAACGCAGGTCCTTGTCCTCCACGCAACTCTATTCTGAAGTCATACTAGGGTCGAGCACTACGTTTTGCATATCTTGTCGGACTACTTCGTTAATAGTCATTTTAGGCTTGCCCCTACCTTTTTTAGCTCCCTCCAAGTGAATCTGTTCACTCTTCCTTACTGGGGCTCCATAGGTTTCTGTTGGACATGGCCATACCACCTCAATCAGCTCTCACGGAGTTTGTCTTGGATTGGTGCAACCTCTAAATCATTTCTAATACGTTCATTCGTTATCCTATCTCTCCTGGTCTTGCCACACATGCCTCTCAACATTCTTATCTCCGCTACACTCAGTTTATTCAAAGTACTCTTCTTGAATGCCCAACATTCCGTTCCATACGTCATAGCTGGTTGTATAATTATCCTGTAAAATTTCTCCTTAAGTTTAATAGGTATTCTTTTGTCATATAACACTCCCGCCACACCTCGCCACTTCATCCACCCTACTTTAATCCTATGGGTAACATTATCCTCTATATCCCTTCTTTGTCAATGATAGACCCCAAGTATTTAAAACAGGCCCTCCAGGGTAGTTCCTGTTCCCCTAGTTTTACCATTCCTTCCCCTCCTCTAGATTGACTGAAGTGGCACATCATATATTCAGTCTTCGTTCTATTTAACATAAAACCTCTTGATTCCAAGCTTGATCTCCATTGCTCCAGTTTAGTATTAATCTCATCCACAGTTTCATCTATCAGCACATTATCATCAGCAAATAGCATACACCACGGAACCGAGTCTTGGATGTGTCTGGTTAGATCATCCATGATGAGTGCAAACAAATAAGGATTTAGAGCAGATCCTTGGTGTAACTCTATTGTGATTGGGAATTCATTACATTGCCCCTCTATCGTTTTGACATTCGTCACGACTCCCTCGTACATGTCCTTAATTATACCTACATAGTTAATCTTACCCCTTCTCTTCTATAGAACCTGCCAAATTAGCTCTCTCGATACTCTATCGTATGCTTTCTCCTGGTCAATAAAAACCATATGGAGGTTTTTGAACTATTTGAACAGGACTACTTGCAAAGGCTTGTGAGACATTCAGTGCGGGACTCAAAACTGGTTTTCAGCCTGCTTATGAGAATTTTATGGGTTTCTTCCATGCGATCGATTGGAAGGTATAGCATTTCCCTTTCCACATCTTGTCTGATCTTCGGACCTTATCTGTTTGTTCCTCTTGCAGCCAGAGATAAGGATTCGTTGAAGCAATCTGTGTTATTTATTTAAATCCTTATTTTGTCTCACTTCTCTGATTTGGATTCATGACCTTTATTTTAATAGGGTAAACGTATTTGATTTCTCACAGAAACAAATTTTGTATGTTTGGGGGGTGGGGAGAGGGTGTTGTGGGTTTAAAAAAACATTTAAAGTAATTGTTTTGTTTTCTCTTCCCATTTTAAATGGGTTCTTTTAGTTTTGTTCTATTGATTTGTTTTTTAGTTTATGGGTATTGCGATTGTACCAGATTGTGGAAACTGAAGTGTGATTGGTTGCTGCAAGGGACACATATCATAAATTTTCCAAAATAGTTCTGATTTTATGGGAGTAGTGGTTTTGGATTATTGGGCTATTGATCAGTGTATTTTATTTGCTTGTACTTGTGATTTGTTGTCTTTGAGAGCAACCAATATCCAGGAATATTAATCAGTAAAGCCTGCTTCCCATTTAGAATGACTTTGTGTTGTATGTTTCATGTTTCCAATTTGTCCTTCATGATTGGAACGCACTCTCCATAATGCTGACCGATTGGGACATGAAATAGTGTTGAAAACCATTTATGCACCAATGCTTGACATGTTCTAAGGATGCCAATCTGAAATGATTTACTTTGTTGTGCAGGAGTTATTGATGATATGAAATGCTTCAACTTGCAGTTTGAATTTTTGTTAACTTCAACTTTTCCACAGATTGAGGCTCTATGGTGATCTGCGAATATCCATGTGATATGTTGTACAAAATGTTTGACTGTGGTAGACTGCAGTTTCTGGGTGACCTCAGGGACAAGTTTGCAAGGTATAAAAGTTATCAATATTATGTTTTCTTATATCATGACAAAGGTTATTTATTTATTTTTTTGGTATCAGTTCCTTCTTTGAATTGAATAAAAATCCCTTTGTATGAGTAGTCCTATTTTTTTTTTTTTATTTATTGAAATGGCTACAGCCACACCATTCTCTGGTTCTCTTCTACAATATTAATCATGCATTGCATCTGGTGATACTTACACCTTTGAGCAGAGAGATCTTCAATAAGCTTAGACAATGAAGCCTGTAGGAATGTCTTCTTTGAATCCATATGCAGCATCTTACATACCTCTCTCCAAATGAGAGGAGAAAAAAAAGCATCAGAGATAATTGTTGGGCATCCAGAGTGGTAATGGAAGTGGGTATGGATCTCCATCAGAGAACCAACTAGTGACAACATAGAACTAGATCTAAGGAGAAGTTCCTCTCGCCTTCAACATCCAAGGCATTGAAGAACTACTTGATTCTGAGTATGAGTGTCATGGGATACAGAAGGGCCAATTATTTTATGGTTCTCATGATTCATGGTCACAGAATCCAAGTGACATGACAGAAAAACAGAGAACTCATCAAGATTCTGAGATGGATTTGTCATGTTTTGGAGTCATGTTTCCTGGTATATCCAATCAGTCACTTGCTGATGTGTACTCCGTAAATGAGGGTGACCTAGAAGCAGTTGATATGTTGCATCAACTTGAGGTAATCGATGTAGCTATTATGATCCAATCTGGTGGTGCATATTTTCAACTTATAGGTCAGGGGTTGCCACCAATATTATTTGTCTTCTATATTTTACTTCCTTGCTTTTGCTTCTATCAAGTGGTCTACAGATTTTACAATGAGTGTGTCATTCGATGGTCAATGAACCAACCTAATAAAGAATCTGATGACAGAACCATTATAATTTAAATTTTTTTACTTGACCATTGTAATTACTGGTTGACAATCAATATCAATTTAGCAAATGTTTGATTATTCCTTGTATTATTTTTTATCTTAGTGGATTGCTTCGAGTCTTTGCATACTGAAATTACAGTATTATATAGTTTTAAGCCATCTTGACTTTTTTACCTATTTTGCAGAGTGAAGCCAAACTTTTGGTAGAAGACTGGGAAGGTGTCGTGGAATATCTGAAAGCAACAGCTCAAAAATCACCTCATGTTTGTCAGATTTTATATAATTTTCCACGTTGTCTGGTGACAGCCTGTTGATCTTCCCTCTCTTTTCCCTCTTGGTTTGGATCATTGTTCAGTATTTTCTAGGTTATTTTTTGGGATTTTGATTTCAGTTTTCTTTTTTTTTCTGAAAGTTCCATGAGCTTATTTGTTTTCCTATTTTTTGAGTTTGATTAATTGAAATGCCCATGTTTATCACTTGGTATTCTCTTTGCCTCTTGTACGCAGGAGTCGTAACCCCCTTTGATAGGCAGGAGCGTCTGGTATCTAAAATTCCCATCTAGATTAAAAAGAATTTGTTCTCCACTATAGCGGGAACCCTTTCTCTCTCTCTCTCCGTGTGTGTGTGTGGTTTTCGCGTTCTTTTAAATGTTTGCTTTCCCTTTGTCAATGGGAGTCGTTATGTGTGTCTACTTTCCTTCTCTGCTTGAGTCTTTTTGTGTGTATATGTTAGCCATTTCACCCCGTGTATGCACTTGAAAAATTACTTTTATATAAGAAAATTGTCTTGCTAAATAAGATAATACAATGGTGTTAAGTTGTTCTTGTTTATGTCTATATATTTGGCATCACGGAGTCGTTAATTGCAGCATCGTCTGGACCCTTTCGGCTACTTAAACAAGATAAGTTGGCCGTCCCTCATACTGACATTCATCGTTGAATAGAAGCATTGGTCATCCTTCCATGAAGCTGTTCGACCTGCCGTCATGCACCTTTAGGGTGTCCTTAATATAATGGGTAGCTAGCTTACCATGCCTTATGAAATCAATTTGGTTCTATGGATTTGGTTATGCAGTGCCTTTCATTCTACCATTTGGTTATAGGATACCTTTCACTGTTCTATTTGTATGTACTCTAACCAAACCATATATCCTTCATGGAAAAAAATTGTCCGCAATTCTGATCTCGTACAATTCCGTGAAATATCACCTTCAGAAGGTGACACGTGTATTGATACCAATGCAATGGTTCATATCTGATTTAAATGTCACTTCACTGATTTAATGTTTTATTAGTTGTACTAGATCTGGACCATTGTATTGGTATCAATACACGTGTCACCCCTTGAAGGTGGTATTGCACGGAATTGTACGAGATCGGAATTACAGACGATTTCAACCCATCCTTCACCCAACCCATCTTCCTTTTCTTCTCTCCTTTTAATTTTTATTTATTTTTATAAAGCATCGCATCCTATCAATATGAAGTTTCATTTTACAATTTGAAGAGTGAGGACAGCATCTTGGAAGCCAGTGTTTTGGGCCTTATTGCTCTTTCTTTCCGTTATCAGGTATAGTTTTAAATTGTTTTGAAACTGTCTTTAGCAGTTAAATCGATTTGTAAATAAAGCTAGCTTTGATGTTGGACATGATTTCCCGTTTATATTCTATAGAGCATTTTGTTTACGTCTCTCAAATCTCTATGAACTTCTTAATCCAATGATTTATCTCTCTATCCTTGTTCGATTCTGACCCACTGCAACAAGTTTTAGTTTGGATCGACTTAAGGTTTCTCCCCGCATTGCAATCTATATGTTTTTCCATATCGTCCATCAACAGATCAAAATCATCTCCCACTATTGCTTCCTTCTTTTGTAGTTCCCCCTCTCCCATTTATCTCTATTATATTTTACTATTTAATGCTTTTTATTCAGCCATCAATGGATATACTATATAAATTGTTAATATTGCAAAAGAAAGATCCAACTGATTTGGTCAATTGGTTGAAAATTTTAGATTCTTTTCTATAGATTCACGAGCCGACATGGACCTTAATTGAATTTTTATTTTTTGCTTTACGTTTAGAGAGTTGGATATGTGGAATGAGAGGTTTCCTTCTTATTGGCTAAAATTTGTTGATTTGGACCAAAGAGATTGGAACACTCTTCTTTTCTTGATTTCACAACTATTCCAAATGAATGACAGAGGTGATGGTTTTCATTATTCAATCATAAATATGCAATAAATCAAATATTGGAACCACTTAAGGTTGGTTGTGGATATTTGTCGTATCTTTTGGTGGGGATAGGGTGATAAATTGGCTATTCTTAATTGTACTTTCATTTTTCCCTAATGGAAGCATTCTATAGGCGCAAAAGAGCATGTGTTTTATTAGTTATAAAATATTATATTTCAAATTTGTATTCGTCTTCTTTCTTTGATCATGACTTTTATAATTTAAATATGGGTCTTTAACTCAATTGGTATGGAAAATTATTCCATATGTCAAGAGGATGATGGTTCGAATCCATCAAGTCCCTTATCTATATTTTCATTCTGTTTTCAAAGGTAGTGTCATAGGAATTAGTATTCCATGATATGGAGAACCAATAGCTTACAAATTTTAATCCTAATTTTAGAAGGAAGCTTTTGAGAATAAAAAATAAAAAAATCAGTACCGTTTTGAGAAGGGAAAAAATTAGTTTCTTTGTTAAACTACAATGCTCTCTCTCTCTCTCTCATATTTAGAAATTAAAATTAGTTTATTTAATAATTAAATAAAAATAGCATCTTTAGTAAAAATTCCTGACCACCACTGTAGTAAAAATTCCTGACCACCACTGTCTCTCTCTTTGGTATTAGTTTATGAATAATAGTTTATTTTTTTTCAATAAAAGTATTACTTTATTAAAGTCGCAAACTAACCAATCTCTCTCAAACTATAACATTACATCCTACCCAAAAAAAAAAAATCCCTGTTTTGGTGGAGACTTTACCCCCTAATTCAAACTCCTATTTTTTAAGGAATCTACTTTTAGTTCTCTCTCTCTCTCTCTCTCTCTCTCTCTCTCTCTCTCTCTCTCTTTTAAGTAGTATGATTTGATCTTTTTATCCTAACAATTATTATCTTTTACAGAAAAACATGGACCTTCTTGAAGAATTATAAATTTCAAAGTTGCAATACAAACGTAGGAGACTTAGATACTCTATTTTAAATAATCTCTCTTTATCTTTATAAATTTAAGTGGTTACAATCTCTCTCTCTCTCTCTCTCTGTATAATATAATATTTATCCCAAAACAATTATTATCTTTTGCAGAAAAACATGGACTTTCTTGAAGAATTATAAATCTCAAAATTGCAATACAAATGTAGGAGATTTAGATACTCTATTTTAAATAATTTTTCTCTTTATCTCTATAAATTTAAGAGGTTATAATCTCTCTCTCTCTCTCTCTGTGCGTAAGACAACACATGAAGCTTTGATTTAATCTTAGTCATTTTTGCTCTCCCACTTGCATTTGCACGTGTAGTAAAAAATACACGTGCTAATACACATGGTGGTAGTCTCATAGTTAAATATTTTCTTAAGACAAGATTATTGGGTCAGTCCATTTGAAGTAAGTTCTGCAAAACTTGGTGACCTGATTGTTCAAAGTTTGTATTTTCTGAAAACAAAATTAAACCTAATTATTCTTAATACAATAGAAAAATTCCTCAGATTAAACAATACAATTCTCATAATAGAAAGGAGATGAGAACATGAAATATAAGAAACATATACCTCATCTTCCTCTACAAAGGTCCTAAGAATGACATCAATCTCACAAATAAAATCACAAAACCAAAACCAAAACCAACATAAACACAAAACCAAAGATTGACTGAAGAACGATTAGATTTTGCATAAGCACGAAATTTAATTTTTACACTTGACGAAAATAAATGGCATGCACTATCAATTTTATTGGACTTTCAACAACCAATGATCCACTTAAACAAAAACAAAGTTTAGTTTGCGAAACATACCTTGTGGATGTGGAGTATTTGAAATTGAGAAATGTAGTGCCAGTGATCCAAGAGCAAAGGAAGCTGAAGTTGAGAAATTTTGTACTATTGTAGTTGAAAAGAAATCTGAAATTGAAATATTCTGAGCTATTGTAGTAGAAGAGTAATATGAAATTGAGAAATTCTGGGATATTGTAATAGAAAGAATTACTTCCACTTTCTCCTCCACATTTATAAAGAGAGAGAGAGAGAGAGAGAGAGAGAGAGAGAGAGAGAGAGATAATTATTATTTTTTTTATCTTCCATTTTGAGGGATTTTTTGGCCATTTGAATTTTTTTTTGATAGATGTCAATGGTTTTTTTGTCCTTTTGAAAAGTATACCAAAGACAGGGAGAGACAAAGAGAGAGAGTTTATTAATATTATTATTAATGATTACCCCCCTTTCTCCTCCACTTTTAGAGAGAGATAAGAGAATTATAGAGAGTTTATTTTTATTTTCTTTTTATCTTCCATTTTGAGGGGTGAGAGGATGAGTGACGATTTTTTTTTAAAATAATTATAGAGATTTAACTATGGAGAGAGACGGATAGAGATTTAAGGAAGAGTAATAGAAAGAATTACTTCTCCTTTCTCTTCCACGTTTAGGGGGGGAGAGAGAGAGAGTTATAGAGAGTTTATTATTATTATTATTTTCATCTTCTATTTTGAGGGGTGAGAGGATGAGTGAGATTTAAAAAAAAAATAACAATTATAGAGATTTAAATATATATATAGAGAGAATTATTATTATTATTTTTTTCATCTTCCATTTTGAGGGTTTTTTTGGTCATTTGAAATTTTTTTAATCATAGAGATTTAAATATGGAGAGAGAGAGAGAGAGACAGAGAGAGAGAGAGAGAGAGAGAGAGAGTGAATTATAATTTTTTTTTATCTCCCATTTTGAGGGGTTTTTGGGTCATAAGATTTAAGAAGAAGTATAGCAAGAATTACTTCTCCATTTCTCCTCCACGTTTAGAGAGAGAGAGAGATAATTATTATTTTTCATCAGTTTACATTTTGAGTGGTTTTTTGGTCAATTGAAAATTCTTTTGGTATTCTTTTTTATCCTTTTGAAAAAGCATACAAAAAACAAGGAGTACCTACATTTTTTTTTTGTCCTTTTGGAAAAGTATACCAAAAACAAGAAGTATGTACTTTTTAATAGTAATATGATAGTATAATATATATATATATATATTTTTTTTATAAGGTATAGAGTGGTCTAACCGATGGTCTGACCAATTCCGTATACGGTTGAAGAGTAAAACGGTAAACAGAAATTTGCCCCCTTCTTCTCAAACCTTGAACTCCCCAAATCCTCTAACCCTTTTCTCCGTCGCAGAATAATAAAACTGGGACTTGCCCCTTTTCTCCAAGTTGGACCATAGGCTCTTGCCCCCTTCTTCTCCGTCTCCGTTTACGGCGACTGGCGACTGGCGACTGGCGACTGAGGGCGATAGTCCTAATAATGTCCTAACAATCAGTACGCCCTTGCGTCCTTCCTCTTCCCATCGGTTGCTGAAAACTCAATCTAAGGCGGTTGCTGCGGCGGGAATGCGACTTACTGCTCCTTTTCTCCGGCGAGTCGCCATCTGAATCTATTGAGTTGAGATCCTGCCCCTTCTTCTTCTCCGTCTCCATTCGGCCAGCGAGTTTATCTCTTCTCTGTAAGTTTTTCTCAGAGTAAAGTGGATGCATCTCTCTCTCTCTCTCTTCTCTGTAAATTTTTGTCCCATCATTGTTAAAAGAAGTCAAGCTGGATTGGACTTAGCCATGAGTAATGCATCCCAACTTAAGCCCCTGACTATTTGCAAGGTATATTGTTTACTGGAGTGAACATTTGTGTGAGTTTGAGAAACCCAAACTCAAAAGTGTTATTGGACCTAACATCAAACCTTCTGTATCAGAAGGTAATCCCAAACCCAAAATTCGACATGAAAGAACTAAATTTGATTGGTTTCTAAATGAGAACATCTGTTTGATTAGGCTGCAAATTATCTTCACATTAAGGGCTTGTTGGATATGACGGTAGGGAATGTTGCTAGCATGATTAGGGGGAGGACTCCGGGGAAGATTCGGGAGGTTTTCAGTATTAAGAACGATTTTACTCCAGAAGAAGAAGAGGAGGAGATCTGGAAAGAGAATACCTGGGCTGTCCTGTGAGTTTTAATCTAAGAGGAATTAGGAGGTTTGAACGGAAGAGTAATTAATTACGCAGTTTTTCTTAGAAGGGACATACATCTAGAAACTGGGCACTACAATTTACTAAGGTTAATCTGTTTTTTTAGTGGGCAGGGTTACAGTTGTAGCTTTAGATTTCAAGTTTCAGTAGCTTGTTTGTTGCTTTAGTTTGTGAATTGTGTTCACATTCCACTCTAGTAATTTTCTTTACAACTGCATAAGTCCTCATGCAAATCCAGTATTTTAGTTAAAAATCTTAACTTATATTGGGTTTCTGCAATTCATTCTTTTATTGGTGTTTTTCTGATTCAAGGTGAAGCTGCGGTGCTTGCGTTCTTTTTCATTTTGCTTCCTTCGAACCTCCTCTTACCTTTTTCAGGGGTTAAACTTAATTAGTATTAGATGTAGAAATCCAGAATAATGAGAAATGATTTCAAATCGGAAAGCTAGATTGAATTTAAGTGTTCATGAAAGCATGAGAACTGCAAAAGGATATTGTTTTCAGGAAAAAAAAAACCGAACAGAAAAAAATACAAGGGGAAAAAAAAAACCCTGCCAGTCTGGTGTTGTTGACAGTCTGGGCGTAGGCAATACCAGACTGACAGGCTTCTTTCTCCTAAATACAAAATAGCAACATAAATAATTTTAGAGAACAAGAAAAAGAGTCACTGACCTGAGCTGAATCATGTAGCCATGTGCGAATGGTGAGCCCTCTGTGATCTGCAACTACCCTAGATGCCTGGATAAGAAAAACAAAAAAAGGTTTAACAGACCATGAATGCATCTTCTCGATTATTATTCTAGTAATGAGAGAGAGGCTGTGCTTGGGCCTGCTAAAAAAATTAAATATGATAGAGGAACAACTTCGATGAGTGGGAAATGATTTAGAGCATCCCTCTTATTGTCTCCATTAGTTTAATTCCCCTCACATTAGGCTATCAATCTTGGCTTTGAGCTACAAATGCATGGCAACAGACCTCTCCATCTAACATCTCACCCTCTTGATCAATACCAGGGCAGAGGCAAGCCAACACCTTCTTGCCCTCTCAGTCAACGGCAGATATGAGGCCAGCAGTCCTCTTGAACAGTGGCAATGCAAGGTTATTTGTTGTGGCAGACCCCCAGGATCTACGTTCGCATATCTAATTTTATCCAGGACCACTGACCATCGCCCTTTCCATCGGTTGCCACTTCTGTGTTGCATAGTGATGGTCTTTTCCTATATATGTATATATATATATATATATCCTATTATTGTTCTCTATGCAGTCAACTTGACTTATGAAGTCTGGTAAGATTGTTAATAGATCACTTTTCCCGAATTATTGTTTTGTAATTACTGCATTAAGCGTACATCATTTGACTGCTGGGTACATTCAGTCCGACACTTCCACCACTACCCCCCCTCTTCTCCATCAAAAATGACTTATACAGATTGAAGCAACATCCTTTAGATATCAGTTGCAATTTCACTACTGACATATTTCTATCTAAGGAGGACGTGAACTTTAACTGTTGAATAAAGTCTGAAAGAAAAATCGAGAACCGTGATCCACCTTGTTGAGTAAAAATTTAATCATTTGACTGCTGGGTACATTCAGTCCGACACTTCCACCACTACCCCCCCTCTTCTCCATCAAAAATGACTTCTACAGATTGAAGCAAGATCCTTTAGATATCAGTTGCAATTTCACTACTGACATATTTCTATCTAAGGAGGACGTGAACTTTAACTGTTGAATATGAAAGTCTCAAAGATCCACCCTGTTGAGTAAAAATTTAACGTGATATCTAAATCATCTAATATATTTAATGTGGAGGAAATCTCGAGGGTACATTGAGACCAACATCTGAGTTCTCCAGCTCATGAAATGAAGACCTAACTCCTCAGACTTCTTTCAGTTCATTGGTGGTGGCTGCCATGCGGAAGTTGCCACTAGTACCGTTGATGTAGATCCACATTATGGAAGGAAATATGAGAGGAAGAAGGGTCTAGCCTTAGTCCACCTGAGTGGCTAGGGTCCAGCCTGAGTGGCTTAGTACAAATAAGGGCCAATTGGGCCCATCGGCTAGGGGAATAATTAGTAGTTGTTTTTAATTAATTAGTGGGCCATTGGGCCCATCGAGTTGAGTAAGTGGTATGTTGAGTCCAAATTGTCTTAGGACTCTATTTGTTTTCCACATAGGTGGGCCATTGGGCCCATCGAGTTGAGGAAGTGGTATGTCGAGTCTAAATTGTCTTAGGACTCTATTTGTTTTCCACATAGGTTTATTATTCCTAGTCCAATTTTGAATTCCTAGTTGTAGTAGGAGTGTCTAGTCCTATTGGGAAGCTAGCTCATAGTTGAAGTAGGAGTATCTAGTCTTATTGGGAAACTAGCTCCTAGTAGTAGTTTGATTGCTATTCTGCCCTCTATAAATAGAAGAGTCTATGTACTCATAATTTCATATTTGAATAAAGAATAATTGTAGTCAATTGCTTAGAACAGCCGAGATAGCTGTGGGTGAGAAGCCCGGGCCGAGACAGCCGCTCCTCCCCCACTTTTCCCTTTGTTTCTTCTTGTTTAAAACTTTCTATTTTATCCTAAAGTTAATGCTGTTGAAGTATACGACTATTGTGAGTATTCAGAAGTTTAGATCTGTCCAAGTTACAAACCAGATTTGATTCTCTCTCCTGAAGCCTGCGATTATTTCTCCTAGGTCAGAAAATCAAGAAAGCTTGTAACTTCACAACCAGCCGTCAGAATCCTCTCAACTTTGGGGGTTTTTGTACCCTCCCTACGGACTATCTACACCCAAGAGTGCAGCTCAATCGGACTCCTACAGACCTGGCCGCACCTCTCTCTCTCTAGCTCTATAGCAGGTCTTTCTCTCTCCTATCGGGTTGTGTTTTGGGTTGGTTTTGATCCTATATGGGTATTGTATCCTTGGGGGTTTATTTGATGGTTTTATTTCTTTGTTTCCTGGTCCTATTTGTATTGTTTGGGGTTATAAATTGCTGGGTTAGTTTCTTGTAATCTACTCCTGCATTAACCGTCCATCTCTATATGCATTTTGAAGAGCTTTAAAATTTGTCTATCCTCCCAAAACGATTGAGAGAGAGACTTTCCTGATTACTCCAATGATTGTAGCGAAAGGGAGAGAAACAGGGTAATGAAGGGAGGTGAAGGGTTTGCAACTGGGCGGAACACAGGGTTATAACACTAGGAATCAGGGACAAAATCGGCAAGTTCCTATCTGATTCGGATAAGAATCGGTCTCAAACACCACTAGATTGGCATCTACAATCAGTAGTCTTGATAGTAATGATATAGGGATTAGCTTTACGTTAGATCCTTCCCTGTATTGGGGTTGGCTCATTTCTGCAAGGTTCAAGAAAACCGAAATATTTCATGAAACCACTGAATTTCAGTAGAAACTCTGCACATTTCAGTGGTTGGTTTTTTGTTTGACCATGTTGATGGTCGTATAGTCATATTTTGGCCTGAAACTTCATGGAGATCTTAATTAAGCATCCTTAAAAAATAATGGAGCCATTAAATTGTTACAAAACACACTCAATGTATTTCGTACCATAGGTTGGCAGGATGTATATTTCTTAAAAAAATCCAAAGGGCTGGAGTTGTAATATCAGGTTTAGTCGAATTCTGTCTAATGGGTCGAAATAGAGACCCATTTTGACTCTGATTTGGTTTTAAATAAAAGAATGTACGGTTTTGGAGGCATCTAGAGTGTTTTTTAATCGACATATTCCCCTCAAACTTAAAAGAAAGTTCTACAGGATGGTCGTAAGATTGGCTATATTGTATGGGGCGGAATGTTAGGCAGCCAAGAAGCGTAACATAAATAAGTTGAGTGCAGCAGAGATGCGGATGTTGAGATGGATGTGCGGTAAAACTAAGAGAGATAGAGTGAAGAATGACATCATAAGGGCTAAGTTGGGAGTGCCCTTGATTCAAGACAAGCTTCGAGAATGCCGCTTAAGGTGGTAGTGTTCAAAGGAGGCCGTGGAATGCTCCAGTACGGAGGAGTGATCAGATCCTGTTGGAAGGAGCTAGAAGAGCTTAGGGCCAGGCCTAAAATGGCCATTGATGAGTTGGTAAGGAAAAGACATGTAGAAGCTTGGTCTTGACCTTAGTATGACATCAAACAGAGCTGTTTGGAGGGCAAAGATCCGTGTTGCAGACTGCGTTCAGGTGGGATGACCCGGAGGTGTTGCATTGCCGATCCTTCCCCCCTTTCCTCTCTTCCTCCTTTTATCTTTTCCTCTGACAGATCCATGTAGCCGACTCCATTTAGCTGGGAAAAGGCTGCGTCGTTGTTGTTGTTGCTGTTGTTTATGATGTACCGTTTCAGCGATACAAAACTGAAATGCCAAAACGGTATGAAATATCGACCGAAACTGGAAAGTTTCGGTTGGAACATTGCATGCCTATAGAATTGCATGCAGTTTCATTTCAATTAAGGTCAAACCAAAAAATATCTCATGAGATTTGGGTAAAAAACAACTGAATTCACGTACCATGGACCATGGTTTCTGGTTTTATCCCTTTTTGTATCATTAGTGCATTTCTCATTTTTCTCTTCTTTTTGGTGAAGCAATTTTTTTCTGGTGCACTTAAATTCATTATTCATTTGGGAGAAAAAAAAAGTTGCAGAAATGTCATCAACTGACCAAATTTCTGAAGTTTGTGATTTGAATGAATTAATATTTGGCGGATAATTTGAATTTCCAAAATTATGTTCTGCCTTTTCCCAATCATTTTCTCAAGGACTTTAGTTTACCTGTTAAGTTTCCTTCCCGTGTTGTCTATTCTGTGCACTACATACTCGTGTCTAGTAAGTACATATCATCTCAAATAAGAGCTTTTGCCAGTTGTTGGACTCATATTGACACTTTATTCTGGTACAAGAGCCAATATGTTGACATATGCTGCCAATGATGATTTAAAATGTAAAGTCTGTTAAGGTTTGCCTGCATGCTTTAAATTCCTTCCTTCTGGTTCATAAAGAGAATATATGGACGGGCTTTTATGTTATTTTGCAACTTGTGGGTGTTGCTTTTAAATGCTATGGTCTAGTTTTTTTTTTCTGAAATTATTTTTATAAAGCATATTGTCTAGTACAGACAACTGTTCTTCATAAGATTTTCTTGTGACAGCTGGGGTGTTTCATATTTTATAATTTGGTAAAAATATGTTTGTGCTAAAAAAACATTTCTTATGCTTTCAAATAAAGCAAATCCGATTGCTGCTTAACTGATATTCAGTGGGGTCCTTGTATTTGCATGGGAAAGAAAGAACTATCATAATTGCTACTTAACAGATAGTCTTTGTGGTCCTCAAATATGCATGGGGGAAGAAAGAACTCCATGTTTCCTCCTTGTCAAGAAATATATGATTCCTTTTCAATTTCACCTTGGAGGTGGAAGGGGGGGGGGGGTTTGATTGCAATGTAGGTGATAGTGAATGGCATTAGTGTGGAAATCAACCCTTACCCTGTGCATCAGTGTCTGTGTTTTTCACAAACTAGGCAAAGAACCACTTGGCGTCATGTATTTTACATGTGATGGTTTCTCAGGCAACAATTGGGCTCAATAATTGTGATGCACAGTATTAGTTGTTTGTTCCAACTGCTAATATGATTCCATTTCCTTTGCCCTTTTTCTTTTGAGGTCATTTGTTTTTCTTTTGGTTGAAGGTGGTGTATGATATGCCGTTTATTGTTTTATATTTTATTGCTATCTGACTGTTTCCCTCATCCAATAGGTGGTCTGACCCTGCTTTGCTAGGCTTGTTGAGAGAGGATTTCCTTAAGCTTCTGTAGTCATGATGAGGTGGCAGAGGCATTTACAGTCTATACTTAGTCACGTTGGCAGAAGAGAGGCCCAAATTGAGAGTGCATCCTCAAATTTATCTAGTGCTCGTAAAATTTCCTCTTATTTACTAGGTAGATTAATCTGAACTCTTTGTCGTAAAGCATACTAGAATTTCTTATGCTAATGTTCATGTCACTGGAGAGTGTTAAAAAAAAGTCAATGAGTGGGAGATTCTTCTCATGCATACCAGGATATCTGTTCATTAGGTATTGAAATATGGTAGTTGAGTAAGTGGACTTTTTTTGCAGGTGAATTTCCATATCAACCGAGAACACTACCATGCACAACTATTCCAAGACCACTTCATCAATACTTCCAACAGTTGGTAATGATAGCACGTTTCTTCCGTATTGAGATTTGCATGGTTAATTTAACCATGCTACTATTTTCTATCTTCTCTTCTTACTAATCTTGTATAAAATCATTTCAAATCTTAGTGCTGCATTTGATAAATGATATCATTAATGTTTTGCGAGGAGAACATACCATATGCATGAGGTTTATCTTTCTCAGGGATCCTTCCTCCCCCGGGTGTCTGTCCACTAAAGTTGTAACTTACACGAACTATCAATCAATTGCAACTTCTTGATTGAGGAAAAGCCCAAAGCAGACAAAGGGGAGTCTGGGTCACCTTCTTGTTCTGAGAGAGTAACTACTTTCCTGCAATGGTGGTGAGCTGCTGCGTGGAAAACCCATGACAGGCAACCTTCTCATTCTAATCTGTCTTTTTTCTTTTTTAAATTCAATGAGGTGGGACTTGCACATTCTTTATTAATTTATTCATAGTTATCTTATTACCCCTTCACTGCATAAGGAAGCTGATCGCCATCCTTCCTCGAGTCTGCTCTCATCTTATTACGACTACTTCTTCGTATGAACACCACCTTTACCTTTTTCTTCACAAAAGGCACCCTCCATCACCTGCGTCGCAACACTACCTAATGCAGGAGTAGATTACAAGAAACTACCCCAGCAATTTATAACCCCAAACAATACAAATAGGACTAGGAAACAAAGAAATAAGACCTTCAAATAAACCTCCAAGGATACAATATCCATATAGGAGCAAAACCAGCCAAAAACACAACCCGATAGGAGAGAGAGAGACCTGCTATAGAGCTAGAGAGAGAGGTGCGGCCAAGTCTGTAGGAGTCCGATTGAGCTGCACTCTTGGGCGTAGATGGTCCCTAGGGAGGGTACAAAAACCCCCAAAGTTGAGAGGATTCTGACGGCTGATTGTGAAGTTACAAGCTTTCTTGATTTTCTGACCTAGGAGAAATAATCGCAGGCTTCAGGAGAGAGAATCAAATCTGGTTTGTAACTTGGACAGATCTGAACTTCTGAATATTCACAACAGTCGTATACTTCAACAGCAGTAACTTTAGGATAAAATAGAAAGCTTTAACCAAGAAGAAACAAAGGGAAAAGTGGGGGAGGAGCGGCTGTCTCGGCCCGGGCTTCTCACCCACAGCTATCCCGGCTGTTCTAAGCAATTGATTGCAATTATTCTTATTCAAATCTCCAATTATGAGTACATAGGCTCCTCTATTTATAGAGGGCAGAATAGCAATCAAACTACTACTAGGAGCTAGTTTCCCAATAGGACTAGACACTCCTACTTCAACTAGGAGCTAGTTTCCCAATAGGACTAGACATTCCTACTACAACTAGAAATTCAAAATTGGACTAGGAATAATAAACCTATGTGGAAAATAAATAGAGTACTAAGACAATTTGGACTCGACATACCACTTACTCAACTTGATGGGCCCAATGACCCACTAATTAATTAAAAACAACTACTAATTATTCCCCTAGCCGATGGGCCCAATTGGCCCTTATTTGTACTTAGCCACTCAGGTGGACCAAGTAGGGGTTTGGCTGGCTTCTTGGCTGGACCCTAGCCACTTAGGTGGACTAAGGTTGGACCCTTCTTCCTCTCATATTTCCTTCCATAATGTGGATCTACATCAGCTCCCCCTTTCTTAGAATCATTCAACTCCGATAAATGGGTAAGGGACATGTAGTGCTCATAGAGGTCTGTGTCAAGGCGTTGAAAATCATCGGCATGGATCCAAGTACAGTCCTCTCGTGGTCGACCTTTCCATTTAATGAGGAAGGAGTAGTACCCTTTGCCCCCACGAACTGTGGTGAACTTCTTGTCGAGAACATCTTCGATGACATCATCTTTAGGGTTTGCAAATTGAGGAAGTTTGAGGGTGTGTTCAGTATCACTGTCATCAGAATGGTGTCCCAAATATATCGTCAGATTAGCTACATTGAAGACATTGTTGATCTTCAGAGTAGGAGGTAGCTCTAGCATGTAAGCATTAGTGCCAATGCGCTTCAAGACCTTATAGGGAGTTCCGAGGATGGAGCTTGTGCACTGTACTAGGAGGAAACCTCTTAGGTGGAATTCGAACCATTACCAAATCACGAGGCTGAAATTCCACGTAGCGACATGTCGATTGGCAGTTGCTTGGTATCCGTCATTGCTAACAGCGATGCAACGACGAACATCAACATGTACCTCCATGATGTGTCTAAGGAACTCATCGGCTTCTACACTAATACGGGCCTGAGGTGGCAAAGGTACCAAGTCAACCGGTCGTTGAGGCTGCAGTCCAAGGACAATCTCAAATGGTGTACGACCTGTGGTGCGGTTGACGGAACTATTATAGGCGAATCAGCAATATACAATATAGATGGCCAAGTCTTTTCATAGTCTCGGACTAGACATCGGAGTAAGTTGCCAAGACTTCTGTTCACCACTTCCGTTTGTCTGCCTGTCTGAGGATGGAATGCAGTGGAAAACTTGAGTTAGTATTTGTTTTCAGCCATAGAGTCTTCCAGAAGTAGCTCATGAACTTGACATCCCTATCTGAAACAATTGTCTGTGGTAGACCATGTATGCGCACTATCTCTTTGAAAAAGAGTTTGGCCAAGTGACTTGCATCAAGAGTCTTCTTACACGGGATGAAGTGTGCCATCTTGGAGAAACGATCTACTACCACAAATATGGAATCATACCTTTCCCGTGTAGGTGGTAAGCCTAGGACAAAATCCATGTTTATGTCTTGCCAAGGTGCATGTGGAATGGGCAACGGTGTGTACAATCCTGTATTCTTCTTTTCTCCTTTAGCAAGTTGGCAAGTGTGGCATCTCTGTATCACATGTTGCACATCATTTAAGAGTTGAGGCCAAAAGTATAAGTCTTTCATCATGGAATATGTTTTGTCCTTGCCAAAGTGTCCACCCATTCCTCCTCCATGTAGCTCTCGAATCAAGTGATGTCTCAAAGAGGTGTTTGGGATGCAAAGGCGAGTGCCTTTGAAAAGATACCCTTCATGTATAGCAAATTTGTCATCCCGTCCTCCTTGTAGGTTGTTGAATACTTCTGAAAAATCAGCATCACTAATGTACTCCTCTTTAATGTGTTCTACTCCTGCACTTTGTACTGTGAAGGTGTTCATCATCATCACCTTTTGACTAAGTGCATCAGCCACTTGATTCTCCTTCCCAGCTTTGTACTTGAGAGCAAATATGTATCTTTGCAAGTATGAGATCCATTTAGCGCGCCGATCACTAATGGTCTTTTGTGAGTGCAAGTAGTTGAGTGCTTCATGATCCGAATAGAGCACAAACTCTTTGCCAATTAAGTAATGCCTCCAATGCTTGAGGATTTGAACAATGACATAGAGTTCTAAATCATAGGTAGAATACCTTCTTTTTGCATCATTCAACTTTTCACTGTAGAAGGCAATCGGATGGCTCTCTTGCATAAACACTCCTCCTATCCCAACATGGGATGCATTAATAGCCACTTCAAACGTAAGATCAAAATTGGGTAGTCTAAGCACTGGTGCTTCTATCATCTTTTGTTTGATCAAGTTGAAAGCTTTAGTGGCTGCCGGAGTCTATTGAAATGGGACTTTTCCCCTTTTTGTGCATTCTGTAATTGGGGCTACAACGGTGCTGAAATTCCGGATGAATCGTCGGTAAAATGAAGCAAGATCGTGAAAGCTACGAACCTCGGTCAAGGTCTTTGGAATAGGCCAATCAACGACACTTTTTACCTTCTCCGGATCAGCTTCTATGCCTTGTGAAGACACAATAAAACCAAGGAAGATGACCTTGGGCAGCATAAATGAACATTTCTTCAAGTTGATGTATAACTTTTCTGCCCGTAGTACTCTCATGACACGTCTCAGATGCTCCAAGTGTTCATTTTGTGCTTTGCTGTATATTAGTATGTCATCAAAGTACACTACGAGAAATTTACCGATGAAGGGTCGTAGTACATGTGTCATCACTCTCATGAAAATGCTAGGTGCCTTGGTGAGGCCAAAAGGCATAACCTTTCACTCATACAGGCCTTCTTTTGTTTTGAAGGCTGTTTTCCATTCATCCCCTGGACGGATTCGAATTTGATGGTAGCCACTTCGTAGATCAATCTTTGAAAAGATGGAGGCTTCTGTCAACATGTCAAGCATATCATCCAAACGAGGAATAGGAAATCTGTACTTTACCATGATTTTGTTAATGGCCCGGCTGTCAAGGCACATACGCCATGATCCGTCTTTCTTTGGTGTCAATAGGGCTGGTACTGCACATGGACTCATGCTCTCAACCAAGAACCCTTTCTTTAATAAATCATCCACTTGTCTCTTGAGCTCGGCATGCTCTGTAGGACTGAGACGGTAAGTGGGCAGATTAGGGAGTACTGACCTAGGCACAAGGTCAATGGCATGCTGAATATCCCTCATCGGTGGTAGTTTATTAGGCAATTCCTCTGGCACCAAATCTGAAAAATCAACAAGTAACTCTTTGATTTGTGGGGGATGTTTGACCACTATCACTGGTTCAGCAGCGTTGGTAACAAGAGCTATGATTAGGCCGGTTTCTTCACCAAGGGTCAGGAATTCTCTATGGGGCAGCACGCATAGCTTGTTGTCCACAGTGTTCTTCTTGCTGAAATTTTCTTTGCATGGTTGCTTATTTTGCTTAGTGGTTGTTTTGGAAGAGGTCTTAGCAACATTCTTTAAGACATGTTGTCTCCTTAGTTGGGCAGCCCTTAACTTGTCTTTTACTTGAGGTATGTTGAGTGGGTTTAGAATGAATGGTTTTCCTTTGTGATCGAAGATGCATTGGTTCTTAGTACCTCCCACTAGCACATTGTTGTCATATAACCAAGGCCTTCCAAGTAATCAGTGAGGACCATGGGGATGACATCACACCATATACTTTCTTCATAATCTGAGACCTTCAATGGGACTGAACACCGTTGAGTTACAACCATGGTGTTGCTGTCTAGAAGATATACCTTATATGGCTATGGATGAGATTTAGTCTTAAGCTTTCCATCAATGACAAAGGCTTGAGATACCACATTCACACAACTTCCACTGTCCACAATCACTTGAGCTTTGTGAGGTCCACTAGACATTAAGGTGTAGAAGATATTGTGCCTCCTCCAGTCTTCACCCTTAGTTTCAGACACTATAATTCTTGCAACCACATTGACATAAGCATGAGGATCATCATTCTCTGGTGTAAGCTCATCTTCCAGTTCATCCTCCTCTCCTTCAACTGCAACATTAACAGTCCAATCGTCATCTTGAGGTTCGTGGATTTGTAAATCCGGATTGGATTCTATGGCACTGATGACAGAGTTGGATCGTCCCCGCTTAGGGCAGAATTTTGCCGTGTGTCCAGTCTTTCCACAACCGTAGCATGTCACAGATCCACACTCCCTTCCCATTGGAGCCTTCCCTTTATCCTGTGTATCTTGTGGAGCTCGGGTAGGAAATCCAGTGGGTTTGGTTGGTACTTAAGGCTTTTTGTTGTCAGTTGACTGGATGTACCTTCTGGAGGTTGTTTTGATCAGATCCTCTGCTTCTAGTGATTTGTCAAAACAAGTGCTTAAGGAGGGTATCTCGATCACGGCAAGCTTCTCACGAATATCATACCTTAACCCTAGTTTGAAACTGGATATGAGCAGTTCTTCATCTTTTTTATGGGCACCTGTTCGTGAAAGCAGTTCATTAAAACGATCAATATAATCTCCTACAGTCATAGTACCTTGCCTGAGAGTATTCAGCATGTCGTAGAGTTGACGTCGGTAGGTGGGTGGCAAGAATCTATCATTAAGGATAAATTTGAAGTCTTCCCAATTGTGATGTATCTGACGACTGTGGATCAGCCTATTCTCTTCATTCCTCCACCAGTCCTTAGCTCCACCAATTAACTTAGTGACAATTAATTGAACTTTCCTTTCTTCAGGTATACGGTACCATCGGAAGTAGTCATCAAAGGAAGTTACCCAATCCTGGTAGTAGAGGGGATCGTGCCTCCCATTGTACTCTTTCAATTCTAACTTGACCTTGTACGTATCGTCAGGCTGATAAAGTTGATTGTCATACTCATCATACTCATCATTCTGAGCTGGGACATTCCTTCTAGGTTGCATAGTGACTCTTCTGGGAACATTACCAATGCAATTAATAGCAGGTTGAACATTAGTTTGGGCAATAGTTGGTTGGGTGTTAGAGTGGGCAGCAATACTCTCTTTTAGGTCAGCCAACTGTTGGTCATGTCCATCCAACCTCGTAGACAAGGCTTGGATTGCTTTCATCACATCTCGAAGGGTGGGTTGGGGTTCTTCTGTCTGAGCCATAGCTCTGATACTACTTAATGCAGGAGTAGATTACAAGAAACTACCACAGCAATTTATAACCCCAAACAATACAAATAGGATTAGGAAACAAAGAAATAAGACATTCAAATAAACCTCCAAGGATACAATACCCATATAGGAGCAAAACCAGCCCAAAACACAACCCGATAGGAGAGAGAAAGACCTGCTATAGAGCTGAAGAGAGAGAGGTGCGGCCAGGTCTGTAGGAGTCCGATTGAGCTGCGCTCTTGGGAGTAGATAGTCCCTAGGGAGGGTACAAAAACCCCCAAAGTTGAGAGGATTCTGACGGCTGATTGTGAAGTTACAAGCTTTTTTGATTTTCTGACCTAGGAGAAATAATCGCAGGCTTCAGGAGAGAGAATCAAATCTGGTTTGTAACTTGGACAGATCTGAACTTCTGAATATTCACAACAGTCGTATACTTCAACAGTAGTAACTTTAAGATAAAATAGACAGCTTTAACCAAGAAGAAACAAAGGGAAAAGTGGAGGAGGAGCGGCTGTCTCGGCCCGGGCTTCTCACCCACAATTATCCCGGTTGTTCTAAGCAATTGACTGCAATTATTCTTTATTCAAATCTGAAATTATGAGTACATAGGCTCCTCTATTTATAGAGGGTAGAATAGCAATCAAACTACTACTAGGAGCTAGTTTCCCAATAGGACTAGACACTCCTACTTCAACTAGGAGCTAATTTCCCAATAGGACTAGACACTCCTACTACAACTAGGAATTCAAAATTGGACTATGAATAATAAGCCTATGTGGAAAACAAATAGAGTACTAAGACAATTTGGATTCGACATACCACTTACTCAACTCGATGGGCCCAATGGCCCACTAATTAATTAAAAACAACTACTAATTATTCCCCTAGCCAATGGGCCCAATTGGCCCTTATTTGTACTTAGCCACTCAGGTGGACCCCTAGCCACTTAGGTGGACTAAGGCTGGACCCTTCTTCCTCTCATATTTCCTTCCATAATGTGGATCTACATCACTACCCCATCCCATTCCATCTTCTTCCCTTCCCTTTGTTCTGCCCCCAACCCCACAGCCCATCCCTCCCCTATCACCGCCGCTTCCCTTCCCTTTCCTTCCCTCCTCTCTGTTACACCTCCAACCTCCTACCTCCCCTGAAAACCCTCCTCACCCCTGCTGCTGCCCTGCTGCACTGTGTCAACCCCCAGCCCTGTGGACTCCAGTCCATACTGATTGATTCCTTTTCTTTCTACCCCTTGCCACCCACACTTTGCTACCGGCAAGAAGAAAGATAAGCGGGTATAGGCTGCTTTTGATGTTGGTCTGGCGTAGCCAGTAGGCTAGTTGGTTTCTTATGTCTGTTTACTCTTTCACCTTGGATCGATCTCACCAGAAGAGCTTCCGACCTCCCATACCTCAGGTGATGCACTTAAGTCTGGAGAGTGGAAAAAAGGGGAACCAAATTATTGATTAGGTTTAATTTTTTCATTTCTTTGTTTGAAGAAACCTGAAACATTCAGTGTTATTAGTGCTGAATAAGTTTAGTAAGACAAGTCTTAGTGGGCTGCAGAAAATCTTTGCCTAGTTTCAATGTTCACACAGGTCTAATTTTTGAAATAATGAAGCACAACCACTCTAAACAGAACTGGAATACTGAAACTTAAAAAAAATAAGGGTTGGGGGGGGCAGGGAGTGAGGGAAATCTTCTAAATGGACCCTAGTGAGCGATATTGCAGAAAATGTTCGGGGGGTTGGAACAGAGGGGTGGAACGACAGCAATGGGTGTGCTCTGGAGTCCATGGGGCTGGGGGTCGACACACTGCAGCAGGGCAGCAGAGGTGGGGTGGAGGATTTGAGGTGGAACAGAGGGAAGGGAAGAAATAAGGTGGGATGGGATGGGATGGGGTGGGGTTTGGTTGTGACGAAGGTGAGAGTGGGTGAAGGAGAAGTAGGAGGTGGTTTTCACAGGAAGAAGAAGAGAGTGGGACCCACTTAGTTGTGGATAAAAAAAGGGGCTTTCAAGGAAAAGGTTGCTGATATCTTTCTTGCCACATGTTGGCTCTCCAAGGTTGCAGGAGAGTAGATGGATCTGGACTTGACATAGGGTACATTTATATATATCATAGCAAATGGGTTTTCATCAGCCTCATTTACTTTTCTTGTGTTATGTTACCTGTCTTATGAACATGTGGAATACATTTCTATATCCATTTATACTTTGGTGTTAAGATTGATTTTTTTTCTTGAAATTCCGTTACGTAGGTGTTAAGATTGTTTTTTTTTGGTCTATTGTTGTTGTTGCAGGGCATCACAAGTTCAAGGAAATTACTTGCAGATTCATCATCTGATATAACTCCCATTTCTTCTCCATTGATACCCATTTCAGCTCCCAACAGTGGAAAAACTGAAACCCAGGCTGTTGTGTCTAAGCCTTCAAAAGTTCAAGCAGTTTTAAAGGGCATTAAACAGGTGTTACAGATACCACTAGTTGCATCTTTTTTCTTATAAATTATGTAGAAGACAAGTTATTAGATCCACATCTGTGTTTTGCAAGCTAAATGAAGTTGAAATTCCAAAGTCTTATCAAACTTTTGTATTTCTATTAATAAAGAAACTTTTTTGGGCAAGTAATAAATCCATCAATCACTATTTGGATAATTTCTTTCTATTGATTTTATTCTCATATGCCTTTTTCACTCATTGAAGATCCAAAAAGAGAGATTTTCCTTTTCCAATAGTATTCTCCCCTGATAAGTTTGACCTTCATGAGCGTTACCTTGACTGTGCAAGCAATCTCACTTTTTATTCCTTCTGAGTTACTTTTAGAGGATTGTTTATCACCTCTTCAATTTTTGGGCTACCTTTCACTGGAAGCTCTTGATAGTTTTCACTTTAGATTGATGTTGATAATCTGAACCATGAACATACACATTTCTTTTTGAATCTTTCTATAGCGTAGAAGATTAAAATAGATCAGATAATTATAGACCAGATATGATCTTTGCTTTATATGCTTATCTGATTGCTTCTGACGTGCACTGTGGTTTCAGAGTCCCAAGAAGGTGAATTTGGTGGCTGCATTGGTTCGTGGCATGCGTGTTGAAGATGCATTGTTGCAGTTGCAAGTAACAGTAAAACGTGCTGTAAAGACTGTCCATCAGGTGGTGACATTATCTCACATTGTTATTAGCACCGGAACATCAGACTTACAGACTACATGCTATTGACTTACTCTTCTTCCCAAGAATTGTTTTCAATCTTTGGGGATGGGGTCTGATTACAATATTTTTCCCCTTGTGCTCCTTTGCAAGCTTCCTTCATTCTCCCTCAGTAGACCTTCTGTAACATTATTTTTTATGGCATAGGTTATTCACTCAGCCCGTGCAAATGCTACCCATAACCACGGGTTGGATCCAGATCGTCTTCTTGTTGGTAAATATTAACTGATCCAAATGTTCTTCGATTAACATTGCACTACAAAACTGATTTTTATGTGTCTTCTTACAGCTGAGGCATTTGTTGGGAAGGGATTCTTTAAAAAGAGAGTGTCATACCATTCCAAAGGGAGATCTGGAATTAAAGTCAGACCAGAGTGTAGGTTGACAGTGGTAGTGAGGGAAATGACCCCTGAAGAGGAGGCTGAGATAGCCAGACTGAGAGTCAGCAATTTCCGCAAACTCTCGAAGAGGGAAAGTCGGCTTGTACCACATAAACTTATTGAGACCACTCCAATATGGAACCGCAAAAGCAAAGCTAGTAAAACAAGTGTTATGGAATGAACAGGGGGTTAACCTTCCTGAGTTTTATGCCCGAGTGGAAAATAATGGGTTTTACTTGATTTCATGGTTGTTTGAATTTCAGGTTCAAATATGAAGAGAGATTATTTGCAGGGCTTCTCTTTCCAACTTTTTTCACATTTTCCATTGTAACAGAACTTATGGCCGAGGTTCAAACTAAAATATCAGCTGATATTAGACTGAAGTGGCATCTGCACCACTCATATGCAGCTAGAAGCATTTTTAGACTCTTGTAATTTTTTTTGTTTAATTTACTTTAAAGTTTGTGTTTTACCTGCTGAAGTCAAGTACCGTAGTGTGACTCAGGTTCAATCATGTTTGATGCGTTCCCAAAATGAAATCAAACTCCTTATTTCCCAGATCTCAATCCATTAACCCCCCTTCCCTTTTCGCTTCATTTGCTCTTGTTTTCTTATATTCCAACTGCAGATGATGAGAATATCACCGCTAAAACTTGTGCAATGCATGATCTTTTTTAAAGCCCCTAACGTTGTCTTCCCATAATTGCTATGTTGTTTGCCTTAGAATTGGATGATTCTTGAATTAGAGCTAAACATATACGTCGTGGTGCCAATTCTAATTCTTGGCTTGAAGCGAAACTTAAAATTGACACCAAAATGTGGCAGTTCTCATACCTCATCAGGAGGCTGAAGCTACCTTGTCATTTTGAGTACACAAACGCAGTTTCATCAGGTTTTGGGTTTTTATTATTTTTTATTATTTTTTTTTTTTTGAGGATTTTAAATCTAGAGTTTTGGATTTTATAATTTAGGTACTTGGAATTTACCTCAAGTTCAATATATAGTTTCTTGCAAGATATCTTTAATTCAGCTAAGGTGAACTCCCTTCCCCTATTAGGTGAAGTAGATAAATGTGTTTGGAGACTCAGTCTAGTGGAGATCACATATCGCAGTTTTCTATTTTTTTTTGAAGATTGCCTTTGATAGAAATTATAGGAGGATATGAAATTATTCCATAGATATTCACACAAATGTTGAGGCATTTCAGGCCTTTAATGAATTCGATCTCTTGGAAAATATCTCATTGTTATAGAGAGGCCAACGCTTCTATGATACTTTATTGGCAGCCAGACAAAGATCTAGTTCGCCTTGGTCTATTTATCCATCATCTGTTATGCATGATGTTACATGGGATGTTCAAGGGAGGTCAAGATCTAGATTTCTTCATTAATTAGAACTTCTATTAGTTTGGGTTATCTTCTTTGCTAATGATTGAAATTGACTGAACTGATATACATTCTTTCTCAGGGGACCATGCCCTCGGGAGAAAGTAGTGATGATTGCCTCTCAAATTATTCAATTCATATTTTGTATTTGTATGTCTTTTGGTCTGTCAATGTTAATCTTGTATTTTCTTTTTCATTTATTTTTATTATATTCTTTTCTGATCTTTAACACAACAACAAAAATAAGTATAAAACAATGTCATCATAATATCATGTGTCTATAAATTTTTTTTTTTGGGGGGAGGGGTGGGGCTGGTTTTCTTTATCTTCTGCTTTACTGATAGCAGTAGCATATGGTAGTTTTATTTATCATGTTGTAAAGTAGTTAATTAGTGCCATATGCTTTTATGTATACTATGTTTTGTAGCACAAGTCAAATCTTCACCGCCGACTTTATTGACTTCTTCTTCTTCTTATTATTATTATTTATTTATTTATTTTTTAATTAAATCATGGCGTGTCTTCTTTTATCGTATTTATTATCTGATAAAAATACCATATAAACGAAGATCAATTTAACATGGTGGATTGGGGTGCCTACCATCTCCCCTGGTTCGCAACTTGATTTGAACCCGACCGCATTGCTATATATATATATATATATATTGGTTCTATGACCCAATCTATGTGGTAAGTCCTTATTCTTTCTCTCCCAAGAGTAGGATATTCTTTTGGAGATTAAAAATCACTACTCACAAGTATGAGGAGGAATTAAGGGGTGGGACTTGTAATTTTAAGGTAAAAGGTTCTCTGAATCAACCTTGGAGGGTCTCTCTCTCTCTCTCTCTCTCTCTCTCTCATAGTAGAGGTATGTGATGAATAAATTAACAAGAACTAAATAACTACGCGATTGGTTGGCCCACTGAGTTTAAGAACGGAAAATTTCTGTGGTTTATCCTTTTAGTCTCTTAGATTGTATCTTTAATACTGTACCTACCGGTGATTTGAATAACTTATTTATTATTTTTATTATAAGTTGTTATCTCCTATGGACACATAGAAATAAATTCATTTTTGCTCATGAAAAACCCTTTTCTTTTCTTCTCCTCAATCCCACGAAACAATGGACTGATCATTACTGTCAAACTATTAAGAACCATGTAACTCCTCTCCAGTTATCAATTCCCGATACAATATGTTTTCCTACCCTAAACAAACCCTTACTTATATGTTCATTTATAACTAATACTAATAAAATTATCTCTCCTAGGCTATTTGCATTATTAACAATGGAAGATGTGTCTAATTATTTGCTGATTACATGATGGCATGACAACTTTTGAAGCTAACGCAAGGGGATTTTTATATGAGGTGAAATGAACATGCAATGATGGGTGGAATATAGGGGAGGTATGGACCGATTCGGAGGAATTGAATCACTCACTTCTTGACAGTACTACGGCAACGTAGCTTTGGAGTGTAGTCCCTCTTTTTCTTGATGTTCATAATTTTGTATCTATACCAGCCTTCATGCTCAGGCCTATGAATGAAATAGTACTACTAATGCGACTTGTTGCAAACAATATCATTACCAAACTCTCACACATAGATATAACTAATCTGGACATTGATGTACTTAGTTACTTATATAGTTAATAATTTTTTTTTTTTTGTCTTCTCATAAAAAAAAAAAAAAATAAATAACAATGTACACGATTAGATATCATGGCATATCTCAGATGTCCAATATAAAAATAAAAAAAAGGTAAAAAATCACTTTCACTATCACCATCAGCAATTAATCTTGGTAGAAACAACATAATTTTTCTAAGAAAAAGAAAGAAAAAAGAAAGAGAAGGAACGTAATTTATTAGGAACCCATTCGTCGTTCATAATTGGAGCATTCCCCTCTATTGCTTGCTTAGAGTACCTTCTTCCTAATTAAAAATAGGAAAAAAGTGTTAGGAAAAACACAATGGGTGCTAGCATACTTGATATCGGCGGCATACCTAACCTTTTCCCTATATATATATATATATATATATGGGAAAATGACAGGAATACTAGCGTAGTACTTAGGAATTAAGAATGCTAGCGGGATGAAGGTAACAAATCCAAACTCCGCCACTGCTGTACCTGTTTTTCTCCCACTCTTTCCCTCTCCCCGCCCCTGCAACTGTGCTGTACCACTCTTTAATGGGTCGCTTCTCATTCCAAGGGAGAATGCCCTGAAGCGTGGTTGAACGAGTAATAATCTCTCTCTCTCTCTCTCTCTCTCTATCGAAGTAGCCTTTGATTTCACTCCCTTTATTTGGATCTACAAGGACGGCCACGTCGAGACGCTCGCAGAAACTGAAACCTTTCCCGCCCTACACTCGATCCCCAAACCGTTATCTCCTCCAAGGACGTCGTCATTCAACTGAAAACCGGCATCTCCGCACGGCTTTTCATCCCCAAGATCACCGACCCTTTTTCCTTTTTCTCCCCTCAATTTCAAAGGATGGTCTCACTTAAAAAAAAAAAAAGCTAATTATCAAAGGAGCGAAGGCCACCGACCCTTTTGACTGGAATCTTCCACTCCTCCGAAGCCAATGTCTCCGCATGGCTTTTCATCCCCAAGATCACTGACCTTTTTTTTTTTCTTTTT
>NC_056566.1:25921401-25935520 GCF_013358625.1 Macadamia integrifolia | reverse complement strand
AAAAAAAAAAAAAATTAGAGGAGTGAAGATCACCAACCCTTTTGATCGAAAACTTCCACTCCTCGTCTATATCCCAGGCGAAGCCTTTTGTATCGATACCCCCTTTTCCCCCTTTTCCCCTATGTACGATAGTTACGTATCATCTTTAGTGGCCGAGGCTAACATAGTCCCAATGTCTATCTACTATAGGAGAGCCCCCGAAAACCTTCTACCCATCGCCTACGACGATTCGTGGGTTGCTTTTCAATTGATCGCTTCTCATTCCAAGGAGACAGCTCTGAAGCGTGGTTGAACGAGTATGCTTATTTGAGCAGAGTTTCTATTGTTGGAGATAGCACCGGTGCAAAAATTGCCCATAATATGCTGGTAGGTCTCTATGGTCACTGCTAGCTGGTTGCCCGTCGCTTGTCAGCTGCTTGATGAATTGGGAGGGGAGAGGGTTGGGGTGAACGATGGATAAGGGGTGGGAGCGGGAGAGGGAGAAGGACACATCGAGGTGGGTTGTAGTTAATTTGTGAAGAAGATGATGAAGGGAGAGAGCTGGAGTCGAGATGGAGAGGTAGATGGAGCCGAATGCGGAGAAGTAGAAGAAGAGATATAGTAGTGCGCCGGAGTATTAGATGAAGGTTATGGTAGACAACATTCATCTAATGGATGAGATTGCTTATGTTTCATCTAACGGTCAACAAGTGCTAGTATTCCTAATTCCTAGGTGCTACGCTAGCATATCTATCCCTCTCCCATATATATATAATACCAAACTTTTGGTTTGGTTTTGTGGAAGTGAAAATACATTTTTCTTTCCGCTTATTTTCTCTCACCTGTCTGACTTGCATGGGTGAATTGTCTCCAAACATGTCTGACGACTATGAGGGGATGGAGAAAGCATGATTTTTGAAGTTGCCATCTAAGATTCAGGGCCTAGAACCCTATTGTGGAGCTCAATTTCGATTGAGGGATTAAGCTCGAGTAGAGGGTTGGATTCATGTGAAAGGAAAGAACCCCCGAATTTGACTTCATATTTTGGTCTATTCCAGAGATAGGGGTCCGTGTCAGGTTACGAGTGTGAGAAGGTGTTAAGCACCCACCTCACCCGAGAATTTTTGGTCTTTCTACCAGATGCTTGGATTTTGAATATTCTCTCCTGTATGAGATTTTAAAATGTAACAGCAAGCGTACGGATCAATGTAGCTATGGGTCGAACATAGGGAGAGCAACCACTGTATTTTTTTGCTTCTTTTAATAATGCGAAAGTGAATCAATTAATGATTGTGATCTAATTCTAATTACCGTCCTAAACATATGTATCTAAAATAACATCCTAACCATTCGTCATCTAATAATTTAAACACGCAAGCCACATAATTAAAATTAAATAAATAAATAGCTAAAAATAAACATCCTAAGCAATTAAAAAGCAATGAGGGAAAAAAATACTGAAATAAAAATAAAGTAAAAGAAAAGGGATAAAGCTAGAGAGAGACTCACAAATAGGTTTCTCTACTTAGCCCGATGGATGCATCATAATATGAGCTTCCCTACTTGACCAGAGAGTCACTTTTACAAGGGTTACTCTACTTGGCTTTAGGGAAAATGAGACAATTAAAATAAAAACAATAAAATGATGGTTCTATGGCTAGGAGGGGCAAAGCCAACACATACACTAGCCATGAACCTTGGGGGAAAAGGATAACAATAATGTAACGACTGAAATTAAAATCCTAAATTAAAAAAGAAAGAGTAATCAGAAGAGGGAATGAGAGTGGGGAGAGAAGACTACTGAAGGAACCTACTTACTTGAACTTCATCCTTTGAACTGAAAACTTGATCGATTTGAGATACTACCAGTACTAAAAATCAAATCTGGAATTTCTAGTACTAGAGAAAACAGATATAAAGAAAAAAAATTGAACTTGAAAGACATGCTTCATAGCTTGTTCTTGTCACCTAGAACTAAGCCTAGAACTAGAACTTGAAAATTACAACTTCAATTGTCTAAGCAATAAAAATAAAAGACTGAATCAAAAACAAAAGTGCTTGCATTAATTAAATAAAAAGAACTTACAAAAGTGTTTAAAGCATAAACCTAGAACTAGAACTAGAGCTAGAGAAAGAGAAAACTAGAGAAAGAGATAGAGCAACTAAGAAAAAACCCTAGAAGAAGAATGAAGTGCCACATTCTCTTATGTTAATTCTATTATATAGAGAATGGGAGATGGAAGTTGACGATTTTAGCTTCTAAAAAAAAGATTTTTTTTATTTTGTTGATGAAGTGGAGGAGAGAGAAGAGAGAAAACGTGTGGAGAGAGATCTCCCACGATTTTTCTTACCTTTTTCTATTTTTCTCTCTCTTCTTGCACAAGAAACCCCCTTTGGCCTATTTTTCTTGCTTGGATTTGGACAATATTCTATTTTAATCAGAAATTCCATCCATGCCCTTGTCTTTTCTTTTCTTTTTTTTCTTCTTTCCTATTTTTTCTCTTTATTTTTTCCTCTTCTTTAAACTTACGTACAACTATCTTGGCCGACCTCCTTTAAGTGATGAGTAGGAGAGAGAAAATCTTCTAAATAAACCTCAACAAAATGGTAGCTAACAGGTCTGAACTTAAGACCTCCTAATAAGTAAGGGATTTTGCACACCACAACTCACAAAATACATTGGGTAGTTGTTGTTACTAAAAACGAATCTTCAATCACTTAAGGATGTGGTCCATCGATCCTTGTTAGCATTTGTAATATTTCTTATACCCTTGGGACAACCACAGATGAGTTGGTTCTGTATTTCGATTCAGTTCTATTCCATTATTCTTTTTCTGACCTGAAAAGAATAATCACTTATATGGTTGACCAAACGAATGTATACTTGCAATTGAACACTTCGATATTGATCACAATTTCGTCATCTTCACAATCATGAAAAGAAATAGGACCTCTTTATGTGTAAAATTAGAGATATAACACCCGATAGTCCTTAAGGCCTAGAAAATATAAAACCTGCAAAAAGAGAGTAAAACCCAAGGTAGCTCCATTCTAAATATGTAAAATGCATGTTTTACTACCCTAGATTTCACACATAAATGTGCTCATCAGAATTCCCCCACACTTAGACTTTGCTAGTTCTTGAGCAAAACAAAAAGAAAAAGAATAAAGATAAAAAACCTAACTCACTTTCGTAGGAATCACGGTTGCACTTAGCATGTGCAACAAGCCTTTAAACCCCTAGGTCACCCCTAGTGGACGAGTTGTGTCTCATGGGTGTTTGCAGTTAATATACACCCAAAATTCAGAATAAATAAATCCCAACCTTGGCTAAAGGTAAGGGCCATACCGATCCGAAGGGACCCCCACACTTGAACTTTTATTACCCTTTATCAATTCTAGGCACTAACATATTTCTTAATTTGGATCTCACTTCGTCTCTTCCAAAACATCCTTATCTTGGTAAAACCACTTGTGAAGAAATAGGGAACCAATGACTAAGGTGTTAGAGTGTTTTTGACCAAATATGTTACCTAGCATTAATTACATTTGCACATTTTTTTCTTATTTTTTTGCTTAATAAACTCTATTCTACTCCACTACTTTTGTTCTGAATGACATGATGGAGTAAACACCAGACACCCAAGTTACTATGTAGCTTTACTTTTTTGCATATGCCTACAAAGACAATGATGCTAGAGTTTTTTTCAGAAGTTTTCCCCCTAGGAATTTTGATCAAGACACCACGCTTCCTAAGGTGCAATGCCCTGTCTAGTTCCAAGGGAATCAACTCTTATTCTTCTTTATACTGCATTTCACACTTCATTTAAAATTATGCATATGTCAACTCATGCTAAATTAAAAAAAAGGTCTCAACTCCAAATCAAAAGTACAAGGAACCCACAGACTTACATCTGGTCCAACACCATAAAACAAGAGTCTCTTATTTTTCAAAGAAAGTCTCATCTCAAGACACAAGCTTGTTTTTTTCTTCTCAACAAGGTTTTTATACGTTCAAAATGGGTACCTTAGTCAAAACTTTTATTTTCATACATTAAGCAACCGAATGGTATGATCATTAGCCAAAAGCCAAAATAGGACTTCATCCTTTAGCAAGCTCAAAAAAACAAAAAGAAAAACAAATAAAACAAAGTGAAAAAAGCAAAAACTGGTTTCCCTCCCCCACACTTAAGTCATGCAATATCCTCAATGCATAGAAAGAATTAAAAGTGAAGACAATGCAAGGGGTCATACCTGATTAAAAGTTAGTCATCAGTGTAAAGAGGTTTATGAAGATCAATGACCTCTTCACTACCAGTAGTAAGAAACTTGAGGAACAGTTTCAAACACTGACCATTAACCTTCGAAATTATCCCTGTTCCTGGATTCAAAATCTCCATAACCCTATGGGGATATATATTATGGATAATAAACGGACCATCTTATCGGGATCTAAGCTTACTAGGGAAAAGTGCAATCAAGAGTTGTACAATAAGACCTTATCACCAATTGTAAAAGATTTACGCAGAATGTGTTTATCATGGAAAGCTTTGGTATTTTTCTTGTAAATCCTAGAACTTTCATAGGCATCATTCCTAAATTCCTCCAATTCAGATTGTTGGAGCCTACGATGAATTCCCGCATCAGACAAATCAAAGTTGAGCTTCTTAATGGCCCAAAATGGCCTTATGCTCCAATTTAACTGGTAAGTGACAAGCTTTTCCATATACCAAACAGTAGGGAGATTGACCAAGGTCAGTCTTGAATGCAGTTCGATGAGCCCACAGGGCATCAATGAGCCTAAGGGACCAATCCTTATAGTTGGGATTAACAGTTTTCTCTAAGATTTGTTTGATCTACCTATTAGACACCTCCACTTGGCCAATAGTTTAGGGGTGATAAGGGGTAGATAACTTATGGGTTATCCCATACTTTTTCATTAAGGCCTCAAAATACCGATTACAAAAATGAGAACCCCTATCACTAATTATTGCATGTGGTGCACCAAAGCGAAAAAAAAATGTTCTCTTTGAGAAACTGGACCACCACTTTGTGGTCATTAGATTTACAAGGTATGGTCTCTATCTATTTAGAAACGTAATCAACTGCCAGAAGTATGTACAAATTCCCAAAGGAATTAGGGAATGGTCCTATTAAATCGATGCCCCATACATCAAAGATCTCAACTACCAAAATAGGGTCGAGGGGTATCATGTTCCTCTTATTGATATGACCAAAAGACTGGCAGGCGGGACAAGCCTTACAAAAATTAAAAGCATCTCTAAAAAGAGTGGGCCAATAAAATTTGCATTGGAGACCTTTGCGGCAGTCTTCTTAGGTCCCAAATGTCTACCACATGCATGATCATGACAAAAAGAGAGAATAGAATGTTGCTCATGATCAGGAACACATTGTCGGATAATCTGATCCGTGTTATTTATGGTTGTTCTTGTTGGCAACCCGGCCATGTGGCGGTGATGATGTGGTAAGTTTGGGTGACATGGATGAAAATGATGACATGATAGTGTCCAGTGTCATCGATGAGATAACAGAGCCGCTTGGTATGCATGGAATGGTTTGATACATCCTTAGTATGTGGTGTGGATTTCTGGGTCAAAACTGATAAAATTGACCTATTTATGCTCGGGAGCATTTTTGGCAGTGAAAATAACATTTTTGGAAGATCATTTCTCATAAAAAATATATATTGTAATTTATCTAGTCCAGTGCATCTGATTTTGTTGTATTCCGATACAGTATGAAGAAGTTACGGCATTTGTGGCAGTCGAGGGTAGTTTCGGTATTGAAGATGAATTTTTTAAAGGAAGTGTTCTCCATGTAACAACACGAAAAAATCCAATCTTTTCAACGGTTCTGATTTCATCGCGTTTTGATTCCGTATGAGAAAGATGTGTCATTGAAAAGGTCTAGGGGCATTTTGATATTTTTACATGGCTGAGTCAAATGATTGAGTCTTCTAAAAAGTCATAGAGCATCTAGTTACGGTTCCAACACACTTCGTTTCATCTTGATCGTATATCGTATGAAAAAGTTATAAGTGTTTCCGTAAAGCCGATTCGAAAATCCAAACCGAAAATTCATCAGTATGTTCTCGGGGTTGGGTGGATTTTTTGGAATTTATTTTTGAAATTTAAAGGGCTTTTATGTAATTTTGAGATCTTGAAGGTCTTAGTTGATAAGGGGTGTTTAGCACTAGAAATATGAAGGCAGGGGCTTATGTGTATATGAGAGAATAAGAGGGATCCCTAATACACGACTCAGATTGAGCAATGTCAGTCAGATTTAGATCTGACGGTTCGTGCAAGAGTTTACGTTGAAGATGCTTACCCGAGGCTTGTCATTGGTGGAGTGTATTAGATATGATGGTGTAGTGCCTCACCATATTGAGTCTTAATTGTGTGTAGTGCATGTGCGTAGAATCTATAAAAAGATTCTCTATATCTTGATCTAAGCCAATCATATCAGATATGTTCCGATCTAACGGTCAAGATCGATGGAGCTTTATTAAAGTTAGCCGACAACGTACCGTGAAACTCGCTACACCAATCAATCAGTGATTGACAACGCATCTGACAATATCAGCGCGTACGTCATGATGACATCATACAGATTCAAAACCTATGGTTTAGATCTATTGTCTGTTGGTTTAATCGGACAGCTCAGATTAAGAGATACCTTTTGATGAGATCTACAGCTAGATCTGCACCTCTGTTGCGCGTCGCCAATGTAGCCTATGTCACCCCTACGAAGATTCTATTTTAGATTATCTCATTGCTCCAACTTCAAATGGTCATATCTCCCTCATTTTAACTCGGATTTGGGTGAACCAAGTTGCTACTTCTTTGTTTTTTCAAGCCCTACACTAAAAAAAGCAAGAAAAATGAGTTTTGAATGAAGGAAGGCTACGATTTTGGCAAGAGAAGCTTCTCCCTCTTTGTTGGTCCTTGAATGAACATGAATACTTGATGATAACTGTTCTTAGGCCATTAAAGGAGGTAAAAGAGGTGGTTGAGGTGTGTTAATGATACATTAACTCAAAGCCAAGGAGGAAGAGAAGAAAATAAGGATGTGTTTGTTTTGAGGAGCAAGAAGGCAAGGAGAGAGAAGGTGTGAGCACCAAACTTGTCAATACAACTTTCCAGTCATCCCAGGCAATCGGTTGTGAGATTCTCTAACATTTGATTTACATTATATGCATGTATGTATGTTAGGGTTAGTTGTGGATGAATGTATATATGCTAAGTTAGTTATGGATGAACTGTAAGCATGCTAGCTAGTTGTGGATGTATATACTAGGCAAAGCTTGACTGTAGGGCATTGATATAAGCCCAAATTTACTGTATTCTTTATTGAGTGCTTAGTGGGTGCTAAGCACCGGGAGTGGGTGCTACACATTATACCAGCACTGTGAGTGCCATCTCAGCTTTGACTTGAGAAAATTGGGTGCGGGTGCTCCCGACTGTGGGTGCAGTTAAAAGTAATGTATTGAGTAGGTACGAAGCTTTTATAAGCACTTCTCCGGGGATATAGGTAATTACCGAATCTCGTAAAAACCCTGTGTTGTGGGTGCTTGTTGTTTGTATTTTATATTGAAGTGCGTGGAATGTGGAATGTGTGTGCACACTTAGAAGTGCCAATAAGAGGCTGAGTGTGCATACAACTATGTGTAAACAGGGACAGATATATCAGGTTTTTCTTAGCTAGGCATCAAATAGTTTTTTAGGGATCGGAATTAGACTCATTGATTCACCCCCCTCTCAGTGACTGTCGGGTTATAATAATTTGGACATATCTTAAACAAATAAGGATCATCCCAGAAAAAGTGCTTAACTTGGGAATGAAATCTATACTTATCTTGGGTGGATCAGTGATCCGGAATCATACCTGAAACTAAGAAGTTGACAATGTCAGCAAACCATGGTTCATTAGACATTTAAATAACTGTTCATTTGGAAAGTTCTTGTTGACTGGAGAATCGATAGTCAAGGAATTGGGAAGCCGAGATAAATGGTCTGTAACTAGGTTTTCAACTCATTTCTTATCCCTAATTTCTAAATCAAACTCTTACAAAAGTAAAACCCACCTAATGAGACAGACTTTGGCATCCTTCTTCTGATCTAGGTATCTAAGAGTAGAATGATCAGTATACACCACCACATGTGAACCAATTAAGTAAGATCGAAACTTTTCTAATGCAAACACAATAGTTAAAAATTCTTTTTCAGTGATTGTATAATTGAGTTGTGTATCATTTAAGGTTCTACTAGCATAGTAAATGACAGTGGGAAACTTATTAATCCTTTGACCCAAAACCTATGGCAAAATCTGAAGCATCACACATCAGTTCAAAAGGTTTAGTCCAAACAGGTGGTTGAACAATGGGTGCATTAGTCAACTCTTTCTTAAGTTGTTTGAAGGATTCTAGGCACTCTTTAGAAAACTTAAAAGTTTGATCTTTTGCAAGTAATGAAGTGAGGGGTCGGGCTAACTGACTAAAGTTCTTAATAAGCCTTCTATAGAAGCCCGTATGCCCTAGAAAAGATCAGACATCCTTAATATATTGAGGAGATGATAAATTATCAATTAAATCCACTTTGGCTCTATCTACCTTAATTCCCTCATTGGATATTACATGGCCTAAAACAATACCAGATTTAACCATGAAATGGCATTTCTCCCAATTCAATACCAAATTCTTAGATATGAACATTTTCAAAACTAGAGAAAGATGATGAAGACATTCAAAATATGAATTCCCATGAATTGAAAAGCCATCCATAAATACTTCTAAGAATTTTTTAACCATGTCAGAAAAGATGCTCATCATGCATCGTTGGAACGTAGCAGGGGCATTGCAAAGCCCAAAGAGCATACGCCTGTAAACAAATGTTATATATGGTTATGTAAAAGTGATCTTATGTTGGTCCTCTAAAACAATTGGGATCTGGTTATAGCCGGAATATCCATCAAGAAAATAATAGTATTCATGTCCAGCTAACCTCTCTAACATCTGATCAATGAATGGCAATGAAAAATGGTCCTCCTAGGTTACCACATTAAGTTTTCTGTAGTCTATGCACACTCTCCACCCTGATTGGACATGGGTTAGAATTAATTCATTATTGGCATTAAGAACTACAGTCACCACAGACTTCTTAGGCACTACGTGAACTGGGCTTATCCATTGGCTATCAGAAATAGGATAAATTATTCTATGATCCAAGAACTTTAGGATCTCTTTCTTAATGGCTTCCATTATCACTGGGTTAACTCTTCTTTGGGGTTCCGTGGATGGTTTGAAATCCTCATAAGATATATATGATGTTATACAATAGAAGGGCTTATACCCTTGATATCAGCCATGGTCCACCCTAGGGCTTCATTATTATCTTTTAATACTTTAAGTAACTCTTCTTCCTGGCTAGAAGTCAAATTTGAAGAAATTATTACAGGAAGAGTCTGGTCAGGCCCAAGGAAAGCATACCTCAAATTCGATGGCAACTCCTTAAGATCTAGTTTAAGGGGTTCAACTATGGAAGGTTTGAGAATGGAATTGGAAAGGGTCCTAAGAGCTCCACAGGTGTGTGAAGACTCAAAACTTCAGAAAAGAAATTTTCACTACCATCATCCAACTCATCCATACACTCTTGAAATTGTGAATCAAAATCAATATCAAAGTTGGTAACTAAATCATCAGAAAAATCCAGAAAATCCTCAAGCATATTGATCTCTTCTTCCATATGTGGTTGCTTGCCTATTCTAAACATGTTAAACTCAACAGTTTGATTGCCAAAAGATAACTTTAGGAAATCATTTTGACAATTGGTTAATGCATTACTGGTAGCCAAGAATGGTCTTCCTAGAATTATTGGGATCTCATCCTTGGTTGAGAAGGGCTTAGTATCTAACACAATGAAATCGACAGGGAAAATAAATTCCCCCATCTTTAGTAAGACATCCTCAACCATCCCTTTAGGAATCTTAACAGACCTATCTGCCAACTGAAGAGTAGTTCCAGTGGCTTTCAATTCTCTCAATCCTAGTTGGTTATACACATGGTAAGGTAAAAGATTCACATTTGTGCCAAAGTCAAGTAAGGCATGCTCAATGTAGGTGTTGCCTATGATACAAGATATGGTAGGGCTCCCTGGATCCTTATACTTGGCTGCTATAGGTTGAGTAATTATGAAACTAATGTTACTTGCCAAGAATGCTTTTTTGGGCACACTAGTGATACGTTTGTGAGTACATAAAATTTTCAATACCTTTACATAGGCGGGGATCTTGGATATTACATCTAAAAGAGGGATGTTCACTTTTACCTTTTTGAAAACTTCTAAAATTTTATCCATGAAAGCAATCTTCTTTTTGTTTATCAAGCGATCAGGAAATGGGATAGGAGGAACATAAGGACTGTTAGGGATTTATCCTTTTTCAGAAGAATCATTTTTGGTTTTCTCAACTAAATCATCTTTAATTTCAAAAGAATCTTTAGGTCCATCAGATGAACCTGGAACAAGAGGCACACTTGTGTCCTTAACTGAAGGAGAGTTAACAGGAGTAATAGATAGAGAAGATTTAGGAAAGCTCTATTGGTACTCTCTACCACTCCTAAGGGCATAAACAATATTACATTGGTTAGAGGACCCTTGTTGCGTCTGACCTTGTACTATATTCAGTGGTTCATTAGTTGGTGCTTGTGAACTAACAAGCTGATGTTGCCTAAGGTTAGGCTCTGGTTGACTGGGTAAATTTTCTTTCTCCCTCTCACGCATAATTGAGATAACTTGGGTGAGTTCTCTAGTTAGATTTTGATGGCTTGTCATGAGGAGGGCCATATTTTTTTCTAAGTCACTTATTCTACTTACCTCTCCAGTATTGGTAAATCCAGGGGATTGCTGATAAGATGATAGGAGAGGGGCCCTAGGAAAACTAGCCTGAGGTCCTACATTTGACCTAGGAAAAATATTTTAAGAAAAAGATTATTGTGCAAAGGGAGGCCTTTGGGGTCCAGGTTGACATTGATTATGACAATTGGAAATGTCACATCCTGTTCACACAGAACCGTACCGGTGACAGGTTTACTCTAGTTAACCCAAACTTGCCAGGATCATCTGATACAGTATCCAACCACAACATACACACAACTAAGAAAATGTTCAACAGTTCAGCGGAAGACTTAAATTACCTATAAATGTCCTCATTATACTTGATACCCAAATTGTAATACATAGTTAAGTACATATGGGCCCGTAGGCATGATATTTACATAAAAATAATATAATTTACATATCAAGTACACAAAAGGGATCATTAAAAGAATAAAAAAGTAACCCTGTATGGAGTCACTGCTGTGGTCCCACAGCACAACCCTCGCACGTGCAATCCGTGTCGTGCTCATAGTCCTCGGGGACCCACCAATCCTCCTCGGAGAATTTCACATTGGGGCCCGACCCTTGATCCTCAGGTTGGTGACCTGCAAAATCGTTTAAAAGAGGTGCACACGTGGGATGAGCTCACTAGCTCAGTAAGTGAAAAGGAGGACCACACAACAGTCCACACAATAATCACAACCATATGCACTATATGCTATGCAATTCATTTTTAATCACATCCACCTAAGCAACATTACTAAGTCTTGGGTTTAGTGCTACTCCAACCACAGTGCGCGTATACTCCGGGTACGAGCCACGAACTCCATCCCGCGATACGCCTATAGGACTTTCGGAGAAAGCCCACCGTGAGTACTCGGAAAGGTAAAGCATGCCGACCATAGGCTCTCAACATAAAAGTAAATAACAGAAAATAAAGGTGCTGACTCCAGTAATTTAAAAGCAGTACGATTGGCCCACTTGAATATACCACCGAGGTTGTCGATTATCCTAATGACCAGCTGGGCGTATGTCTAACCGCTACAGTGACCCGACAATCGCGACCACTGCTTCCCCCCAAATGGTAACCTAACACCTCAACCCCTGTTGGGAAGGATCGTAGCACGGGAAGATGATAATCCTAAACCGCATGCTCCTGCATGACATAGTACGATTGCATAGTGCCACCGCATCCCATTCCACTGGCCATCAATGTACTCGTTTCCAAGCCGACTACGGTATCTAGTCTATTAATGCATTATACACAATGATGTCATCGTTCATCACATAATCACATCATCATTTGACATTGAGAAAATAAACACAATACACATGTCATAATAATATGAGGATGGCTAAGCTACATATAATTTGCATGATGACATGGCTAGTCTATATACAATTTAATGAATACCAAACAAGCTTTAAAATAAGGCCAAACATCCTCTCCCCACTTACCTGTAGTGTACAAAGACTCACGCCCGGTACGGGTGAGATCCGGTGCGAGAAGCATAAGTTTTGGTGAATGATGAGCACATTTATGTGTGAAATCTAGGGTAGTAAAACATGCATTTTACATATTTAGAATGGAGCTACCTTGGGTTTTACTCTCTTTTTGCAGGTTTTATATTTTCATGGCCTTAAGGATTATCGGGCGCTATATCTGCAATTTTACACGTAAAGAGGTCCTATTTCTTTTCATGGTTGCGAAGAGGACGAAATTCTGAGCAAGATGGACGTGTTCAATTAAAAGTACACATTCGTTTGGTCACCCGTACAAATGATTATTCTTTTCGGGTCAGAGAAAGAATAATGGATCAGAACTGAACCGAGATGCAGAACTAGCCCGTTTGCAATTGTCCCAGAGGTACAAGGAATACTCCAAATGCCAGCAAGGATCGATGGATCACATCCTTAAGTGATTAAAGATTTGTTTTTGGTAACAACAACTACCTAGTGTAGTTGGTGAGCTATGGTGTACAAAATTCCCTTGCTCACCAAGAGGTCTCAAGTTCGAATCTCATGGTTGTTTTTTTTAGAGAATTTGTTGAAGATTTCCTGCTTTTCACTCACTTAAAGCACTAAGGGCATGGAGGGGATTTCCACATCAAATTAGAAGCAAGCAAAATCGTGGAAGGGTTCTTGCACAAGAGAAAAAAAAAAAAAAGGAAAGGAAAATCGTGGAAGCAAGAAGAGAAGAAAAAAAAAAGGAAAGAGAAAAAAAGGGGAGAACCAAAGATTGTCCAAATCTTCTCTCTCCTCCACATCATCACCAAATATTGTCCAAATCACACAAAGAAGAAAATCGTCCCTAGGAGAGAGAAAAAGAAGAAAAATAAATTAGGAAAAAAAAAAGGAAAGAAAATAAGCAAAAAAAATTATAGGAAATTTATTTCTCTCTTCTCTCTCCTCTATCTTAGCACTTTTGGACTCAAAAGATCTCACAATCAATTGTGGGTTTCTCCCTTTTAGGAAAGAGAAAATTGTTACTCTACCTCCTCATTCCCTATAAATACAATTCATGTAAGAGGAGGGGAGACAATTCATTCTTCTTCTAGTTTTTTTTTAGTTGCTCTCTCTCTCCCTCTCTCACTCTTTGGTTTTAGTTCTTCTCTATTTTTGCTTTAATCACTTTTGTAATAGTTTTTTTTTTATGTCAATTAATGCAAGCACTCTTTTATCTTATTCAGCCTTTTTATGTTTATGATTTATGCAATTGAGTTGTAATTTTTTAAGTTATAGTTCTAGGCTTAGATCTAGGTGACAAGATCACGAGCCGTGGAGCAATTTTTTTTCAAGTTCAAGCATTGATTCAAGTAAGTAGGCTCCTTCAGTAATCTTCTCTCCCCCCTCTCATTCCCTCTTCTGACTACCCTTTCTTTTTTAATTTAGGATTTTTATTTTCAGTCATTACATTATTGTTATCCCTTTCCCCCAAGGTTCATGACTAGTGTATATGTTGGCTTTGCCCTTCCTAGCCATAGAACCATCAATTTATTGCTTTTATTTTAATTGTCTCCCTTTCCCTAAAGCCAAGTAGAGTAACCCTTGTAAGAGTGACTCTCTGGTCAAGTAGGGAAGCTCATATTATAATGCATCCCTCGGGCTAAGTAGAGAAACCTACTTGTGAGTCTCTCTCTAGATTTATCCCTTTTCTTTTACTTTATTTTTATTTCAGCATTTTTTCCTTTATTTATTTATTTATTTTTTAATTGCGTGGGTTGTTTATTTTCAGTTATTTATTTATT
>NC_056566.1:25874337-25921381 GCF_013358625.1 Macadamia integrifolia | reverse complement strand
ATCTTCACTTTCCATCACACTTTGAATTTTACCATTGGAAAATAGGGAGAGCTACCTCCTATTATCCTCTGGGTAAAGAATGTGTGTTCTCACCCCATTGGTTTGCAAGAAAATATCTTCACTTCCCATCGTACTTTGATTTAGACCATTGGACAATAGGGAGAGCTACCTCTTATTATCCTCTGGGTAAAGAATGTGTGTCCTCACCCTATTAGTTTGCAAGAAAATATCTTTTCACCTTTTTGGGTGAAGAAGGAATCTCTTCAAACTTCAAAATATACCACTAGGCGATAGGGAGAGTGCCCTTCTATTATCCTCTAGGTAAAAATGTGTGCCCTCACCTCATTGGTTGGAAAAAACTATAAATACGCCCTCTCTTTGAAAAAACACACCAAAGCCTCCTTAAGAGCATTCTTGTAGAGAAGCTTTGCCCTCTCTCCTCCTCCCCTCCCCCTTTGAGTTTCTTCGGATCTTCGGAGTGATCTTCGTCAAGATCCGAAATATTGTTCAGATCTTCAAAGTGTTCTTCAGGACTTTGAAGATCTTCAATCCAAGTTTTTAGTTCAATTCAATTTTTTTGTCAAAAATAGTATATTTTTAGCTTCACTCCTTTGAGTGTTCTTAGTTTTTACCAAAAGTAGAAATCCCTCCCCCCTTGAGCTTCTTCGGATCTACAAAGAAATCTTTGTCAAGATCCAGAGTTTTGTTCAAATCTTCAAAGTGTTCTTTGGGGCTTTGGGGATCTTCAATCCATTTTTTAGTTCAATATATTTTTTGCCAAAAATAACCATTCCAGCGGAAGCTCTGCCCTAGTGCCCCTAGAATCTTTCAAAAAATAGCCATTCCCAGAGGAAGCTCTACCGGAGTACCACCTCAGCCTAGCCCTCTCATGGCTTATCCCAAGAAAAAGCTATGCCGGAGTGCCACCAAAATCTTTTTCCAGAAGTAGCCAACCCTAGCGGAAGCTTTGCCAAAATCCTGACCTGACTTTTTCGGAAGTAGCTCATCCCTAGTGGAAGCTCTGCAGAAGTACCAACCCTAATTTTTTAAAAGTAGCTCATCCATAACAGAAGCTCTGCTGAAGTGTCACCTCATCAAAACCCAGAAGTAGGTCATCCTTAACGGAAGCTCTGCCGAAGTCAACAGCCCAAAAGTGACCAATCCTAAGCCGGACCTCCGTCTGTAGATTACCACAATCAACGTCTCCTGAAATTAGAAGTTGGAGTTCAAGACCATCTTCCCCCGAGCTAGGAGAATCCACGAGAAAAGTTAGTATCAATTAGGGGCCCACCCCTCTTGATCCAAAATAGGGGTCAAATTCAGGTATAATCTCTCTCCTCATTTAAGCATAATGTAGATATCTAATTAACCTTGTTTTAGTGTACATAAATAGTTATTTTTATTTAATGTATATATGCTTGATAATTTAGCCATGCATGCAGAATAGTAGGAAGACCGGTTGAATCGGGTAGATTGGGTACATAACACCTTCCCAATTCTACACACTTGACTCTTACCCTAAATCTCTGGACTAGACTAACTTTCAGGCCTTTTTCTCAAGAATCAGGCCCACTCTCGGGTCCTATGCCCACAGTCATAGGTGGCGACTCCACACCCTTTTTGTATGATCCCAATCTCCCGTATTGGACTATCATCAAACTCCGTCTTTATGACAAACTATGTACACTTGCGAAATAGGCCTCCACATATTTTCGAGTGGCGATACGACAGCACGAGGCTTGTAGAAGCACACACAACACTTTTCTTATCCACCCCAAAGGATATCAAGAGAGAGGAGAGAAGGCCCGAATCCGACGGAGACACCTTCCCCTGAATGGGGGATGAGAGATCTGAATCCGAGGCCCGCTACTTGCACAGTGGTGACTCCTCTGGGGACTTGTCAAGCTTCCAATACTAGATGCTACCTTTAATGCAAGAACATTTTTCACCACATCTGTTTGAAACACATGTTTGGCTAACCCCATGTTTGTAAATTGTATTCACTAACTGCATCATGCATCATGCATCATGCATCGTGCTCGAAGTGAAATCATTTGTTGAGGGACTCCCTATCATGACCGCACCCTAGGAGAGGTCAGTGTATGATATGGAGAGTACCCTAAGAGAAAATGATAGCCACTTCCTATACAAGAGTGGAAGATATCGTTAGATGGCGAGGATGTTATTATTGTGCTAGCACCCTAAGGGAGGTCCGTACACTTTATGACATTTTGAGATTGAATACGTCATCAAATGGCGAGGATGTCTGTAATTGTGCTAGCACCCTCGGGGAGGTCCACGCACTTTACGGCATTCTGAGATTGAATGATGGTTACTCTACACTACACCTCACACATGTTCACTCATGGTTCCACCAACCCCGTAGTGGTTCTTACCATCCCCTCGTGTGAAGCCACGTAGAATGGGGTAGGGAGCTACACCCTTGGCCAAGTATCCTTGAGGTCATTAAAGGATCAGTATCTAGCATATATCAATCTTGTTAAGGTAGCCTTGTTGGTCCTATTGCATCCACTGTATAATCAGCATTATGTAGAAAATAGATGGAGAAGCTAGGAGCACCACAAGCTAATTGTAGTACTTGTTTGCGGTCTTGAAAAAGAATTTTTCTACATTATATTCCCATCATAAATAATTGCTTTCCTAAGTGGGTTTCGGATAAAAGGTGTCCCTCCTCCTTAAGAAATATGTCCAAATACGTGACTCAGGGGCAATCCCATCAAAGTCACATAAAGTCCTGAGAAGTCCCGAGAAAATCAAGAGGAAGGACACCTAGTGGGAAAAAGAGAAAGGAAAGCATAACTTTATTACATGGAATGTCTTATGGAAATATTATTGACAAGCCATTTGTATGAGATTCTCACCAATGATATCAAGTGGACTAGGGGCATGCTCCCCTATCCACTTTCTATCATACGGTGAACTGACTTTGGTTGAAGTATTGATTGATCAAAATAAATGAATGATTGAACATCGGATAGGAATATCAGAACCCTAAAACAAACTGCATTTTGGTCCAGGCATAATTCCACATCTCAAGTATTCACTGCAGTCCATTTGGACACGTCAAGGCAGTCGACTGACTCATTTAAGTCCAGTGTCACCTATGTTGTCTCTCTGAGATTGTCTACTACCAAGTGAGTGCACTTTAGAAGATATAGATCCAGCAGATAGTGAAACTCTAGTTCAAGCATGGGTACGTCCCATTGAGGCATTACAAGAAGAAATGATTGAGGTTAAGAATGGGTTAGCACAAGTATTCCACCTACTTTGGAACCCTCCCAGGATCGATCCCACCCCAACTCCAGGAGAGCAAGAGCAGAATAGACCTATGGGGCATCGGGGAGCTTTCGCCACCCGTTAAAATGGCCAAAGAGGAGTCTACTCTCGAGTCCCCCCTCCGAGGGTACTGATCGAGGATGAAGAAGAAGAATTTACAGTATATGTCATAATGGAACCTCTTGAGATGGAGAGAGAAACAAAGCTCCGAGAGTAGTTGGAAAAGCTGGAGGATCTAATCCAAGTTGGAAAGAGTCAAAAAAGTTAGATATCAGACTCTGATGAAATGAGTTTCTTCTCTGGAGCAAGAATCACTGAGAAATTCAAGTGGCAAACTGATAGATTTGATGGATTAGGGGATCCTAAGGCTCACTTGAAAGTCTTCCTCAGTATTCCCAAGTCATGGTAACTAGCAGACAACCAGATGGGTCAAGCATTTATGTTGACATTGTCAGGAGCATCTTTGAGATGGCTCACACAGTTGGAGCCTGCATAGACACAGAATTGGGCAGCATTGGTGAAAGCCTTCACTAAACAATACTCGTACAATACTGAGGTAGATGTGAAGCATCGAGAGCGAGAAACCTTAAGGCAGCAGCCAAGAGAAGTATTCCTTGCCTTCCTCATGAGATTCAGGGATAAGGCTGCCAATATGGCAAAGTGACCTTCAGAAGCCGAGCAAGTGGAGATGCTAATTGAAAACATGTCCAAGCCCTATTATGATGTCCTCTACTACCAACATCTGCATACCTTTGAGACATTGATAGCCACAGGGACACGCATTTAGAATAGGATCCTACAAGAAGCACAATACCTTGGAACTTCTCAGGATACAGGAAAATGTATAAAGGTTGGACGAGGGAAAGGTCTCGAAGCCAACATTGTCAGCTCAACCCAGTAGTCAGTGGCGGCAATCTCTCCATCACAACCATTTGTGATACAAGCGGATGCTCTGGCTCAGAAGCTCCCTCGTCAAAGAAGATAATTTTCAGACTGAAGAAGCCCCATCGTCAAAGAAGACAATCACAACAGTATATGGGAAACTGAAGAAGCAAGGGTTGTTGGGAATAGTGGCTCCAAGAGTAATTCCCACTCCTCTCCCAACTTGGTATCGAGACCATAAGTATTGTGCTTATCATACCTAGAAGGGGCATGCCACAGAAAGGTGCCTAGAGTTACAATATGCAGTTCAAGATCTGGTGGATAATGGGATGATTAAGTCAAGGTCAAACAATCTCCTAATGTTACTACCAACCCACTCCCAGATTATGGTACGATCAATAATTTGGATGATGATGAGTCGAAAGAAAGTGACCCGACTCAGTTCATTCAGCCGAAGAAGCAAAAGGGTCGTTTGACCACCCGTGCCTATTAGAAGATCTTGGCATAAAGAACAAAGGCCATGAAACTTCCTCAAGAAGAAAAATCATCAGAGTCATCAGAAGAAGAAAAGGGAGGGCAGATGTCCACTTTCCCTCCTTCATCCAACCAACCATTCCCTCCCTATTATCCAAGATCAAACCTTTCATCGTCATCCAATCAACCTTTACCTCCATCCAACTATCTCCAATACCCACCATATAACCCTCATCCTCTACCTTTACAATATTATCATCCCTTACTACACCAACAACCTTTATCCCCCCTCAAAGGGAAGGGACTCTGTCTTCATCCTATTATGTGCAATCTTACCATTCACCATCTCCATCAAGACCTCCCACCTCCCATGTAACATCATCATGATATCACCCCATTTCATACACATCGTCAACCTCATATGACTCCCATTCCTAGGATTTAGTCTATAACCCAAGAGAAGGGTGGATTGGTGGATATGATTGAAGCAGCATGCAAGGATTGCCCAACTCCCTAAAAATGACTTCATCATTAGGTTCAATCAATGCCCTTGAAGAAGATCAAGTTATAGATCCCATGCCTTTGATATAGCCGAGGGAATCACAAGAGGATAGATCAGAGACTATTAAGGAAATTACAGATGATCTCCTGAGGGAAGTAATAGCACTATCAATAGGAGAATAGATCAAGGAATATACCTCCCTAATCCATATAGGGAGTGACACAGAGGAGCATGAGTCTGATTTGACCCAACTTCGAGCTAATGACAATGGGTCAAACCACATGGGGATCTTTTGGTCCATATGTTCTGAATATTACGAACGTTTGGATGTAGGAGAATTCGGGGGCCCTGATGAAGGGCCTGATGAAGAGCCTGATGGAGAACCTGATGAGAGCCGAGTGAAGGGGAAATCAGTGATGATGACGATGATAATGACAATGAGGAAGAGGACGAAGATTTGAACAATGATGAGGAAGATGAAAGTGATGACAATTATCTAGACTGGGATGATTACCTTGGGCTCGAAAATTAGGATGTGGATGATGAGTTTGAATTTACTCACTAGATCACCAAACATGTTTCTCAGTTTGAATTTCCCTCTACATGGGAGGAGATGATTCTACATCAGACTCAGAAAATGATGAGGAATCTAGAGAGAAAACATAAGTTTATATGGACAAATGAGAATCTGCATTAGACATGGAAGAAAAGCTATGTGAAGTGTACTCAAACACATTGAGGATGCAGGAAAGAATAAAAGAAACTGACAACATACTGGGTGAAGTAACTATCGATGATCGTTACTACCATGAGCAGCTAAATGATCTGGAGGAAATAGGGCCAAACAACACATTCACAGGGGCAGTAGACGTCGCATTCTAACAGCTTTCTAATGCAGTTAAAAAGTTACGAGCCAGGGCTATCGATATTTGTGGAGGACCTCGACTTCCCACTCCCAGTCAAGAAGGAGAATCTGAAGAAGAAGATCAGATGGTTGGAATTATCACCACACTGATAGCGATGATGAGGATCAGTACCCCATTGAGATTATTATAAAGAAGCCTACCGGAGTGATAGATACCCAAAGTGGGAATGACTACAAAGGTAAGGCTCTAACAGTGGAACATCCCAGCAAGTATGAGGTAGGGTCCAGTAGCTTGAAGAAGGAACTAGAAATTCCAGTGTTGGCTCAAGCCAACATTTCCATCTGGGGATTGTTGATGGCCTCTCCCTCTCACTGTGAGGCAATATTGAAATCCCTCACTCATGTGTAAGTACAGATTGAGATAGACCCAGTGCAGCTCTCCCACATAGTAGGGGCAACATATGTAGTGCAGTCTCTCATATTCTCAGACTCTAAAATTTCCAAAGGGGGTTCTTACAACAAAGCTTTGTACATCACGGTGGATTATCTAAACAAGACCGTTCCTCAGGTTCTCATTGACAATGGCATCAGGTCAAACCATCAATGTTGAGAAGATGAAGGCATCAGGTTAACCCATCAAAGCCTATAATAACACAAAGAGGGAAATTCTGGGAGTAATCACCTTGGTTGTGGTAGTTGGCCCAGTGAAGTTTGGCATAGCCTTCCAAGTGATTGATATACTGGCTTCCTTCAACATACTTGTAGGGAGGCCATGGCTACATCATGCCAAAGCAGTATCATCTAGTCTCCATTAGAAGGTCAAATTCTTATATGAAGGGAAAGTGAACGTTGTCTCAGGAGACCCTGAAGTGGTTAATACATTGGCTAATATAGAGAAAGGGGAAGAAAAAACAGATGAAGTCCGCCTCGATGGATTTGAAATAGAGGGGACTTGTGGTGCTCGCAAAAGGGGTGGTCGAAGAAAGCATCCCAGTTGAATATGAAGCAACTTTGAGCCCTGCAATACCTCCCCGGCATGGGATTAGGAAAATACGCATAAGGTGTATCTAAGTTGCCCATTCCCATTTTCAACAAGGGTAAGAATGGACTGGGATATATTCCTCTAAGAAAGGGCAAGAACAAAATATTGAAGATGACCAGAAAAATATCTACCACATACTACCCTACTCTTAATGGGTATTTTATTAAGGAAAGGATTTCCCGTTCTGTGGGAATATTGAGCCGTGGTTTGATGAAACCATCGCCAAAATGCAACCAAGGTTTGAAGTGTTCTTCCAAGATGAGTTCGACTAGGTAACTCATGAGGTGGAACATCTACAAGACAGGAAATGATCAAAAAAGCTACATTAATGGGATAATTGAATTTAAGATGATTGAAAAAAGATCTTCCAGCAGCGATCCCACAGCTTTGATCTGATCGAAGGAGCCGCCGAGCCCTTGGATTCTTTTGAAGAAGGAGTGGGAGAAGAAGATAAGACTCACCTGGAGCCTACCTCTTCCCACTGATCTGAAAGTACACATCTATACTCTCTTACAGGAACCTCGAGCTCAAGAGCTCCACGATCTCAAGTTGAGGCCATTCAGAGGAAGAAGTGTCTACGCTAAACAGAGAAGAGCCTAAAAAATTATAACCTGCATGTACTGCTCTAGAACCAATTGCAATGGGAAGGCCCATGAAAGTGGTCAGAGGTGTGACCAAGGAGCATGGATAGCCTCACTCAACAGGCTCATGAAGTTAGATTACATTGAGATGGATCTGAGCAGACTCGACTGCCACTTGCCTCTCAGTAAATTCAGCTTCAGAGATCATGAGATCAGAAAAATCTAGTATGCCCCAATGAAGCAGCAAAGCAAGTACACCACAATGGCGGAGATAGCAATAATTAGCTTGGAGGGAGAAAAAGACGGCCCTTTGCCTCACTTACTCATTCACCAGTCTACTGAACAACTCCTGAACTGGATGAGCATTGGAGAGAACATTAAGTTTGCTCATGTTATTGAGTCAACCAACCAAAGTACCACTAGCATCAAGTAGGTCATCGAATCTATCGATGAACCTTATGTTTACAATTCTATCATCGAGTCTTCTATTTATGAGTCTATTGTTCCCATAGAGGAAAGTCAAGAGTCCATATATGTTGGGTCTGTTACTCCTTCATTCATGAATGAAATTTCCTATTTTGAGTATGACTTGCCTCCTTTTTTCGATGATGATCTTATTGAAAATCAAAACTTAATAAAACAATGCAAACCAAAGAAAGCCCAACCCATCTGTGAGGATACCCGGGTTATTAATTTGAAAACTGACCAATACCCTCGAGAGGTAAAAATTGGTAACACCCAAGAAGATGAAGAAGCAGGACAGATGATTAGTCTCTTGAAGGAATTTACAGAAGTCTTTGCCAACTTACCCTGGGGCAAGGCCCATCAAGTAGAGAAGCTTAAAAGGATGCATCCTGAATGGAGTGAGAAGATTAGTGAAGAAGTTATGAAGCAGTGGAATGCTGGGTTCTTACAAGTGGTGAAGTATCCCTGATGGTTGGCCAACATCGTACCTGTTCCAAAGAAAGATGGAAGGATACGTATGTGTGTGGATTTTCAAGACCTCAATAAAGTGAGCCCGAAAGATGATTTCCCATTACCTCATATTGATATATTGCTCAACAGGACCACAGGGCACACCTTGCTATCATTTATGGATGGATTCTTAGGACACAATCAAGTGAGTATGCACCCAGAGGATCGTGAAAGACAACCTTCACTATCCATGGGGTGCTTATTATTATAAGGTCATGCCCTTCAGATTGAAGAATACTGGGGTAACTTATCAAAGAGCAGCTACAGCTATCCTACATGACATGATACACAAGGATGTGGAGGTCAATGTGGATGATCTGATTGTGAAGTCAAGAGATCGACCAGGGCACATTCTCACGTTGAGATGTTTCTTCGAAAGGATCAAGTAGTATAAGCTGAGGTTGAACCCCCAGAAGTGTGTGTTCAGAGCAACAACAGGAAAGTTGTTAGGTTTCTTAGTGAGCGAAAGAGGCATCAAGGTTGACCCAACCAAGATCAATGTAATCCAATAAATACCCGCACCTTGCATGGAGAAGCAGATACAAGGATTCTTGGGTCACATCTAGTACATCAGTAGGTTCATAGCCCAACTGACTATGACCTGTGAGCTGATCTTCAAGTTGCTAAAGAAGGATCAGTCCATAAAATGGAATGATCAATGCCCACAAGCTTTTGACAAGACAAAAGAATATCTTATGAACCCGTCAGTGTTGACACCGCCGGTGGAAGGAGAACCGCTCTTGCTATACTTTTCCGTTGGAGAAAGTTCCATGGGCTCTATGCTAGCTCAGAAAGAAGTAGAGAAGGGGCAGAACATGCCATATACTACCTTAGCAAGAAATTCTTGGAATATGAGACATGGTACACATCTCCAGAGAAAACCTGTGCTGCATTAATTTGGCCACCAAGAGGTTGCGACACTACATAATAGCATATTCGATATGATTGATCTCAAGGATGGATCCAATCAAATACCTCTTCGAGAAGCCAGTTCTCACAGGAAAAATGGCTCGATGGCTACTATTGTTATCAGAATTTGACATCACTTATGTCGCTCAAAAAGCTATCAAGTGGCAAGCTATAGCTGATCATTTGGCTACCTACCCAACAGAAGATGGAAGAGCCTTAGATGATGCTTTTCCAGATGAATAGATTTTAACAATTGAAGAAGAAGATGCATCCAATGAATGGCAATGATTCTTTGATGGAGCAGCCAATCAAAAGGGGTGGGGTGCAGGAATTTTACTTGTCACTCCATATAGCCTTTACTTGCCTTCATCATTCCTCCTTGATTTCCCTTGTACCAACAATATTGTAAAGTATGAAGCTTGTGCCTTGGGACTTGAGATAGCCCTAGCCATTAGAGTAAAAAGAATCAAGGTGTATGGGGACTTAGCCATTGTCATATGTCAAATATAAGGAAAGTGGAAGACCGAAGATAAAAAGCTGAAGTCGTACCAAGAACATTTGGAAGAGGTGACTGGACATTTTGATAAGATCTCATTTGAATACTTTCAAAGAGATAACAACTAGTTTGCTAATGCCCTTGGAACCCTGGCTTCAATGGTAGAATGCAATCCGATGCCAAAATCTTACCATTCTTAGTGGAATAAAGAAGCAAGCCCATCTACTAGAATACAGTGAATTCTCTCACCATGGATGGCCGATCTTGGTTTGCTCACATTTTGGACTTCATCAAGGAAAGGAAGTATCCAGTTGAAGCCACCGACAGGGAAAAGAAGTTCCTGAGGAGATATGCGACCTAGTTTATCCTCTAAGGAGATTTGTTGTACAAAAGATCCTATAATGGGATACAACTATTGTGTGTAGATGAAGAGCAAACTCAAACAATCATAGAAGAAATTCATCAAGGCCTTTGCGGATCCGATATGAATGCCAAAATATTAGCTAAGAAGATCCTCAGATTGGGATACTATTGGAATACAATGGAAGCAGGTTGTGTCAGCTATGTCAAGAAATCTCACAAGTGCCAAATATTTGCCAACATTATACATATCCCGCCAACGGAATTGTATTCACTCAGTTCCCCGTGGCCATTCTCCACTTGGGGCATCGACATCATAGGGAAGATCAACCCCAAAGTATCCAACAAGCATGAGTTCATCTTAGTGTCCATTGATTACTTCATCAAGTGGGTAGAAGCCCAATCATATGCAATCATATGCAGCACTCATTTCAGCCAAGGTAGTAAAGCTCATTCAAGAAAACATCATTAGCCGGTATGGAGTACCGTAAGAGTTGATATCAGATCAAGGATCCCATTTCTGGGGTAAGATTGATAAGATATACACAAAGTTCGGCATCAAGAGGCATCACTCTACCACCTATAGGCCATAGACTAATGGGGCAGTAGAAGTAGCCAACAAGAACATCAAGGTTATTCTCCAGAAGATGGCCGAAACACACAAGGATTGGGCAAACAAGTTACCACTTGTATCATAGGCATATCGGACTTTTGTACGGTCCTCGACTAGGGCAACTCCATTCTCCTTGGTATACGGAGTCGAAGCAGTGTTGCCAATAGAAATCCTAGTAGCATCTCTAAGGATACTTTTGGATAGTCAGCTACCAGAAGGAGAATGGGTGAAGTTTAGGCATAATGAGCTCAACTTTCTTGATGAGAGGCATATGAAGGCCATGGACAATCTAAGAAACTATCAGCTAAGAATAGAAATGGCTTTCAACAAGAATGTGAAGTCCTGACACATAGAAGAGGGCAAGATTGTTCTTTGTGAACAAAGAGCCCCAACTCATGACCCCAGAGGAAAATTCTAGCCTAATTGGAGTGGCCCGTTTACTATCAAAGAGATTCTACCAGGCATAGCAGTGAAGCTCATAGACCACAATGGTGAAGAAATACCAGGATTGGTCAACATGGATCAACTCAAGAGATATTATGTTTAATCGGGTGAATAGCCCGAACTACACTAGACCTAATTCCCCCCAAGGGATACGTAGGAAACTTGACATGTGCAAGTGTGGTCTTAACCATCTCAAGGCAAAAAATTGGTTCTCAGATTAATAGTCAAAGTACCTAAAAGATCATCATAGCTTGAGAATCGCCATTTGACATACATGACCATTAGGAATCTATCATTCCCCTATGGTCCATCACATCTCATCTAGAATTTTATTTTCCCCAAGAATCGCCATTCGGCATGTATTGCCATTAGGAATCTACCATCCCATATGATCCTCCTGATACCTATCTAGAGTTTCACATCTCCCCAAAAGGTCGCCATGCGACACTAGTAATCAAGGCCGGTTCATTCCCCACCCTTGATTAGTCAAGACTTTGATGTACAGTGGTAAAAGTTTGGTTGTGTTAATAGTTGAAGGATGTCATCACATCTCTTCTTTGCTTGCTTTGGTTTCAGGAAAGGTCACGGACTCTCTAAATGATACACTGAGGAAGTGGACATTGAACATTGGCATCTCTACACCAAACCTGCTGAAATCAGTGAATTTATCTGTACTCGACCAGATCAAATGTATGGAATTACACCATGGCTTACTCAAACAAGCACCTCAACATTAGGATGCTGGTCTCCATGTATTTTGGATCGGAACCGTTGAGATATGTCCAACTCTGAAAGAATTGGTGGATTTTCATCCACCCCAAGAATTGTCTCCTCACATTATAGCTCATTTTTTCTCCCTTTGGTCGGAGAATTGTATTCATGTAATTCATTTTCTTTCACTTGGTAGTAAAGTATGGTGGCATTTGAATTTTCACATTCCTAATTGCCTTGATGGATGTTGGAGTTGTTGAATTAATCATGTCTAAATAACCAAAATACAAAAAAGTTTCTTAAGATTAAAAAATTCTTCATTACAAAAATGTCAAAGTACATGAAGAGAAGATAAAGAAAAGAGAAAAAAACAATGAACAAACATGGGGAGGGAAAAGAAAAATCCAAAAAGAAAGCATTGTATCTGTGTCTTATAGGGAAAGGATCGTTAAAGATTAACGTCCTCTTTTGTACCATATTTGGAGCAATCCATGGTAAGCCCCAAGTGGCCAAATCTCATTAAATCGGCCCCAAGTGGCCAAATCTCATTGCATCGGCCCCAAGTGGCCAATTCGTCATTATACCGGCCCCAAGAAGGCCAACCTTGTTTGACCAGCCCTAGCGACCCCATAATCATTTGCACCAGTCCAAAGAAGTCCAGTTTCATTGTACATCTAAACCAAGATCCAGATAGCCCAAATTATTTTGAAAGACTCATCCTGGAGGCCAGATAGTCTAGATTGTTTCAAAAGACTCAGCTTGGAGACCAGATAGTCTATATTGTTTCGAAAGACTCAACCTGGAGACCAGATAGCTCAGATTATTTCGAAAGACTCAGCCTGGAGACCAGATAGCCCAGACTGGTTCGAAAGACCCAACCTAGAGACCAAATCCCCCAAGATCAGCATATAGAAGCTCGGTCAAAGGAAACTAAGTGAATTTGCTAAATCCCTTCTGTAGAGGGTTCAAACCTCTACAAACAACATTTCTAGAACGGCATTGTCCAAACCAGATCAATCTCAAGTACTAACATCTTTTTCAAGAATGGTGCAAATCCCTATGAATAATGGCTCAATATCAACACTTTCTATAAGAATGGTGCGAATCCCTAGAGGTAACGACTCCATTTATTTATGGGAATGGCACAAATCCCTACAAACAATAATCCAAGATCGGTAAATCAGGTATCATTCTAAACTATGAATAGTTAGAAAATATTACTTGATGCATTCTCAACTCTGTCATTGTGGAGCAAGATGACGGTAGTACATGCTCTGGGTAACAAAATGTGGTCATTCTTTTCGTTGCCCTTTGGTTATTGGCACAGGCCTCGGTCAAAGAGGGACATTCTATAGACACCCAATTTTGTCATCCTCCCCTGACAATGACGATACTTGGATGATGGACATGAATCGTTACTTTCATTTTACAAGATGCAATTGACTGTGGTAGTCTCACCCTGATAGCCCCTAACTCACTCGAAAACCCTAAAAACCCAATGTGGGAGGAAAAATGGTCCAATTTTAACTTTTTATATATAAAGGAATCTAATCAAAAGTGACCGTACGAATGGATACTACTCAAAAATACAATTCCAGCGATATATGGTGTGTCAAAATTGGACTTATGGATCTCCCATAATCATTCCTGGAAGTGGCCCCACACGCGCGTGCACACACCCTTGCATGCACGTGCACAACCCCGTGCATACCTGTGCACATACCCACATAATCCCGCCCATGCATACACATTCTCATACACACACATGGGTGTCACCCATGCACACAACCCCCTAACCCTGCCCATGCATGCACACTTGGGCACCACCAATGAATGCACACATTCAACATCGATGCATGCAACTACACCTGTACATAACCCAACCCTAATCAGTCTAAACCAGCCCTATTTAAATCCCAACCAACCCTAATCGGACCTCGATCAAACACGATCAGCCCAATCTGACATCGATCGACCCAGCCTAGCACTGTACAGAGCCCTGTGGCTCTGTGCAGTAGGCTCTGTGTAGTGCCCTTTTAGGGCTGTGCAGCCCTGGACGGACCTGCCTAGTGCCCGGATTTTTCCCCGACAAATTATTCTCCTAGTTTTTTCCCAAAAAATGGATTTTTGGACAAAAACCTATTTTCCTAACACTCCCGTGTTTTCCCAGAAAATCTCACCGGTAGTCGGGTTTTCTATTAGAATCTCATTTTTGGAGAAAGATCCTTTCCGGCACTCCTGCAGACTATTTTTGGTACTTCTATAGATTTTTTGACATTTTCATATTTTCCAAGAAAATATTCCTGACAGTTGGGTTGTTTATTAAAATCCCAGTTTTTCTGAAAAGATTCTGTTTGTAAGAAAATATCTTTTTCACTTTCAAAAGCAAGAAAATATCTTCACTTCCCATCACACTTTGAATTATACCATTGGACAATAGGGAGAGCTACCTCCTATTATCCTCTAGGTAAAGATTGTGTGTCCTCACCCCATTGGTTTGTAAGAAAATATCTTCTTCACTTTAAAAAACAAGAAAATATCTTCACTTCTATCACACTTTCAATTATACCATTGAACAATAGGGAGAGCTACCTCCTATTATCCTTTGGGTAACCCATTGGTTTACAAGAAAATATCTTCTCACCTTTTTGGGTGAAGAAGGAATCTCTTCAACCTTCAAAATATACCACTGGGCGATAGGGAGAGTGCCCTTCTATTATCCTCTAGGTAAAATTGTGTGCCCTCACCTCATTAGTTGGAAAAAACTATAAATACCCCCCTTTTTCTTTAAAGAAACACACCAAAGCCTCCTTAAGAGCATTTTTGTAGAGAAGCTCTGCCCTCTCTCCTCCTCCTCTCCCCCTCTGAGTTTCTTTAGGTCTTCGGAGCGATCTTTGTCAAGATTCAAAATCTTGTTTGGATGTTCAAAGTGTTCTTCGGGACTTTGAAGATCCTCAATCTAAGTTTTTAGTTCAATCCATTTTTTTTCCAAAAATAGCATGTTTTTAGCTTCCCTCCTTTGAGTGTTCTTGGTTTTTACCAAAAGTAGAAATCCCTGCCCCCTTAAGGTTCTTCGGGTCTATGAAGAGATTTTTGTCAAGATCCAGAGTTCTATTCGGATTTTCAAAGTGTTCTTCGAGGCTTTAGGGATCTTCAATCTATTTTTTAGGTCAATCTATTTTTTTTTTCAAAAATAGGCATTCTATGCGGAAGCTCTGCCTGAGTGCCCGTAGAATCTTTTCAAAACTAGCCATTCCCAGCGGAAGCTCTGCCAAAATCCAAACCCAACTTTTTCGAAAGTAGCTCATCCCTAGTAGAAGCTCTGCCAAAGTACCAACCTGATTTTTCTGGAAGTAGCTCATCCCTAGTGAAAGCTCTATCGAAGTGTCACCTCATCAAAACCCGACAGTAGCTCATCCATAGCGGAAGCTCTACCAAAGGCAATAGCCCAAAAGTAATCAATCCTAAGTCGGACCTCCGTCAGTAGATTACCACAATCAACATCTTCTGAAATCGAAAGTTGGAGTTCAAGACCATCTTCCCCCAAGCCAGGAGAATCCATGAGAAAAGTCAGTATCAATCAGGGGCCCACCCCTCCTGACCCGATACAGGGGTCAAATTTAGGTATAATCTCTCTCCTCATTAAGCATAATGTAGATATCTAATTAACCTTATTTTAGTGTACATAAATAGTTGTTTTTATTTAATGTACATATGCTTGATAATTTAGCCATGCATTTGGAATAAGAATAATTGTGGAAAATATTCGTTCTTAAGCATCTAGTAGGAAGACTGGTTGAATTGGGAAGATTAGGTGCCTAACACCTTTCCAATTCTACAACCTGACTCTTATCCTAAATCTCTGGACTAGACCAACTTCCAGGTCCTTTTCTCAGGAATCGGGCCCACTCTCGGGTCCTATACCCACAATCATAGGTGGCAACTCCACACCTTTTTGTATGATCCTAATCCACCGTATTGGACTATCATCAAACCCCATCTTTATGACAAACCTAGTACACTTACAAAATAGGCCTTCACGTATTTTTGAGCGATACGACAGCGTGGGGTCTGTAGAAGCACACACAACACTTTCCTTATCCGCCCCAAAGGATATCAAGAGAGAGGAGAGAAGGCCCGAATCCGACGGAGACACCTTCCCCTGAACGGGGGATGAGATATCCAGATCCGAGGCCCGCTACCCTCACAACATCTTATCAAGCACCTCATGGGCAGAATCTCTTTAGTGAAATTCCAGACAGTATTACATCAATAACTCACAAATAAAAATAGAAAATTTTGAATGGTCCATAGATAATATTGCTTACATCAAACATGTAAAGATCACGAGGAAAATAGGAGATTCTAGGATTTGGATTCAAGTGGAGATCTTAAGAAGGAGAAAAAGAGAGATTTGGTGTGAGAGAAGCAGTGTGTAGAGAGAGAAGGCAAAGCAGTTTTTGGAGATTTGTAAGAATGAGACGCTATTCTTAGGAGAGAAAGTGCCTCTCATAAGATTAGTGGTGGAGCTATTTTCATCGGGTTGTGCCAAGAGCTAGAGAATGCAAAATGGAAAAATATCACATTCTATAATGGGCTGCATTCTTGCTTGTGTTCTAGAATTTTGAGAATGGAATGCTTACCAAACAATGTTTTTAACAGTCCAAAATGTGTTCTTGGTTCAAAATGCATTCCAAGAATGCATACCATTTACAACCTAAGTGTTTTTTAAAATAATTTAAATGTGCATGTATTAAGAAATTGGAGAGACATTGCATCTAAGTAGTAGCTTATACTTCAATAGTGCATGCCAGAATAGGGAGTGATACCTAATCATATGTATACTACATGCCTTCATAATGATACAATTAGTATGGATTACACGATACCGGAGAGACCTCGGCCACAAAGTGTAATCCATCTCCAAATACAATCCCGAGATACATGATACCAGCGAGAACTTGGCCACAAAATGTAACCCGAGACCGTTTACCTAATCTCACATACATATCACAGTTGAGTATGGACTACGCAACACCGGCAAGACCTCGGCCTTGAAGCGTATCCATTTCCAAATGCAGTCCCGAGGTACACGATACCAATGAGACCTTGGCCACAAAGTGTAACCCGCGACTATAACTAACTCTAATGCACATAATCAATGTATGAATGAAACATACATACGGCAATCACGGCACTGGTACCACTTTGGCCACATCACGTCTCACACACACAACCAAACACACGGCGATCACGGTACCTGTACCACCTCAGCCACACCGGATCCCATCATACATTTCTATATAATTCATATCATAATCGTAAAGTGACAAATGTGACATATCATCATCACATTTGAGAAATTACAATTAAACATATAATTCTAAGCATGTGAATAATTTAATAATAATAAACATTTCAAAAATAAACATGGTCCATCCCTCACCTGTTTTACAATCGGGTGTGTTCGGGTTCAAGTACGATCACCGATCGATCAATTCAGTTCTGACTTCGGGGCACCTGTGCATCACTGTCCTAGACACAAAGGGAATTGTACATTAGTAAGTGTCAGAAACATCGGGAGGGACCTACACAAGTCACCCCCAAAATGTACAGACACTGTCTCCCAATGATAGTAATGTCACCAGAAACAACCATCGGAAACAAGGCATTTCAACTGGAAATATCAAACTTGTCTGCGGTGGAGGTAATAAAGAGTATGTAAAGCTCACATGTTCATTGAAAATCTGCCACCGGAAACAGACCCAATGGATCCAGTGGGTTGTTTCTAGTGGTGGTTCAGGTCAGTCCAACTAATTTGGGGCTTTCAGGCTCAGGCCTAATTGTCGGGATTTGTTCTATGGAGTTTTTAGGGGGTTCCTAGCATCATTCTAAGCGAAGAAAATTTCATTTTCACTAAGCCATTTGGGAGATACATCAATCAAACGATCGAAACCCTAGTTGGTCTTTTGGCATTACATGTTGTCGGAGCTCACCGAGCTTGGTTCGAGCTCGGTAACAACATCAGGAGGGTAGAACACTCATTCTACAACCTTGAAATAATTTGTACGTCAAGATTCTATCCATACCTAGCTTTGTCTAGGTCAAAATGAAGAGAGAGAGTGGTATGGGAGGTTGTATTTACCTCTGGCAACGATTCTGGCAACAAGGCGGTAGCCGGTACCAAGGTAGGCCTCCAATCCCCCTCTCCTTCCTCCTCTTCTTCTTTCCGCTCCTCTTTCTCTCCTCTCCTATGTTGGGCACAAGGGAAATGAGGAAATAAATCCTCATTTCCCAACTTATAACTTAAGTGGGCCTTAGGGTCTGTTTGGTTTGGATCTCTTTTGAACCAATCGGGTTAAAATGAAATTCGGGGCATGAGGACTCACCCATTTAGGTCCATAAGGTGCTCACATCATGAGAAAAATGTGGAGGATGATTTGGGATCATTTGATGTCAATTACGATGCGAGTGGCGGGAACCACGGGCATCGAAACCTCGACAGTAGCCTATCAACCCAGCGAAAACAAGCACCAGATTCAGGCCCAGGCTACTTTCGGTGGCTTGTTTCTGATGGTTAAGATAGCCTACTGTCTTGATAGCTTGTTGTTTCATGGTTGGTCTCGCACGGGTGGTTTCCCTCAGACATACTCAAGGCATTTTGACAATTATAATACGTGCCGAAAATCAAGTGTGGGGAGTCGGGTCACGTACCGTCTAGGATCGAAAAGTATGAATCCCCTCCAGTTAGATAGGCACATAATGCATGAACATGTGGGGTCATCTCTACCCCTTCGGCAATGTATAGCCACAAACCAAAACCCGATCGTACTTTCGATCTTTGATCCGAGGCCTGTCACAACAGTTTCAAATTAGACCGGATTAGGGCACGGGTGTAATATTCCCCCCACCTTACGAGAATTTCGTCTTTGAAAGTGAATATACTTGGAAAATCAAATAGTCCAGGATTCTACTTCATCATTTCATCTTCTCGCTCCCATGATGCTTCTAGTTCGGGGTGGTTCATCCATTTCACTTTAACTAAGGAAACAGTGCGGTTGCAAAGAACATGGTCCTTTTGATCAAAAATCTTCTCTGGATACTCCACGTAGGAAAAATATTCATCCAACTCACGGGGTATGTAAGTCAATATGTGAGTGGAGTTGAGAATGTACTACCTAAACATAGAAACATGGAAGACATAATGTGTACCCTCCAACTTTGGCGATAAAGCTATCCGGTAAGCTACCAGTCCCATCCTCTCCAATACATCATACGGTCCCATAAACCTTGGACTAAGATTTCCCTTCTTGCCAAACCGCATCACCCCTTTAACTGGGAAGATCTGCAAGAACACCTTGTCTTTAACACCAAACTCCAGATACTTCCTCCTAACATCTGCATAGCATTTCTATCTAGAATGAGCTACCTTGATCCTTTCTTTGATAACATTCACCTTCTCACTAGTACCTTGTATCAATTCTGGACCCAAAATGTGCCGCTCACCAACCTCATCCCAATAGAGTGTAGTTTGGTACTTCCTACCATACTATGCCTCAAATGGGGACATTTCGATGGTGGCCTGATAACTGTTGTTGTAGGAGAACTCAATAAGGAAAATGTGCTCATCCCAACTATAACTCATATCCAAGGCACATGCTTGGAGTAGGTCCTCTAATGTCTAAATAATCCTCTCCGATTGACCATTGGTCTGAGGGTGAAAGGCAATGCTGAAAGCCAACTGTGTGCCCATAGCCTTCTACACTCATGTCTAGAACTTGGAAGTGAACTTGGGATCTCGATCAGAGATGATACTAACTGGTACACCATGCAACCTGATGATGTTATCGACATACAACTTGGCCAACTTGTCCATAGAAAATTCGATCTTGATTGGGATAAAGTCAGCTGCCTTAGTCAAGCGGTCCACAACTACCCAAATGGCATCCATACCCTTCTGTGTATGGGGTAGGCCTGTGATGAAGTCCATGGTAATATTCTTCCATTTCCACTCTGAAATAGGGAGGGACTGCAATAACCCATGAGGCCTCTGTCTCTCAGCCTTGACTTGTCAGAATGTGAGGCATCTAGACACATGCGTGGCCACATCATTCTTCATTCCTCTCCACTAGTAGGAACCTTTGAGGTCCTTGTACATTTTAGTGTTTCCAGGGTGAATGGAGTATGGAGAGCTATGTGCCTCTCTCAAAACTGTGTCTCTCAAATCACCATCACTAGGCGCACACAACCTCCCTTTGAACTTCAGAATCCCGCTATTAGTCATAAAGAAATCTGGGCCCTTTTGGGTTCCTTCCTGGCATTCTACTATTAGCCTCTACAACTCTGCATCAGTAATTAGAGTTGCAGTGATCCTATCCACTAGACTAGGTTGTACCACCAATGCCAATAGTGATAAGGTGACACACTCTACTAATAGCTCCAATTCTAGTTTCCTGGCCTCCTGTAGGAGATACTCATTGGTGGTCAGTGATGCAAGAGTCAGTGACTGGGATTTTCGACTAAGTACATCGATTACCACATTGGCCTTTCCTGGGTGATAGTGGATAGTACAATCATAATCCTTCATCAGCTCTAACCAACGCCTCTGTCTCATATTAAGCTCTTTTTGGGTGAAGAAGTACTTGAGGCTCTTATGGTCACTGAAGATCTCACTCTTCTCACTATACAGGTAGTGTCTCCAGATTTTCAGTACAAAAATCACGACTGCCAACTCCAAATCATGGGTGGGGTAGTTCTTCTAATAATCTTTCAATTGACGGGATGCATAAGCAATGACTTTTCCGTGCTGTATCAATACACAACCCAATCCCATCTTGGAGGCATCACTATAAACAACCATACCACCTGTACCGGTTGGGATAGTCAAAATTGGAGCTGACACCAACCTTTGCCTTAGCTCCTTCAAGATCTTCTCACAAGCATCAGACCACTCAAATTTTACACCCTTTCGTGTGAGTCAGGTCATCAGAGTAGCAATGCGAGAGAACTTCTCGATAAACCTCCTGTAGTATCCGGCTAATCCCAGAAAACTATGTATGTCTGCTATACTCTTGGGAGTCTCCCATTCTAGAACTGCCTTCACCTTGCCTGGGTCAACCTCTATACCCTTGGATGAAACAATGTGGCCTAGGAATGCCACTTGTGATAGCCAAAAGTCTCACTTACTGAATTTGGCATAGAGTTGCTTCTCTCTCAGCCGTTGCAGTACTAATCTCAGGTGAATAGCATATTCCTCTACACTCTTGGAGTAGACCAAAATGTCATCAATGAATACTATCACAAACTTATCTAAGACATCCTGGAATACCTAGTTCATCAGATCCATAAATACAACCGGTGCATTAGTCAACCCAAATGACATTACCAAGAATTCATAATGTCCATACCTTGATCTGAAGGCTGTCTTACTGACATCACTATCCTTGATCCTGAGATGGTGGTAGCCCGATCTAAGGTCAATCTTGGAGAACACCTTGGCACCCTGTAACTGATCAAACAAATCATCTATCCTTGGCAAAGTATACCGGTTCTTGATGGTTAGCTTATTAAGCTTCCGGTAATCAATGCACAATCTCATACTCCCGTCTTTCTTCTTGAAGTTACACCTACAATTCTTTCAACTCTGTGGGGGCCATGCGGTAAGGGACCTTTAACACTAGTGCCAAACCGGGGAGTAGATCTATAGCAAACTTTGTGTCTCGGTCCGGTGGCAAACCTGTCAAGTCATTCAGAAATATATTAGGAGATTCCTTCACCACATCTAGCTCTGTCAATGGCCTAATCTTTACCTTAGTATCCATCACAGATGCTAAGTAGACTTGACATCCCTAATCCAGGAGCTTCTTCATCTGGAGTGCGGATATGATAACTTTCTTGGGTTTCTTGGGCTTATCTCCTTGGAACACAAACTCATCATCATCACGAGGTTTGAAAATGATAGCCTTCTCTGCACATAGCACACTGGCTCTGTATGCAGACAACCAGTCCATTCCTAAAATCACATCGAAGTTGGTCATATCCAACTCGATCAAGTGAGCATTCAACTCATGATCACCTATGGTCACTGGACAAGGCTTATAAACGTAGTTTAAACCCACCACACTTCCTGTAGGGGTGCTCACAGCCAAATATTGAGTCAGTCCCTTAGGTAAAATTCTCATCTTCTTCGCAAATGCCTGTGACACGAATGAATGTGAGGCTCCTGATTCAAATAATACATGTGCAGGTAATAATGATATCAATAATGTACCTGTCACTACACCGGGTGCAGCCTCAGCATCCTCTGCAGTCATCCTAAACACTCTGCCCTATGGTCTCTAGCCCTGTAGGAGTTGTGCTGGTTTAGGGGTTGAATATGTTTGCTGGGGCCTAGGTGGCATAATATAGGGTGCATCACCTGGCCTTCGGTGGGGGCGTGTCCTCACCATGTGGCCCGGATGATCACAATGAAAGCATCTCGGGCTCGATCCCGAAGAGTGAGATACAACACTAGATCAGGAGGGCTGGAAAGTCTGACTAGCATTAGTCCTCCTAAATTGCATTGGAGTTGGGTTGCCATATGGCACTTAGAATGGTTTGCTACCTCCCCTAGAATCAGTAGATCTCATTGGCCTCTTTCCTGTTCCTTGCTGAGCCATGTAGTTTTCCCTATGCCGGTCTTCAATAGACTAGGTCACTTGGACCACCTCAGTATACGTTCGCAGTTCCAACCCCATAATGGTTGACCCAATACCTGGCCTCAACCCTTTCTCAAACTTCTTCGCTTTAGCTCTATCTCCATCTAAGATGCTCAGGAGCAAAATGGAATAGCTCCTCGAAGCATTACTGATACTCAAGCACAGACCAGAAACCTTGAACCAACTGAGAGAACTCACTCTCTCTCCAATCCCGGAAGCTTTCTGAAAAATAGTTCTCAAAGAAGGCCCCTTTGAAGTCTGCCTAAGTAGGATATGGGTTACTAGCCCTCAGAATAGGCTCGGTGGCATTCCACCAATCATCCGCTTCATTTAGTAACTAATAGCCTGCACACAAAATTTTCTGCTCATCAATGCAGTCCATCAATCTAAAAACCATCTCCATCCCATCAATCCATCTTGATGGATATAACGGGTCTTGGCCCAACTAGGAGAAGCATAGGGGCCTAAGCCGTTGAAACTTCTCTATCATTTTTGTCAAGTCTGTCCAGCCCTCTACATGGGGTTATGCTTGATCCAGCATCGGGTCTTGCACATGCCCATGCACTTATGCCCCATCAGATGTCTGAAGGGTAGCCGATCCAATAGGTATTAGAACGGGTGCTAGTGGGGTAGGAGGTGCGGGCGGTGCATTGCGGGCTTTCATTACTGCTTGGGTTCTATTATTGATCCCGGACATAAACTAGTTTTGCCCTTCTTCCACTTCCCGCATCATGTTATTTATGATGGATGCCACATCCTGGGCTGTAAGTATAGGCAGAGCCAGAGATGTATTGCGAGGTCTACCCTGATTCCATGTAGGGGAAGCGGGAGGCATCGGGTGTGATTGGGATCGGGATCGAGTGTTCATGTGTGACATGATTCCTGTAAAGGAATCCAATTAGTGCACATGCATAAACAAGATTGCATGTAATTGGGACTCATGCATGCATAGTGGGTCCCACACGTATACAATGGGCAAAATTAGGGTTAGGGCATGGATAAGTGGGGTCCACACGTATTAAGATCCAATCGCACACGTATCCCAAAGGGGTACCCCATTAAAGAAATCAAATAAAATCTTAGATTTTGAAAATAAAAAATGATCTACTTTCCAAAAAAGTTCACCAGAAATAGGGGGTCATATCACCAGATATATGGTTTAATTCACCAGAAATATCAGTGTTATTTCTAGTGAACTAAATAGAGAGCTCAATTGGACATTTTATTTCACCGGAAACAGACACCGGATTCATGCCTAGTGTTTTCGGTGAGCTGTTTCTAGTGGATTCAACAAGTGTATATATAGGCTCGGGTTTTGGTTATTTTACACAAAGCCCTATTTGCTCTTGAGGGAAAGGTGTGGAAACAGCCAAAAAGTATTTTGCTCCCATTCCCTACCTTCCTCTCGCTATTTCACGTTCGATCGGTGCCACATTCGCATCCAAGGTAAGTTTCTCCTCTCTACAACCTAGCTTTTGTGATTTTCTTCTCTGTGAGTTTTGCATTCAACCATTTAACTAGGTTTTCCATTCCAAATCCTTAGGAATCATCTTGCAACGATGTCTGGATGCCATGTACGTACCTGATGTGCTCTTATATAAGAGGAGTAAGATGCTGCCGATCAGTTTAACCCAATCCTGTTCTACTCTATGGTTGAGTGAGACCGTTGGGAATTCTTTGAACACCGCAATGTAGACCGGGGAGTCTATGTGAGGACCAATGATTTCTGCGCATTCCATCTTTGTCAACAGTTTCAGGAGATTGGGTGGTACCGCATCGTGAAACCCAACAGATACTACTACCCTAGGTTGGTCAAGCTATTCTACTCCAACATGGAATGCATGAACAGGGGTACCGAAGAGATGCGGATCACCTCCTATGTAAAGGGGGTGGAAATCTCCTTCGACATAGGGTAGCTGGCTAAAATTTTGATAATCAGCAATGCAAGTGATCTAGTGTACTGCCCACCTCGGACTCCAGCATATGACTTCCAGAGTCCCAATACCCTTCAAGAGGTAGACAATATACTGATTAAGGAGGCCAGTGGATGGGATCACATAGTCATATACCTTGCCACTGTGAAAGTTGTCTGTCGGGCAGTCCAACTGAACGTCCTCCCCACCTTTGGGCACTACGATGAGGTATCCGTATTGCATGCCTATGTGACTTATGGCATATATGTGGGGGTGTAGATACATCTTCCTTACCTCCTAATGTGGACCATGGTAATTCGGTCCAAGGGGTAGGACTATCGAGTTGAAAACCTATGCTACGAGAGGATATTGTCTGACATCTTTCGTCGCTTTGGGGTGGACTTGGAGGGTGAGTCACGCTTGGGTGAAGAGGTCACAGACTTCAACCAAGATTCTCTGAGGAAGATGACCATAGATCTTTGGGAGGTGACTCCTATCCTAGGAGAGGGTCAGCAGCCTATGGAGGTAGAGGGTGGTGGCGCAGGTGATGTTGGTGGTGCAGGAGGAGAAGTTGCTAGGGTTGGTGAGGCTCCACCACCTGATCCCCAGGCTATGGGTTTGATGGTGGTTTCTACATCTCAGAGTAATAGGGGTGCAAGGCCTTACAGTCTCAATGATGCTATGGCCCATCTGGATACCACTATGTCACTGATGAGGAGCATGGACAGCTGCCTCGAGAGCATAGACAAGACCTATTGCCTTATGGACAACAGAGTGGCCTCCCTAGAGGCACAGATGCAGGCGATGGTCTTCCATCTTGGTATTCCAGAGCCTCCTCCCAGAACGTATGGTCTAAATCAGGCTCAGGGCCAAGGACAGAACCAACAGTAGCAGTGGCAAGAGCAGTAAGAGTAGTGGCATGTTTTCCACTTTGCCACTGTAGCTTTTAGGATTCCCCTTTTCATGTTTTATTTGAGTTTGATATTTTAGGTTTAGTTAAACTTTTTACATTCTGCCATTTGCTTCAGTTGTTTGATTTCCTAGACTTAGGCTAGTTAGGATTTCCTGCTTTCAGTACTTTGTCTTCCTTATGAAAAGTGTAAGCTATGTATTCAAGTTCTCAATTATAATGAAACGACTTTAACACCTATACTTGTCTCCTAATTGTGCAATTTCTATTATTGTTGTCCTGAGATTTTTAGTTAATCCTAACTTCCCCAAGTCATGGTTTGGATGAGATTGTGAGTTAAGGAAGAGCATCGTACTTTGATACCATAGCTTCACACCCCAATTCCAATAGACCTAACTTACCATTAGGAATACTGGCAGTGTGAGTAAGACACGTACTTGTCTTACCAATCTACCAGGTTCTCTGATAGCAGTACCTTAACATTTTCACAATCTCACAACACAAACCAACATAAGCAGCGGAATTATAAATAAAATGGGAAAAGTCTAGTGATAACATAATAACGATAACTGAGTTATTCTGTTATATTCATCTATGACGTAATATAATCTCAAAAACAATGTACAACCCACAGTTATACCCAAAAGTATCAAAATATGATGTACAATCTCACGGTGCGGCATAAGCACAGTGTTTGCAAGCACAGTTCTGATTGTGCTCCTCCGCTTTTGGCATCCACCAGTCGCTCACACCATACTCCGACCCAGAAGATATTGGGTCACCCGCCATTGGCACTAAGGTATCTGCATCATCATCCATCATCTAAAAAGGGGTGTATGCATGGGGTGAGCTTTTCAACTCGCTCAGTAAGGAGTGGGGTCAAGCACATCCAAGTAAGATAATAGCAGTAATAATTTATTATGCATGGTTGCGAAAATTAAACATATAGTCCATGATGCTCATGATGCAGTTCATTTATTTATTATCCACGTAACAATACAAACTATGTTTGGTAAATGCTACTATGGGGAATTAGGCTGTATCCCTCGTCTTAGAAACGACATTGACTACGCAGCGATACAAACCCTAGCCATGATTAGAAGCCTATCTGTACTCATATGCATTCATGGGTCACCCAGAAAATCCTTGATAACCCCCTTCTGACAGTCACAATACTTGTAACACATCGGCCACGCCGGATAGGTTCCTGCCTTCGGCTACAATCACAGTGTACCGCGGGAGTGGCACTTCAGAAAGGCACATCAAACATATCACAATGGGTTATCCAACATCTCAACCCCTATTGGCAAGGGTGCGTAGCATAGGGAGTGATACCTAACCATATGTATACTACATGCCTTCATAATGATATAGTTAGTATGGATTACACGATACTAGAGAGACCTCGGCCACAAAGTGTAATCCATCTCTAAATACAGTCCTGGGAAACACGATACCAGGGAGACTTTGGCCACAAAATGTAACCCAAGACCGTTTATCTAATCTAACATACATATCACAGTTGAGTATGGACTACACACCATTGGCAAGACCTCGGCCACGAAGCATATCCATTTCCAAATGCAGTCCCGGGGTACACGATATCAGCAAGACCTTGGCCACAAAGTATAACCCGCAACGACAACTAACTCTAATGTACATAATCAATGCATAAATGCAACATATATGCGACAATCACGGCACCGGTACCACCTCGGCCACACCAGATCCCGTCTCACACACAACCAAACACATGGCAATCACGGTATCGGTACCACCTCGGCCACACCAGATCCCGTTATACATTTCCATACAATTCATATCATAATCGTAAAGTGACAAATGTGACATATCATCATCACATTTGAGTAATTACAATTAAACATATAATTCTAAGCATGTGAGTAATTTAATAATAATAAACATTCCAAAAATAAACATAGTCCATCCCTCACCTGTTTTACGATCCGGTGTGTTCGGGTTCAAGTACGGCCACTAATCGAACAATTCAGTTCCGACTTTGGGGCACATGTGCGTCACTGTCCTAGACACAAAGGAAATCATACATTAGTACGTGTCGAAAACGTCGGGAGGGACCTACACAAGTCACCCCCAAAATATACAAACACTATCTCCCAATGACAGTAATGTCACCGAAAACAGCCACCGAAAACAGGGCATTTCCACTAAAAATATCAGACCTATTTCTGGTGGAGGTAATAGAGAGCATGTAAAGCTCACATGTTCACTAGAAATATGCCACCGAAAATAGACCTAGTGGATCCAGTGGACTATTTCCAATGGTGGTTCAAGTCTATTTAACTAATTTGGGGCTTTCAGGCTCGGGCCCGATTGCCGAGATTTGTTCCATGGAGTTTGGAGGGGATGTTCCTAGCATCATTCTAAGCTAAGAAAATTTCAATTCTACTAAGCCGTTTGGGAGATACGTCGATCGAACAATCGAAACCCTAGTTGGTCTTTTGGCATTACATGTTGCCAGAGCTCACCGGGCTTGGTTCGAGTTCGGCAACAACACCAGGAGGGTAGAACACTCATGCTACAACCTTGACATGGTTTTTAAATCAAGATTCCATCCATACCTAGCTTTTTCTAGGTTAAAATGAAGAGAGAGAGTGGTATGGGAGGTTGTACTTACCTCTGGCAGCGATTCCGACAACAAGGCTGCAACCGACACCAAGGTAGGCCTCCAATCCCCCTCTCCTTCCTCCTCTTCTTCTTTCCTCTCCTCTTTCTCTCCTCTCCTATGTTGGGCACAAGGGAAATGAGGAAATGGATCCTCATTTCCCAACTTATAACTTAAGTGGGCCTTAGGGTCTGTTTGGTTTGGACCTCTTTTGAATCAATCGGGTTAAGATGAAATTCGGAGCACGAGGACTCACCCATTTAGGTCCATGAGGTGCTCACATCACGAGGAAAATGTGGAGGATGATTTGGGATCATCCAAAGTCATTTATGATGCGAGTGGCAGGAACCACGGGCATCGGAACCTCAACAACAGCCTATCAACCCACCAAAAATAGGCACCAGATTCAGGCCCAGACTGCTTTCGGTGGCTTGTTTCCGGTGGTCAAGATAGCTTGTTGTGCCATGGTTGGTCTCGCACGGTTGGTTGCCCTAAGACATGCTCAAGGCCTTTCAACAATTATGATGAGTGCCAAAAATCAAGTGTGGGGAGTTGGGTCACTTACCGTCTAGGATCGGAAGGTATGAATCCCCTCCAGTTAGATAGGCACGCGATGCACGAACATGTGAGGTCATTTCTACCCCTTTGGTAATGCACAGCCTTGAGCCAAAACCCAATCGTACTTTTGATCTCCGATCCAAAACCTGTCACAATAGTTTCAAATTAGGCAGGATTAGGGCACAGGTGTAATAGTATACTTTGGTTTGTACTCCTTTTTTGAAATCTAAGTGAAAATTTCAGATTTTTAGAAATCTAAGTGAAAAATTCAACTCTGAAGTAGGCATTATTGTTTCTTCTTTAGAGATAGACTACACATTTCATTAGATAGAGAAATACTCTAATTTCCAAATTTCATTTTCTTTTTGTATATCCAATTATGATGGATTTCGGTTCTTCTCTGCTTGTATTTCTTTAGAGATTGCTGCAATACCTAGATGTAATTTCTCCAATAAGCTTGACTGCATGACATCAGTAGCTAATAATCAGTGAAGGTCAATATTTTGATGAAGTATTACACGTGACTTGTGAGGATTAATTATGCTTTGCTTCTTTGATTTATTTTTCTTTTTTGTTTATGAAAAACAGAGCAAATTCTGAGTTCCACCAATAACTCAATGTTTTGCAGAGGCTTTGCTAATAACTGTTTGGACCCCTTTTTTTTTTATTGAGTCTTTGATCCTATAGTGGCAGTAATGGAACCATCACCACCTTTGGAGATATTAAGTACCTCTCCACCATGTCGGCCTCATATTCCATATTTTCTTTTACCTCTTCACTCACTCCCTTCTGCAATCAGCCCATGAACTGGAAGGGTTCTCTCTCTGGATTAGACCTGTATTCAGCAATGGCCAATCACAAATCAAGCTTGAAAGAGTTCCCTGTATTCTGCACCTCTGCAAAGTTCAGTGAAGATGGTTCAACAATCATGGTGATCAATTCTAACTCTTCAGTTGGCATCTATAATTGCCATAGTTCTACAGAGACAAAATCCTTTTAAGTCCCCAACATTCTTCTAGCCCCCTTCTCTTGCTCTCTGTTTTTGCTCTGTTACTCCTTTTACATGGTGTTATAAGTCTTTTTGATGTTTGTCACATTTATGTGTGCATTAGGCCTTCTATGCGTCTTAGTTCAGATGAATCTATTTTCGGCAATAGCTGTGTTTGAGCTTTTCTAAATGCTTGCATCTCATTTGTTGTATCAATGCTTCAATTTGATTTTAACAAGTAGGGTAGATTTTGTGATGGAAACAAAACTGGGCAATTTTGGATGGGAAACAAAACTGGGCAATTTTGGATGGCACACAGTTCAATCTTGTTTGTGAGCCATTAAATTTTCAAATTTCTTTGCATATATTTTTTCTAAATTTTAATCCACTTCTTGGATGGAGAATGATGTATAAAATTTCACTAGGTTTAAGACAAGTCGGTAAAAAGAGGTTGAGAATTTTCATAAACTAGTAAGTATTGGATATAGGTAATTGCTGGATATAGTGTCACCTAATACCCAGATAAGCTAGTTTCGTAAGGAATTTGTAGATAGGAATCCTGGCATTGAGCTGATACATGTTCCATCAATTCTTCAGGTATTATTTTACTATAGTTTTTTGTTCATGGCTCTGTTTGTTTCGACCTATTAGATCCGGTAAAACAAATTTTATTATAAAGCAAATTTTCCATTGTTTGTTTTATACTTTGTAAATTTCCAAGAGGAAAAAGAGGTTGAGAATTTTCATAAACTAATAAGTATTGGATATAGGTAATTGCTGGATATAGTGTCACCTAATACCCAGATAAGCTAGTTTCGTAAGGAATTTGTAGATGGGAATCCTGGCATTGAGCTGATACATGTTCCATCAATTCTTCAGGTATTCTTTTTCTTAGACTTATTATTATTATTATTATTATTATTATTATTACTATTATTATTATTATTATTTTACTATAGTTTTTGTTTCATGGCTCTGTTTGTTTCGACCTATTAGATCCGGTAAAACAAATTTTATTATAAAGCAAATTTTCCATTGTTTGTTTTATACTCTGTAAATTTCCAAGAGGAAAACTTTAACCAACTCCTATGCATTATGGAAAATAACATAAAAATTTTACACCTAAAACGGGCGAAAAACAACCTGTAAAACATGAACCTTCTTGATGATATCAACATACATGGCACGACTACATTTATGGTTGATTTCCTTTGTTCCTACCTTGCCTAAGGTTTTTGAGTTGCTTTGCTTCTCTCTTGTTCTCTCTATACGATCAATAGAATTCTAATATGAGTGACATATTATTACAATTGATTTTAGTTTTCATTTTATTGACTTTGTGAGATATACTTCTTTTTCTTCCCAATTGTTGTTTCAGATTGGGAATAGTTATATTTGCATTTCTATGGTCTTATTACATTACTATGGGAATTGATCTCATGTGAGACCCAAGAATACGGTAAGTATCAGACCCGTTTGGGAAATTAGTGAAGTGTTCCCACTAAGAATATGGCAAGTATTAGGGGATTTGAGAGATCGGTGAGGGTGTGTAAACTTTAGTCCCACATCGCCTAGGGAGAGATTTCTGGGCTAGTTAATAACTTCTAGCCTCCTTAACATAGCACAACGTATTTTAAAACCTTGAGACCTATGGGCCAAAGAAAACAATATTGTGTAAGGTTAATGGGGCCGGGGCGTTACATCCCATGTTTTGAAGACCTAAAAATCAAAATGACTCCAACTACAGTCTTGAAATATTGTGAACAACAATAGTATTTCTATCATTACGGGTGAGATTGTGAAATTTGAGCTTTGGTTGTTCTTTGACTAAGACATTGGCATCACAAATTGGTGAAGAATGAGTGGACCTAAAATAAGGGTATGTTAGGTCCTAGACTCTAATCTAGGTGGTGACTCTCAGTCGAGTTTCCATGAAACCCTGCTAGTCGTTTGTTTTCAAACCCACATCCCCACCTCTTTTTGTAGAGACTGCCTTCTAACGGGAACTTACTTGATTAATCGTCTCAGCACACCACTTCTTGATGGTCTCACTCCTTATTAGGCTCTTCTCCAATGGCTCCCAACTTATAACCATCTCCATGTTTTTGGTTGCCTTTATTATGCATCATATGGTCATCTCCCTTGTAACAAATTTGGTCCTCGTGTAACATAGTGTATTTTTGTAGGCTACCCTCAAGGTCAAAGGGATATCGGCTCTTTAATCTTACCACTCATAAATATTTCCATTCGGATGTCATTTTTCATGAGACCATTTTTCCCTACAAGGACAAACCTCCATCCACTCCCAATGACCCTCTGATTGTTCTTCCTATACCTTTAAGCTATCACACCTCATCCGACCATTTCCCATTGTTTGAGATTTAAAATGTAACCGCAAGCGTACGAATCAGTGTAGCTACGGGTCGAACACAGGGAGAGCAGCCACCTTATTTTTTATTTCTTTTAATAATGCGAAAGTGAACTGATTAATGGTTGTGATCTAATTCTAATTACCGTCCTAAAAATAACGTCCTAACCATTCGTCATCTAAGAATTTAAAGACGCAAGCCACACAATTAAAAATTAAATAAATAAATAACTAAAAGTAAACAACCCACGCAATTAAAAAAAGAATAATAATAAAGGAAAAAAATGCTGAAATAAAAATAAAGTAAAAGAAATGGGATAAAGCTAGAGAGAGACTCACAAGCAGGTTTCTCTACTTAGCCCGAGGGATGCATCATAATATGAGCTTCCCTACTTGACCAGAGAGTTACTCTTACAAGGGTTTCTCTACTTGGCTTTAGGGAAAGGGAGACAATTAAAATAAAAGCAATAAATTGATGGTTCTATGGCCAGGAGGGGCAAAGCCAACACATACACTAGCCATGAACCTTGGGGGAGAGGGATAGCAATAATGTAACGACTGAAAATAAAAATCCTAAATTAAGAAAGAAAGGGTAGTCAGAAGAAGGAATGAGAGGGGGGAGAGAAGACTACTGAAGGAGCCTACTTACTTGAATCAATGCTTGAACTTGAAAAAAAAATTGCTCCACGGCTCATGATCTTGTCACCTAGATCTAAGCCTAGAACTATAACTTAAAAAATTACAACTCAATTGCATAAATCATAAACATAAAAAGAACTGAATAAAAATAAAAGAGTACTTGCATTAATTGAAATAAAAAAAAACTATTACAAAAGTGATTAAAGCAAAAATAGAGAAGAACTAAAACCAAAGAGTGAGAGAGGGAGAGAGAGAGCAACTAAAAAAAACTAGAAGAAGAATGAATTGTGTCTCCTCCTCTTACATGGGTTGTATTTATAGGGAATGGAGAGGTAGGGTAACAATTTTCTCTTTCCTAAAAGAGAGAAACCCACAATTGATTGTGAGATCTTTTGAGTCCAAAAGTGCTAAGATGGAGGAGAGAGAAGAGAAATAAATTTTGAGAAATTTCCTAAAATTTTTTGCTTATTTTCTTTCCTTTTTCTTCTAATTTATTTTTCTTCTTTTTTTTTTCTCTCTCCTAGGGACGACTTTTTTTTTCTTCCTTTGTGTGATTTGGACAATCTTTGGTGATGATGTGGAGGAGAGAGAAGATTTGGACAATTTTTGGTTCTCCCATTTTTTTTCTCTTTCCTTTTTTTTTTCTTCTCTTCTTGCTTCCACGATTTTGCTTTCTTTTTTTTTCTTTTTTTCTTGTGCACCCTTCCACGATTTTGCTTGCTTCTAAAGCAGAAAATCTTCAACAAAATCTTCTAAAAAAAACAACCATAAGATTCGAACTTGAGACCTCTTGTTGAGCAAGAGAATTTTGTACACCATAGCTCACCAACTAAGCTAGGTAGTTGTTGTTACCAAAAACAAATCTTTAATCACTTAAAGATGTGGTCCATCAATCCTTGTTGGCATTTGGAGTATTCCTTGTACCTCTGGGACAGTTGCAAACGGGCTGGTTCTGCATCTCGGTTCAGTTCTGATCCATTATTCTTTTTCTGACCCGAAAAAGAATAATCATTTGTACGGGTGACCAAACGAATGTGTACTTTTAATTGAACACGTCCATCTTGCTCAGAATTTCGTCCTCTTCGCAACCATGGAAAGAAATAGGACCTCTTTACGTGTAAAATTGAAGATATAGCTCCCGATAGTCCTTAAGGCCTTGAAAATATAAAACCTGCAAAAAGAGAGTAAAACCCAAGGTAGCTCCATTCTAAATATGTAAAATGTATGTTTTACTACCCTAGATTTCACACATAAATGTGCTCATCAGAATTCCCCCACACTTAGACTTTGCTAGTCCTCGAGCAAAACAAAAAGAAAAGAATAAAAACAAAAAAAAACCTAACTCACTTTCGTAGGAATCACGGTTGCACTTATCATGTGCAACAAAAGCCTTTAAACCCCTAGGTCACCCCTAGTGGACGAGTTGTGTCTCGTGGGTGTTTGCAGTGAATATACACCCAAAATTCAGAATAAACAAGTCCCAACTTTGGCTAAAGGTAAGGCTCATACCGATCCGGAGCAAAGATAATTTCTCTTACAAGGGACCCCCACACTTGAACTTTTATTACCCTTTATCAATTACAGGCACTAGCATATTTCTTAATTTGGAACTCACCTCATCTCTTCTAAAACATCCTTATCTTAAGGCAAAACCACTTGTGAAGAAATAGGGAACCAATGACTAAGGCGTTGGAGTGTTTTTGACCAAACATGTTACCAAGCAATAATGACATTTGCACATTTTTTTTCTCTTTTTTTTTTCTGCTTAATAAACTCTATTCTACTCCACTACTTTTGGCCTGAATGACATGGTGGAGCAAACACCAGACACCCAAGTTACTATGTAGCTTCGCTTTTTGCATATGTCCACAAATGCAGTGATGCTAGAGTTACTTCAGAAGTTTCCTCCCAATGAATTTCGATCAAGACACCACGCTTCCTGAGGCGCAATGCCCTGTCTAGTTCCAAGGGAATCAACTCTTATTCTTTTTTATAACATATTTCACATTTCATTTAAAATTTTGCATTTTTCAACCCATGCCAAATTAAAAGAAGGTCTCAACTCCAAATCAAAAGTACAAGGAACCCACAGACTTACATATGGTCCATCACCATAAAACAGGGGTCTCTTATTTTTCAAAAGAAAGTCCCATCTCAAGACACATGCTTGTTTCTTTCTTCTCAACAGGGTTTTATACGTTCAAAATGGGTACCTTCGTCAAAACTTTTATTTTCATACATCAAGCATCCGAATGGTCTGATCATTAGCTAAAAGCCAAAGTAGGACTTCATCCTTAGCAAGCTCAAAAATAAAAAGAAAAACAAACAAAACAAAGTGAAAGAAAAAAAAAACAAAAACTGGTTTCCCTCCCCCACACTTAAGTCATGCAATGCCCTCAATGCATGGAAAGAATTAAAAACAAAGACAATGCAAGGGGGTCATACCTGAATAACAGTTAGTCATCAGTGTAAAGAGGTTCATGGAGATCCATGACCTCTTCACTACTAGTAGTGGGAAACTCGAGGAACGGTTTCAAACGCTGACCATTAACCTTCGAAATTACCCCTGTTCCTGGATTCAAAATCTCCACAACCCCATGGGGATATACATTATGAACAATAAATGGGCCATCCCATCGGGATCTAAGCTTACTAGGAAAAAGATACAATCGAGAGTTGTACAATAAGACCTTATCACCAATTGCAAAAGATTTACGCAGAATGTGTTTATCATGGAAAGCTTTGGTCTTTTCCTTGTAAATTCTAGAACTTTCATATGCTTCATTCCTAAGTTCCTCCAACTCAGATAGTTGGAGCCTACGATGAATTCCCGCATCAGACAAATCAAAGTTAAGCTTCTTAATGGCCCAAAAGGCCTTATGCTCCAACTCAACTGGTAAGTGACAAGCTTTTCCATACACCAAACGGTAGGGAGACTGACCAAGGTCGGTCTTGAATGCAGTCCGATGGGCCCACAAGGCATCAATGAGCCTAAGGGACCAATCCTTACGGTTGGGATTAACAGTTTTCTCCAAGATTTGTTTGATCTGCCTATTAGACACCTCCACTTGGCCACTAGTTTGGGGGTGATAAGGGGTAGATAACTTATGGGTGATCCCATACTTTTTCATTTGGGCCTCAAAAGGCCGATTACAAAAATGAGTACCCCTATCACTAATTATTGCACGTGGTGCACCAAAGCGGGAAAAAATGTTCTCTTTTAGAAACTGGACCACCACTTTGTGGTCATTAGTTTTACAAGGTATGGCCTCTATCCATTTAGAAACATAATCAACGGCCAAAAGTATGTACAAATTCCCAAAGGAATTAGGGAATGGTCCCATAAAATCGATGCCCCATACATCAAAGATCTCAACTACCAAAATAGGGTTGAGGGGCATCATGTTCCTTTTATTGATACGGCCAAAAGACTGGCAGGCAGGGCAAGCCTTGCAAAAATCAAAAGCATCTCTAAAAAGAGTGGGCCAATAAAATCCGCATTAGAGAACCTTTGCGGCAGTCTTCTTAGGTCCAAAGTGTCCACCACATGCATGATCATGACAAAAAGAGAGAATAGAATGTTGCTCATGATCAGGAACACATCGTCGGATAATCTGATCCGGACATATCTTAAACAAATAAGGATCATCCCAGAAAAAGTGTTTAACTTGGGAATGAAACCTATACTTATCTTGAGTGGACCAGTGATCCGGAGTCACACCTGAAACTAAGAAGTTGACAATGTCAGCAAACCATGGTTCACTAGACATTGCAAATAATTGTTCATCTGGAAAGTTCTCGTTGACTGGAGAATCAACAGTCAAGGAATTGGGAAGCCGGGATAAATGGTCTGCAACTAGGTTTTCAACTCTTTTCTTATCCCTAATTTCTAAATCAAACTCTTGCAAAAGTAAAACCCACCTAATGAGACGGGCTTTGGCATCCTTCTTCTGAACTAGGTATCTGAGGGCAGAATGATCAGTATACACCACCACATGTGAGCCAACTAAATAAGACCGAAACTTTTCTAATGCAAACACAACAGCTAAAAATTCTTTTTCAGTGGTTGTATAATTGAGTTGTGCATCATTTAAGGTCCTACTAGCATAGTAAATGACAGTGGGTAACTTATTAATCCTTTGACCTAAAACTGCTCCTATGGCAAAATCTGAAGCATCACACATCAGTTCAAAAGGTTCAGTCCAAATAGGTGGTTGAACAATGGGTGCATTGGTCAACTCCTTCTTAAGTTGTTTGAAGGATTCTAGGCACTCTTTAGAAAGCTCAAAAGTTTGATCTTTGGCAAGTAATGAGGTGAGAGGTCGGGCTAAATGACTAAAGTTCTTAATAAACCTTCTGTAGAAGCCTGCATGCCCTAGAAAGGACCGAACATCCTTAACAGATTGAGGAGGTGGTAAATTATCAATTAAATCCACTTTGGCTCTATCTACCTTAATTCCCTCCTTGGATATTACATGGCCTAAAACAATACCAGATTTAACCATAAAATGGCATTTCTCCCAATTCAAAACCAAATTCTTAGATATGCACCTTTTCAAAACTAGAGAAAGATGATGAAGACATTCAGAATAGGAATTCCCATGAATTGAAAAGTCATCCATAAATACTTCTAAGAATTTTTCGACCATGTCAGAAAAAATGCTCATCATGCATCGTTGGAACGTAGCAGGGGCATTGCAAAGCCCAAAGGGCATACGCCTGTAAGCAAATGTTCCATATGGGCATGTAAAAGTGGTCTTATGTTGGTCCTCTAAAGCAATTGGGATTTGGTTATAGCCGGAATATCCATCAAGAAAGCAATAGTATTCATGTCCAGCTAACCTCTCTAACATCTGGTCAATGAATGGCAATGGGAAGTGGTCCTTCCAGGTTACCGTATTTAACTTCCTGTAGTCTATGCACACTCGCCATCCTGTTTGGACACGGGTAGGGATCAACTCATTGTTGGCATTAGGAACTACAGTCATACCAGACTTCTTAGGCACTACGTGAACTGGGCTTACCCATTGGCTGTCAGAAATAGGATAAATTATTCCATGATCCAAGCACTTTAGGATCTCTTTCTTAATAGCTTCCATCATCAGTGGGTTAGCTCTTCTTTGGGGTTCCGTGGATGGTTTGGAATCCTCCATAAGATGTATATGATGTTGCACAATAGAAGGGCTTATACCCTTGATATCAGCCATGGTCCAACCTAGGGCTTCCTTATTATCTTTTAACACTTTAAGTAACTCCTCTTCCTGGCTAGAAGTCAAATTTGAAGAAATTATTACAGGAAGAGTCTGGTCAGGCCCTAGGAAAGCATATCTCAAATTAGATGGCAACTCCTTAAGATCTAGCTTAGGGGGCTCAACTATGGAAGGTTTGGGAATGGAATTGGAAAGGGGTCCTAAGGGCTCCACAAGTGTGTGAAGACTCAAGACTTCAGAAAAGAAATTTTCACTATCATCATCCAACTCATCCATACACTCTTGGAATTCTGAATCAAAATCAATATCAAAGTTGGTAACTAAATCATCAGAAAAATCCAAAAAATCCTCAAACATATTGATCTCTTCTTCCATATGTGGTTGCTTGCCAATCCTAAACATGTTAAACTCAACAGTTTGGTTACCAAAAGATAATCTTAGGAAACCATTCCGGCAATTGATTAATGCATTACTGGTAGCCAAGAATGGTCTTCCTAGAATTATTGGGATCTCATCCTTGGTTGAGAAGGGCTTAGTATCTAACACAATGAAATCAACAGGGAAAATAAATTCCCCCACCTTTAGTAAGACATCCTCAACCATCCCTTTAGGAATCTTAACAGACCTATCTGCCAACTGAAGAGTAGTTCCAGTGGCTTTCAATTCTCCTAATCCTAGTTGCTTGTACACATGGTAAGGTAAAAGATTCACACTTGCGCCAAGGTCAAGTAAGGCATGCTCAATATAGGTGTTGCCTATGACACAAGATATGGTAGGGCTCCCTGGATCCTTATACTTGGCTGCTATAGGCTGAGTAATTATGGAACTAATGTTACCTGCCAAGAACGCCTTTTTGGGCACACTAGTGATACGTTTGTGAGTACACAAATCTTTCAGTACCTTTGCATAGGCGGGGATCTGGGATATGGCATCCAAAAGGGGGATGTTCACTTCTACCTTTTTGAAGACTTCTAAAATTTTGTCCATGGAAGCAGTCTTCCTTTTGTTTACCAAGCGATTAGGAAATGGGACAGGATGAACATAAGGACTGTTAGGGATTTGCCCCTGTTCAGAAGAATCATTTTTGGTTTCCTCAACCAAATCATCTTTAGTTTCAGAAAAATCTTTAGGTTCATCAGACGAACCTGGAACAAGAGGCACACTTGTGTCCTCAACTGAAGGAGAGTTAACAGGAGTAATAGATGGGGAAGATTTAGGAACTCTCTGTAGGTACTCTCTACCACTCCTAAGGGCATAAACAACATTACATTGGTTAGAGGGCCCTTGTTGAGTCTGACCTTGTACTATATTCAGTGGTGCATTAGTTAGTCCTTGTGAACTAACAGGCTGATGATGCCTAGGGTTAGGCTCTGGTTGACTGGGTAAAGTTCCTTTCTCCATCTCACGCATAATTGAGACAACTTGAGTGAGTTCTCTTGTAAGATTTTGATGGCTTGTCATGAGGAGGGCCATATTTTTTTCCAAGTCACTTATTCTACTTGCCTCTCCAGTATTAGTAAACCCAGGGGGTTGCTGATAAGATGATAGAAGAGGGGCCCTAGGAAAACTCACTTGAGGTCCTACATTTGACCTAGGAAAAGTATTTTGGGAAAAAGATTGTTGTGCAAAGGGAGGCCTTTGGGGTCCAGGTTGACCTTGATTATAGAAATTGGAAGGTCCTGCTTGGTTGCCTTGATTCCAAGAGAAATTTGGGTGATTTTTCCATCCTGGATTATAGGTGTTACTATATGGATTATTCTGGTATAAGGCATTAACACTATCATTAGAAGTGCCCCCAGAGGTGTTGGGGCATTCTTCTATGACATGTCCAGGGGACTGGCACCAAGCACAAATCTTAACCAAATTGACTGATGATGGCTCTCTAGGAACAATAGCCTCAATCCTCTTGATTAGGCTATCCAAATGGGCTTCCTTGGCTACTATCCCATCCACAAAATATCCTTTTCCTCCTATGGTTCTTTCACTCTCTTGGGTTGATTCCCACTCACGGGTTTTGTCAGCTAAGTCAAGTAAGAATTCCCATGCCTTTCCTTCATCTGTAAAGGATGTGAATCCCTCAGGGCACATAGACTCTATCATTTGTTTAGTTGGGTAATCAATACCCTCATAAATTATTTGACATAAATGCCATAGGTCTAGGCCATGGTGAGGGCATTCTTGGAGTAGATCCTTGAATCTCTCTATAAGTTTGGAAAATGACTCCCTAGGCTTTTGCCTAAACTGAAGGATATCACTTCTAAGCTTATTGGTCTTGTGAGTTGGGAAAAACTTCTTAAGGAAGACAACTGTGAACTGTTCCCATGAGGTTATGGAATTTGTGGGTAATCCATACAACTACTTCTTAGCTTGGTCTTTCAATGCAAAAGTGATAAACCTAAGCTTAACAGCATCATCAGAAAGCTGTTGGATCTTAATTAGAACACATACCTCTTCAAATTCCCTTAGAAATAGGTATGCATCCTCAGAGGTCAACCCATGGAAGTGGGGCAACATAGTGATGTATTGAGATTTGAGTTCAAAATTATTGCCCTGGGCTTGTGGTAGAACTATGCAGGAAGGTTGGGCTGTTCTAGCAGGGTAGAACCTATCTTTCAGAGATTTAGGTGAAGGGTTTTGCTGTTGGTCTCCCATATTGAAGGGTTTTAAAGAGAGCAAACGTATAGGGTCACTACTTGTTGGATCTCTTCTTTCTAACCGATTCTTAGTATTACGTACCCACTTAACACTCATGCAACAGAAAAACTACCCACAGCTAAAGTAAGACAAGCACAAAAGAATGGATAGCAAAACTTTTTTTTTTTTTGATGATTTTTTTTGAATTTTTTTTGAATTTTTTATTTATTATTATTATTTTTTTTTGCTTTTTGGGAGCTTACCGGCAGGGATCCGGGGTTGCTCAGGTCAATTCCTGAGGTACTGCTACAGGGCGAAACCTGTCTTTATCATACTGTGAAGCATGGCGACCTCCACTGATACAACTATTATTGCAAGTTGTTCTTCTCAGGAATTCAATAAAAGAAAAGGAAAAATATAAAACAAAGCAAACAAAGCACTCCGATTTACCAAAAGAAAGTGAAAAATAACATGGAACTGTCTCCCCGGCAACGGCGCCAAAAACTTGTTTGAGATTTAAAATGTAACCGCAAGCGTACGGATCAGTGTAGCTACGGGTCGAACACAGGGAGAGCAGCCACTTTATTTTTTATTTCTTTTAATAATGCGAAAGTGAACTGATTAATGGTTGTGATCTAATTCTAATTACCGTCCTAAAAATAACGTCCTAACCATTCGTCATCTAAGAATTTAAAGACGCAAGCCACGCAATTAAAATTAAATAAATAAATAACTGAAAATAAACAACCCACGCAATTTAAAAAAAAAAAATAATAAAGGAAAAAAATGCTGAAATAAAAATAAAGTAAAAGAAAGGGGATAAAGCTAGAGAGAGACTCACAAGTAGGTTTCTCTACTTAGCCCGAGGGATGCATCATAATATGAGCTTCCCTACTTGACCAGAGAGTCACTCTTACAAGGGTTACTCTACTTGGCTTTAGGGAAAGGGAGACAATTAAAATAAAAGCAATAAATTGATGGTTCTATGGCTAGGAGGGGCAAAGCCAACACATACATTAGCCATGAACCTTGGGGGAGAGGGATAGCAATAATGTAACGACTGAAAATAAAAATCCTAAATTAAGAAAGAAAGGGTAGTCAGAAGAGGGAATGAGAGGGGGGAGAGAAGACTACTGAAGGAGCCTACTTACTTGAATCAATGCTTGAACTTGAAAAAAAAATTGCTCCACGGCTCGTGATCTTGTCACCTAGATCTAAGCCTAGAACTATAACTTAAAAAATTACAACTCAATTGCATAAATCATAAACATAAAAAGGCTGAATAAGAATAAAAGAGTGCTTGCATTAATTGACATAAAAAAAACTATTACAAAAGTGATTAAAGCAAAAATAGAGAAGAACTAAAACTAAAGAGTGAGAGAGGGAGAGAGAGAGCAACTAAAAAAAAACTAGAAGAAGAATGAATTGTGTCTCCTCCTCTTACATGAGTTGTATTTATAGGGAATGGAGAGGTAGGGTAACAATTTTCTCTTTCCTAAAAGAGAGAAACCCACAATTGATTGTGAGATCTTTTGAGTCCAAAAGTGCTAAGATGGAGGAGAGAGAAGAGAGAAATAAATTTTGAGAAATTTCCTAAAATTTTTTGCTTATTTTCTTTCCTTTTTTTTCTAATTTATTTTTCTTCTTTTTTTTTTTCTCTCCTAGGGACGATTTTTTTTTCTTCCTTTGTGTGATTTGGACAATCTTTGGTGATGATGTGGAGGAGAGAGAAGATTTGGACAATTTTTGGTTCTCCCATTTTTTTTCTCTTTCCTTTTTTTTTTCTTCTCTTCTTGCTTCCACGATTTTGCTTTCTTCTAAAGCAGAAAATCTTCAACAAAATCTTCTAAAAAAAACAACCATAAGATTCGAACTTGAGACCTCTTGGTGAGCAAGAGAATTTTGTACACCATAGCTCACCAACTAAGCTAGGTAGTTGTTGTTACCAAAAACAAATCTTTAATCACTTAAAGATGTGGTCCATCGATCCTTGTTGGCATTTGGAGTATTCCTTGTACCTCTGGGACAATTGCAAACGGGCTGGTTCTGCATCTCGGTTCAGTTCTGATCCATTATTCTTTTTCTGACCCGAAAAAGAAGAATCATTTGTACGGGTGACCAAACGAATGTGTACTTTTAATTGAACACGTCCATCTTGCTCAGAATTTCGTCCTCTTCGCAACCATGGAAAGAAATAGGACCTCTTTACATGTAAAATTGAAGATATGGCTCCCGATAGTCCTTAAGGCCTTGAAAATATAAAACCTGCAAAAAGAGAGTAAAACCCAAGGTAGCTCCATTCTAAATATGTAAAATGTATGTTTTACTACCCTAGATTTCACACATAAATGTGCTCATCAAGCAGCGATGGGTGTCTAACGACTTCCCAGAACATAACCTTGACCTTATCTGAAATGCCTAATTTAAAGACCAAATGCCTTTTCCACCCATTGAGTCTAACTATTTTTCTCCATAGAGAGAAGACTTCCCTATTTTGGGAAAGATATGTACGGGCCTTAAGAATTAATCCTTGGTCGTGACTCGTGACTCCTATCCGATATATCTACAAATCTAAATATATGAAACATTGGACTTGTCTCCTTCCTAAAGTCGTTCACCTGCCCAAACAAGAGGTGTGCCATCACCACAATGATAAAAGGCAAGGATGTTCTAAGCAAATAGCAAACAACCTCATGAGCTGGGAAGAAATGATACAAAATTTCTGAGGCGACTTCGTAGTGAATAAAGATATTGTGAACTAACCATCAAGAGAAAAGAAGCGCTTTATCACATTCAAACTTTCTAAGATTTCTGTAAAAGTTTTAACAATAATAATAATAAAAAAACACTTCATATTTGTATTGAGAAGTCAAATGACGTCCACAAGGTAGAATTCCCACACAATTAGTCCTTCAAAATCTAAATATTTGCATTGACGGTAGTGTCAGATCTAATTAGAGTTTCTGAAGCAAGTGATGATGTCAAAAATGGCTTTCCACAAGGAAAATGGATAGGGTCCTATACTGAATTTTGTAGCCAATAGAACTCAATGGATACCTGTTTACGAGCAAAGGGGGAAAAGGAAATCTAAAGGAATTTGTATTCCAATTTCCCTTTCTTAATCATCTTTTGGTTTCCCTTCCCTTCTCAATTGAAAATAGTTCCTTTGAATTTCCTTGAATCAGTTCCAACTTCTCCACTACATATACAGCCATTTGTAGTACAGAAAGCAAAACAAAGTAAGCTTTAGCTAAGTTAGAATCCATAAGTAGTATAATAAATCTCCAATTGTATGGCTTCATTTAGTTGTTTATTTAATTTTGGCCCAACTTGCAGAACTTTCTAGATAAACTATTAATAAGATTCCTAAAAAGACTTGGATCTAGTATTCCTTTCAAAAGTAAGTTACAAGAATTCGTAAAACTTCTTCCCCATAAGAAGAAGAAGATCATGCCTATTATTCCTGAATTTAGTCTTAAAAGGAGAAACATATTGAACATATTCCAATGTACAATGACACTTTAAAGTATCCATGCACTCAGCTTCCTTCAAAAAAAACTAAGCAAAATAACTTAATAGTGTAAACACTTTAGGGGAGCGAGTTTTTTTTTTTTGTGTGTGTGGAGGCTAAGGGGGTGAGTATCAGTGGAGATATTTTATATCTACCACTTTATCTTTTGCCACACATGCAGTCCGATTGTGTTAGGACTCAATCCCATCTTCACCTAACTTGTAGGATTCACTCTCCTATCTTGTAAGTGTCACATATAATACTAAACTTTGCTACCATATAAGACTTATCACATGTGATATTAGTTACCTACTCAACCATTGCTAAGATCTTATTCTATGTATATCCAGAGAGAGTTAGAGTTTCCAATCATGGGGTCCTATCTCTATAAGTAGGAACTTGATTGTAATCATCCAACTTAAGTAATCTAATACAATACAAACTCTCGACATGGTATCAAGGGCCACAAGCTCCTACAAGCCTCACTTCTAAAACCTTTTTTTTTTTCACTTTCTTTTCTCTCCTCTCCCTCTCAGTGTGTGGCCTCTTCCACTCCTCAATGGCTGACCCCTCCTCCATCGTTCCTGCATCTCAGCATTCTCCTTCTCCTTCTCCTCCCAATCACTCATTTACTCTCTCTCTCTCTCTCTCTCTCAAACTCTCCTCTAAAACCATGTCTATTGGAAGACCCATTTGTCTCATATCTCACCAGTCGATGTCTCTACGATTATGCTACTGGTGACCTCCGTTTACCTTAGGATACTAATAAATCAAAAGCTTGGCATAAACAAGAGGGCGCTATCATAAGTGTACTCATCGCCTCCCTCTCTAAGAAGGTTCTGCCACTCGCAGTCGGATGGACCACCAGCAAAGAGATCTAGGATGCACTTCATGACACTTCAACTTCCTTTAACAATAAGGATTTTGCTCCTTAATGTCTCTTTCAAAATCTGGCTCATGTCAAACGAGACGATCACTCATTCTTGCATCAAGCCAAGTCTCTGCCTAATGAACTATCTGCTACTGGTAAGCCTCTCCCACTAAAAGACTGCAATAGCCATATTTTTCTCTCTCTTTATTCGAACTATCAAGATCTTGCCTCCATCATTATGGTAAGACCTAATCTGGTCTCCCACAATGAGTTACATGATCTTCTCATGAGTCACGAGGGTCTCCTTTAATCTCACTGTGCGGTCATTGATCCCTTTGCCAATGCCCCTGTTAACCTATCACATTAGGCGTAGCAATGGCACCTCTAAGGGCTCAGGCACGGTTGTGCTAGTGGCTTTTGCCACTCTAATGCTTTGCTCATAGCCCCTGTACCATCTGTGGTCACACTAATCATCAGACCGTCACCTATTAGTAATGCACACAAAGCATAGGTAACCCTTCTAAGCCTCCATTACTACCTAATCCCTCCCCCAACACCAACTATCAGTGCCAAAGCCACCCCCCACTCCTATCATGCTGAAATATATGGCCACCCCTAGCCACCCTCATCATCCATGCCTACAGCCCCCCCTCCCCTCTTACCCACATCAATCCTTCACCACTTCTTGGATCCCAGACACTGGTAATACTCATCATGCCACCCCTCACTTCCTTCTCCTCTTATGAACCATACACAAGTAACAACCAACTGCATGTTGGCAATAGTACGGGTCTCCCTATCTCTCACACTGGTATTGTCACTCTTGTCTCTCCCTCTCATTCTTTCAATCTTTCTAATGTATTACATAAGGTGTCAAAAAATCCCGTCTAGCCCAACCCACCCTAGCTTGCATAAGCCTAGTCAGAGCCAAGGTTGTGTTTCAACTCATAGGACAGTCTTGGGTTGGAATTTTCAGGCCCCATGCAAGGCCAGACTGGGCTTGGGTTGAGCCATGCCCGACCAAACCCAAACCTATGCATATAAATATATTATATGACTACATTAACATGTAAAATGTATATTTTTTTAAATATCTCCATTCACGTGTATCTTTACCTCCATTAACATCTTTTATAATCATACCATTCAAGTGTATCTTTACTTTTTCTTTTTTAATATAAATTGATGGCTTTCAAAATTTGATAAGAAGTGGCTTAATGGTCTCTCTCTCTCATCCAAATGATAATATACAGGGGCTGCCATATTTAATTAGGGCCAACTCAGCCCCGCCCAGCTCAATCAGGATCAATAAGGGTCGCACTAGGTTAGGTTGAGCCTGACAGGGCTGGGCCTGGGCTAAGTTAAGAGACGTTAGGGTTGGATTGAGATTTTAAGAAACTCAGCCCAATCCAGACCATTTACACCCCTAGTATTATATGTTCCCTTATCACACCCTACCTTATCTAGCAAAGGTATGTGGCACCGGACACCTTACCGTATCCAATCAGCCTGAGTCTTCAGGATCACAAAGGTAAGAACTGATTAGCCACAAACACCACAAGAACTAAAATCATGTAAATAACATGTTCAGTTATAACTCCAGTGTCCACCACATGATAAAGATTATATATTACATGCCAAAAGTGATTCACAATCCATCTCCAAGATATTTACTTATTGATTAGGCCATCAGAGTATAAATTACAGTAGTTAGAATATTTACACAAAAATAACCAAAGAAGAGTCCTTTGTCACTCAGTAAACCCAACCTCCAAAGGTACAATCATCACACCCATAGTTGGGTATGTGCTCTATCTCAATCTCTGGGATACTGGCCAAAATGTCCAAGACCATTCCCAAAGGATCAACACTGGTAACTAGTAGTATACTGGTCTCACCATCTAAAAGAATGTAAATAAATGGGGTGGTGGGGGTAGGCAAGTAAACACA
>NC_056566.1:25873882-25874006 GCF_013358625.1 Macadamia integrifolia | reverse complement strand
ACCATCTCCGTATTTGCCTTCTTGTTTAACCATTCAGCCACGTGTACGCTTCTCACATAGGCCTTCGCTTTCCTGGCCGAGGTGGAACTTCCTTTAGTGGCTAAGCCTCCATTGATAGTTGCTA
>NC_056566.1:25869678-25873835 GCF_013358625.1 Macadamia integrifolia | reverse complement strand
GTGAAATAAAAATAAAGTAAAAGAAAGGGGAGAAAGCTAGAGAGAGACTCACAAGTAGGTTTTTCTACTTAGCCCGAGGGATGCATCATAATATGAACTTCCCTACTTGACCAGAGAGTCACTCTTACAAGGGTTACTCTACTTGGCTTTAGGGAAAGGGTGACAATTAAAATAAAAACAATAAATTGATGGTTCTATGGCTAGGAGGGGTAAAGCCAACACATACACTAACCATGAACCTTGGGGGAAAGGGATAGCAATAATGTAACGATTAAAATTAAAATCCTAAATTAAGAAAGCAAGGGTAGTCAGAAGAGGGAATGAGAGGGGGGAGAGAAGACTACTGAGGGAGCCTACTTACTTGAATCAATGCTTGAACTTGAAAGCTTGGGTGATTTGAGATACTACCAGTACTAAAAACCAGATCTGGAATAAACCAAATCTGAAATTTCTAGTACTAGAGAAAACAAATCTTGAAAAAAAAAATTGAACTTGAAAAAAAAAAGATGCTCCACGGCTCGTGATCTTGTCGCCTAGATCTAGGCCTAGAACTATAACTTTAAAAATTACAACTCAATTGCATAAATCATAAACATAAAAGGTTGAATAAGAATAAAAGAGTGCTTGAATTAATTGACATAAAAAACTATTACAAGTCTTCTTTAAGAAAAGAAAGAAAATTAAATAAAATTAAATCTTGGTAAAAATCCTCATTCTCTGAGATACTGTGTGAGGAAAGAGAGAATCTGTTTCCAAAATTAACAAATTCTATTCCTTTGTTACAATATTCACCAATATCTTGCAATCTTGATTAAATCAGAAAGGAATTTCTGCATAGCATCTTCAAGATTTTGTGAGGTGGCAAGGAGAGAAAATAATCTTCAGGATTTTGTAGGAGAGGATGTGGTACCAATGAGTTGGTCCCACCTTTGGATTGGTTCTTGATTCACTTTAGGAACTTTCTCTTGTAGACTTGGAAACTAAAAAAAGAAAAAGAAAAATAAAAGTAATACTATCCAAAGTGGAGCAAAATGTACACTTATATCCCTAAGATTTCACACATTATTCTGCTCATCAGAGACCCTTGGCTGTCTAGAGGTTTAAGACAACCCCTAGTATCAGAATCATGGGCTTCTTATTTCTAAGAGGTATTTTCCTTTGTCTATTATTCTCTTTTGTCCTTTGTGTTTCCAAATCACCCCTACTTTTTCCCTTTTTTTACCTCCAACCTTTGCCTTAACTTTGCTTCCTAATTTATCCCCTCACAATAATTCATAATTCCCTCCATATCCCATCACTTGCTAGAATATCCATTTAACATTTTAGGATTCCTTTTTATTTACAAACCTGCCACCCTATTATAAGAGTCCGTAATATTTACAATTCTGCCATTTTACTCTTGGGTTGAGTTATTTGGTGATTGGTGGGCCCTTAAGCGATCCGATTTTAGTCTTTGGAACACGGATCCGCATCAACATCAGATTAAGATACTTGGTCTTCAACTCTTCTTTCATGATAGGGTAGCCTTAGGGAAGAAAGGGGAAATCGCATAAAGAGGGGGAAGGGGATCACACACAACGCACAAATTCAACTAATTCTAAAATAAAATTCACTCCGTCCAAAACATTAAGTATATACAAGTATTTAAAAGAAAATAATAAGACTCCTACTTAGACTCTTAACACTGAAACAAACTCCTACTTCTCTATCTCACACATATCCTATCCAAAACTAACTTGAGAAAATAAAAGACTTAATATTAAACTAAACTACTTCGAACCCTTGTTGGACCGAAAACCTGGGCTGGACCGGTTCTTCTTGGCTTCCAAAGCCGGTCATGCTGGTCCAACCAGGTAAGTGCAGCTATATCTGCATCAACTCTCCTCCTAAAAAGAACTCGACTCCGTCGAGTTTGGACGAGGTCCAAGAATGCCATCAAAGTCGATGCCCTTAATGAGAAAAGTACCAACTGTCCTTTTAATCTTGAGAGGGGGAAGATCCTTTGCTGGAAGGAACTTCATCTCAAGGCCACCATGTTGAAAAGAGTATGTATTCTCATAGTCACAGTGCTTGGCTTTCTTGTCGAACAACTATGGTCGCCTCAGAAGAATGTGACAGACTTTCAGAGGGAGCACATCACACTGAAGCTGATCAATCAGTCCACTAATGGAATACGTGAACAAACACCTTTCATGAATTTTTAGATTATTATTGTTCACCTACCCAACCTTGTAGGGGTTCAAATGAGGCTCAGTTTTCAGACCCAACTTGCGAATAGCATCTTCAGCAACAACATTGGTACAACTACCGGGGTCAATCACCATATTACATAAGCTATCATTGCATCGCACCTTGGTCTGAAAAATACTGTTATGGCACCAATCGTCCTCCTCGGGAATCTTCTGTGTAGTCAAAAGAGGACGGATCACATAGAACGGTTGAGTCTCACCATCATTGTCACTATTATTAATCTCATTAGGCTCATGATCACATTTAGCCTCTAGATTTGTTGTCCTGTTTTTGATTGCGCTTCTAGTACATAGAGTATAAAATTGTCCTTGTCAATGTATGCTAACAACCGATTAGGACATTGATTAACTCAATGCCTGTACCCCTTGCATTGGAAACACTTAATAGCCTCCTTTGGAAATATTGAGTTCTTGTCATAACCACACTGAGGTGAGGAGTATGATTGATTAGGCCGTGAAGATGACATGTCTGAATCGCGTTGAGGTGGAGAATACGGCCGGATGGGTCGTGAAGATGCCATAGATGAAGCACTAGCCTATGGTCTGCTGATTGACTTTTCCTGTAGAGATGACTGTGGCTAAATAGAACTAGGATCTTTAGGAAAAACATCTGTAAATGGCCTCCGATTGTATGGGCATTTCAGACTTTCCTCAATCTGATATGCTACTTATACAACATCTTCCATTGTAGGCAGTCGGCTAGAGACAAGGGCAGCACTAAGTTGAGGGTGTAAACCATTGCGGAATTGTACCACCAATACTTCTTCATCCCACTCAAAATCAGAACGAGTGGCCAAATAATAAAATCTAGTAACATACTCTTCAACAGTCAAATTCTCCTGTTTCAACTGTGCAAACTTGAGATTCATGCATTGCTTGTAATTAGAAGGAAAGAATCTCCGGTTTATGACTTCATGCATTTTAGCCCAAGTAGTGACTAAACCAATGCCTTGGGTTCGGTTTCGTTGTTGTTGCTTGATCCACCAAACTCGGGCCGTGTCTTTCAGTTTGGCCTATGCAAATAGTATCTTTCGGGCCTCAGTCAACTCGTACCATCTGAAGAATGTCTCTAAGCTGTGAATCCAGTCAAGGTATAGTTCTAAATTGTTGTCTCCATAAAAATCAAAGACATACAATCTTACTGCTCTTTCTGCTTCATCATCATTTCTACCAATTCCATATGGTGGTGGAGGTGTATGATGTGGTGGCAGTGGTGGTAGTGGTAGTGACGGATCCTGTGGAACGGTGTTGGAAGAATCCCCAGATTGAATGGGATTCTTTCCTCTATCTGCTGCCACCAAATGATCAATAGAAGCTTGCATGGATTCCATCATTGTCTTAAGGAAAGTGACATCGGTAGTGAGAGCTTCAAATTTTGCATCAGTTTCTCCCTTGTAGGAGTTCAGGTGTTGAACAACTTCACTATTGGCTACCATGGTGGAGATTGGCAAGATTACACTCAAGTATGATGGCAAAATAGTAAATAACGGAGGTTTAAAGAGCAATGGCAAGATGGTAAATAACCTTGGTCCTTTTTTCCCTTTTTTTTTTTTTCAGGGAGAGGGATAAGGAATTAAAGGATAGAGAGAGGGCAAAGTGGGAAAATCAAAAAACTAGAGAAAGTAAAAAAAAAAAGAGAAAAGGCTGGGGATGGGGTTTATGCTACCGACAAAAGAAGAAGAGTCCTGGAGATGGAAACCTCAGAAAGGTGGAATTAAAGGGGGACCAGCGGTGAGCAGTTGACTTCAACCGAGTGAAGATGTCGAGAACAGCTATGTCTCCGCCTCTCTTCTTCTCATCGTCCTGCTTCTTCTTCTTCTTCTTCTTCTTGTCTTCTTCTGATTTCTGTTCTTTCTTGTCTTCTTTTCTTCTTCTGTTTTTGCTTCTTCCGTCTTCTCTTTTTTTTTT
>NC_056566.1:25850518-25869658 GCF_013358625.1 Macadamia integrifolia | reverse complement strand
TTATCTTATCTCAGTCTCGGTAGAACCGAAACAGAGAATGGAGAAGGGAAGGGAATGGGGATCTTCTGATACCAAATTGATAGGGTAGCCTTAAGAAAGAAAGGGGAAATCGCATAAAGAGGGGGAAGGGGATCACACACAAGCACAAATTCAACTAATTATTCACTCTGTCCAAAACATTGATTATATGCAAGTATTTAAAAGAAAATAATAAGACTCCTACTTAAACTCTAACACTGAAACAGATTCCTACTTCTCTATTTCATACGTATCCTACCCAAAACAAACTTGAGAAAATAAAGGACTTAATATTAAACTAAACTACTTCCAACCCTTGTTGGACCAAAAACCTGGGCTGGACCGGTTCTTCTTGGCTCTTGTTTTCCAAAGCCGGTCATGCTGGTCCAACCAGGTAAGTGCAGCTGTATTTGCATCATTTCATCTCTTCCCAAGTGGTAGGTTTGTGCCATGAACATGTAACCACAGCTTATATGACCTCAACCACTTCTTGGTTGAACCTGCTAGCTTGGGTTGCACTAGCTTTATTTTCCACTCCTCTATCAAGCTGTACAAATCAAATTTATCCTCTAAAGGGGTAACCAGTCATAAATACTTGGGGATTGAGTTTCCACTTGTATCCCTTGAGCTCTAGCTCAACCTTCTGTGTATAATCAGCCCTGTTATTAAAGCCCGTTGCAACAAGGGTGTGCGGGGTATCTTCTAGAAAAGCCGGCTGCATGCGGGGTTTATATGCAGTTCTGCCAAAAACCCTAGAATGGTTGTTTCCAGTGGAATGAGAAGGCAATTCCCTCAGTTCTGTGGACATATGGGTTGGCAGGTCTGGGAAAATAGAAATCTCACCCCTTTTCTGTTTTGGAACAGCAACATCTTCAATCAGTTGCCTGACTGCAGCAACTAGTTGATGAATAGAATTTTGAATTCTAGTTCGGCGAGGGTTCCTCGAATCAAAACTGGCCGTAGCTCGGATACCAAAAAATAATGGGTTTCTTCTCATCTAATAAGTTTGGGCTTAGAGAAACCCAGAAAATTCTAGAAACGCTGGAATAATAAATACAGATCTGATTAGGCCAAAACCCTTGTCGAGTGGTCTACTTTTAGATTAGAATATGCAAGTAAAGTTTGATTAAAATCCGATTGCCAGATCCCAAGTTAGAGAAATCCTACTGGTACTAGGATTCTAGTTCATAAATGCAGGACAGCAGTATCAATGGTAGGGTTTGAAGGCTTAAACCCAGAGTTCAGCTAGGACAATAAACAGTAATTTATTAAAAACTCAAATCCAGAATCAGATTCAGAAACCAGAATTTAAAGAAGTATACTTGAAGTAGGTTTCCTGAAATCGTTTGAGAACTGAGAAAAAAACAAACTGAAACTGATAATTAGTTAGGCAATTCTATGATGAGATTCAGCTGGGATTTGCCAATGATTAACTCAATATCTGGAGCTAGAACTAACCTGAAAATTAAAACTAGAAGCTTCTAATAGAATTAGAAATCGCAGAAGAAAACTTGGGATTCTGACCTGATATTGATAGAGGGAAGGAGAAGAGATAGGATGATAGGAGAGTTGAATGGGAGAGGCAAACACAAGAAAAACAAACACGTTTTTCCTCTTCAGGGGGAGTCCCTCTGCACGAATGCAATTCTAGAAGAAGATTTCTATTCATGTTCTACACAAGACAAAGCAAGGTCAATATAACTCAATATTCCCCACTCTCCTAGTGATGCGGTAAATTCTGACCGAAGGCAGGTTCTCCAAATGACCTTGTAGCAGTCGAAGGACTCTCCGTGGGTGTGTAGGTGATGTTTCTCCCTTGACAAAAAAAAGTTGGGCAATAGCGCCACTCTGCAACAACAAACAACATCATCCAAAACCTTGTCCCAACTTAATGGGGTTGGCTACATGGAGATTCCAACCAAGGACAAGCGCGAGGATCCATGCAAAAAGATTGATGGGTTATGGCTAATTATAATAAGTGCCAGTTGTCAATCTGACACATACTACAAATCAGCCACAGGTTTATAACGATAGACTATAATAAGATATGGCTGTCTACCTAACGTACCTTATAGGTCGGTCAAGCCAAAGCCATGCATTACATCCATGACAAAGACAATCCATCACCCAACTTACTTTTATGAAAGGAGGAATGAGATAACGAATTATTGACAGCCCCGCTAAGCACCGAAGTAACAACTTGAACACACAACTCCGTATTGAAAACTAGATACATAACACACAACTCCGCATTGAAAACTAGATAAGAAACCCATAACTCAAGCTAGAGGTATCGGTGAATAGTGGTTCAATGCACCAGCATAAAGCCCACCACCACAAGCAAACCAATTGCAACTCACGTGCGTTACATCCACCACCAGACAAGCAAAGAGCCTCTTAACACAAAGACAATATGCCACTCTTGATTTCCTTTAAATCACGTTTAATTCCCTTCCTTCCCACTATTTTCACTTCACCAGGAGAGGAACCTCTTAACACATGTCGCTTACCGTTGTGCTCAAACTCCATTCACAATGCAGCAAAATCCCAAACCATAGAACCCAAAGTGACCAACCATTGGACACCCAACACTAAATTACACCCTCCTAAGGGAAGGAGCCGCACATCATTTTCAAATGTAGCTCCCTGCATTACCCAGTGAAAACCTCAGCAAATAGATTTACTGGTGAGCCGTCCCCCATCAGATATTGTGACATGCATGGGTGTGGTCTTCTCAAGTACACAACCAGCCCTCTTAGCAACTGTTGGGTCCAAGAATTTATGAGTGGATCCAGAATCTTTGAGAATAATAGCAGGCCTGTGTTTTGAGATACCCATTAACTTTCATAGTTTTAGGAGCAATGGATCCGTTTATGGCATGAATAGATACCGGTAATAGCTCGGGATCTTTCTCACCTCCTTCGTCTTGCTCATTCTCCTCATCGGACCTAACAGTTGCTAACAAAAAGAGTTGTTGCTTCCTACATCGGTGCCTGGGAGTGAACTTTTCATCACAGTTGTAGCAGAGACCTTTAGTCCACCTCTCATTCATTTCTGCTAGACTGATACGATGAATAGGAAGAGAAGTTGAGGTTGCTGGAGGTTTAGACAGAGTTTGGAATGTTGTTGAAGGCTGAAATATCATTCCTCCATGCTTTGATCTCTTGATAAGGCTCTCAGCATTCTCCTCCTGCAAATGGGCCAACCCCACTGCTTGGGTCATTATCTTAGGTTTGAACATCTGCAAACAAGGTTTTAGTTCCTCCTTCAGACCATTGATAAAGCTACTTAAATAGAAGTCTTCTGGAAGAACGCAAGTTCAGTTCGCAAGTTTTTCAAAATTTTCCTGGTACTGTTGTCATTACCGGTCTGGCGTAACTTGGTCAACCCCAACTGCATCCTTGTATGCCGACGGACCAAAATGCATACCTAGGGCCTCAACAAGCTCATCCCATTCAACTTTTTCAAGGGATCTTTCGTACCATTGGTACCACCGAATCGACTTGTCCACAAAATGCATCGAAGCCAAAGAAACTCGTTGCTGAGGTTCAATCTGATTGAATTTAAAAAACTGTTCACAATGATATACCAACCCCGCAGATCATCCCCGTCAAACTTTGGGAACTCAAGCTTGGTGTACCTTGTTTGGGTATTTTATCTTGTCATTGTACGCCCTTATTGATCTGCCTTAGGGTATTGCGATTCTAATTCGAGTTGGAAACGAGATATTCATATTTGTGATTCAACACTGAAACCAACTCCTTCCAACTCCATAAGGTCTATGGCATTTTGCAATCGATTCTTCCATCCATTTTGGCTTCCTGTGCACAAGTCCCATCTGCCATCACTTCAAGCGGATCGGTCACAAGAAACCTGTCTAGTACCAGATGATAGGAGAGTTTAATGGGAGAGACAAACACAAGAAAAACGAACACGTTTTCCCTCCTCATGGGGAGTCCCTCTGCATGAATACAATTCAAGAAGATGATTTCTATTCATGTTCTACGCAAGACAAAGCAAGGTCAATATAACTCAATGTTCCCCACTCCTAATTTGACGCAAATCCTAAATTAACGGAAACAAATCCAATCTTTCTAAAACAGATATTATCCTAACTCTTTAAAATAGGGAACACAACTCGTAAGATAGCTCACAAAATAACTTACTAAGACACCAACCCAAATATGGGACTCAATGGTAACATAGGAGAGATAAGTCATGAATCCACTTGATTGAAGGCTTGGAATCCACCAGCTTACCTTGAAATACATCAGGCCTTCCTACTGAATCCACAGAAAAATATTGGTCTGAAATCCTCAGAACCAGCAAGCAAAGCTTCTTCATTCAATCTTAAAATCATGGGAAGGGCCTTGCCCTATACATATATTTAATACCTTTGACTTAGCCTCAAACTCAATTAAGGAGAGGCTGAAGCCAATCTGAAGTAATCTTGACCCAACAGGGTAATGTAAAAATAAATCAGACTGGAAACTCCCCATCGACCAGCTGCATCGGGAGTATCCTAGGACTGGAAATTTATAATTCCTATCCCAGCCTGAATAATCAACTTGATTAATAAAATAAAATAAGAAAACAATAATCCTAAACAAACCGCACAATAGGAGATTCTTAAATGAACCAGATCTGTAACCGCAGGGTCAGAAAACAACCAGAAAACTGGTCCAAAACAAGAACTGCAGGCCTAAGAAAGACCAGCATCTTCATGGTGCCACAAGCCCGCCCTTCTCATTTCATACTTCAACTTTAGTCTGGATTCTGCATCAGCATCTAAGGGTGTCAAAACCAAACCCAAATCGGTTAATAAATGGTTTGGTTTAGTTAGACGATTTAAATCAATCCAAACCGTTTATATGGACGGCAAAACGTTTAAAACCAATTTATATATACAGTCATTCATGGTTAGAATAAACAATTATGGCAAGAAAAAAAAATCCCACTAAAATATAAAATGACATGCAAACCTATTGAATAAAATACTAATAAACAACTATGACCTTACCATTATTAAAAGAAAACATATAACAATAAAAAATTCAATTCAATGTTAAGTTTCCAACCATTCCAATTAAAAATTAAAAGGGAAAGAAGCCGTTTGAATAAAAAATTGAAAAACTATTTAAAACCAAAACAGTTGAAACCATGTATTAAAAAGTTCGGTTTTGGTTTTACCAAAAAATCTTGCACTGAACCGAACTAGTCCGTTTACACTGAAACCGAAGTACCAAACCATTTAACACCCGCATCAGAATCTATGATACATATTTGTACTTCTGAGTCAGATCACATAGTTAATGGTTGTAACAAATTATTATTTTCAGAGAAGTTCTTTTTAGGCATATTAGTCTCATCTGCTGTTACTTACATTTGTAGGTTCTGAAGCTGACAAGGCAAGAAGTACTGAAGGGATGTAAAATAGTTTTCACTAACGAATTTCTGAAATTTGGGGGTGAGAATAACCACTTCTGGAAAATGGCAGAACAGTTGGGGGCCATATGCTCTACAGAAGTTGATCAATCTGTAACACACGTGATCTCAACAGATACTGAAACAGAGAAGGCTCATTTGGCTGTGCAATATAAGAAGTTTCTGGTTACACTGCGGTGGTTGGAAGCATCCAACTTCCTATGGAAACGGCAGCCTGAAGAAAATTTTACCATTAAACACATCAAGAACCAATGACATAGAAGACTCAACTGTTTCTTACTGACGGTAGAAAGCCTTGGTGGAATTATCCTCATTTTGTTGATCAACTAATTTCTCATGTACTCTGCTGAACCTTGAAAGTGTAAAGCATGTTCAGTTGGACTGAGTTCCTTATACCCCCGCTCCCCCACGCACATACCCACAGCTTGCATACATTTTTTTTTTTTGGAAGTTTACAATAGAGAACCCAGAAAATCTTGTACAGTATTTCAACCCAAGAATAGCCAATATCAGTCTTTAACTTCACTTTGGTGCCTGTAGTTGGTTTATCCTTTACTACACAAGTGGATGGACGTTTTAGTCCATTTTTTGCAGGCAGGGAGAGATGGACCATATTTTTGTTGAAGAAGTAGCTTTCTGCAGAGGCACATGATTTGATTGTGGATCCTGTCTTACTATACTGTTTTGATCAATAGTTATTACCTTTTTCTATGGTAGTGATGACTATAAAGTACTATTACTATCTTGAAGCCGGTCTACAACTAATCTAATCCTGTGGAACTCATTCTGCATGCTTGTCCCATGCATATATTTTGGAAATTTGATATGTAAATCTTATGAACTAATGAATGTCTTTGAGAGGTGCAAGCATATATATATATATATATATATATATATTTATTATTATTATTATTTTTTTAAAACTGTGTTTAACCCAGCAATAGGTGAAGTCAAGAGATCGTTGAACTCAGGATGCTGGATTTCAGGGCACATGGGGTCATGATTATAAATATTTTCAGTTTGAAAATTTTCCCCGACAACCAAACAGAGCCATAAAGGCCTGGCTTTGTCTAGGAAAAACTATGTAAAGGAAAATCTTCAATCAGTGCAAAAAGATAGGATCGGACGGTTTTGTCCTCATTTTACTTAGAAGCTATTTTTTATTTTTTATTTTCTCTTTTTATGATTTTTAACCTTCCTTTGTGCCGTTACATTGATGGTATTGGCTAGTGGCCAGGAATCTATTACCGCCTCAACTGATTGATAATTAACAGATACAGATTACTTAAACCAAGTTGTGGTAGGATTTTTTTTTATTAATATTTCTTTTTATGGAGGTGGGGTTACTTCTACAATTTGATGGATCATTAACTCATTGAATTTATGGGTTAGGGTTCATGTCAGGTTTTGGTCTAAGGAAAGGATTAGGCACCTTGATCCATCCGGTAAAAACCAAACTTTTACTCTAGGTCTGATACACAAGTTATTGATTGGGCCGTCAAAGTTTGGGGTAAATACAAGCATTATAATTTACACATATATTGAAAATAGAACATGAAAAAGATGGGTTCATATCCACAACCCGCATCCAGTTGCTTTGCATTCATAAGGGTAAAAAGAAGGACCAAGCTAGACCTAACATTCATCTCATGGAGTGTGGTGTAGATGAAATTGAACGTGGGTTTAAGGGCCATTGTATACAAACCAGACTAATTACGCATGCAACGCATTGAACAATTAAGTGGGAGTAAGATGTAACATACAAGTGTATTGAAAAAGAAGTGAAAACAATGAAAAATTCGTTAGTAAAAAAGTGAAATAAAATTGGAAAAAAGCCAGATAAGATCAAGTTAGGTATATTACAAATTGAAAGTGGTTTTTTTTTTGGTGTAAAAACCATTGGAAAAGCATTTACCAGGCTTGCAATCCGATATTCCATATTCCATTGAAAGGAAATCTCATATTTTGCACGGATCATCAAAGAAAAAAATCCGGTAAAAATAGAAAATAAAATTAATAAATCATTAAATTTTATAGTAGCTAAAGTACAATATAATCTACAACTTCGCGGAAGGAATTTTTGTGGAAATCCCTACAGAAAGTAAGGATGCACTTCATTGCTACCCTGCTAGGGACAACGGTGAGTTATGCTCAGTGGAAGTGTGATAACTTGATACACAAAATTCAAAATAAAGATATGTAAAAAGAGAATGAAGAGGACTTACCCCTCTATAATTTTTATTAAGTGTGATCTTTGGTTGGAAGGGTGTATGCTCAAGTGTAGTCAGTGTATGCTTAAACTGGTGCAAAGTGCAAAGTGCATTTGCGATTCCTTATGATCCAACGCACGAATCTAGGCGGCGATGACTGAATTTGTCGGATACGTGTACGTAAAGCGTGTGTGGGAGTGTCTAGGATCCCCAAACGTGGGAACGATCATATATTTATATTTGAGACGCCCCTTGATCACGAAGGAAGGTATAAAGATGCTTTCATGTAGGAGTATGATCTCATTATATGCATGAAGAGAGATTTAGTCTATTTTATGGGGAGTGTATATTTTCAAAAGGTATAAGCAATTAACACATTTGTCATATGTGTTTTCTAGAGTCTTCTAGTTGTCATAGGGTCATAGATTGAGTCTAGGTACATCCCTTGGGTGTCAAAGTACGAGATATGATTGTACTTTGGAAAAAAATTGACATAATCCTTACAAAATCCTAGGACCTTGCAGAATTTGCACTCTGGTCGACATAGTGGATAATTGGCTGATATTGGTCAGTGTGCAAATAACGTCAGCCATAATACATCCAGTGTCGGCTCTGAGGTTAGTACAACTCTAGCTCTAGTTGAGTCAGGGGATTTGGTCCGATTGGGTTTGTCACTCAATTTAGGACCGGTATATGGTCTATTGTGTGGTCCTGGTCAATTTTACGTTTGTCAAAGCCATTAACCATTTGTTTTGAAAATATTTTTATTCACTTTTCACTATCTTACACCAGAATGGAAGCAAAAGTATAGTTCCTACGTTAAGGATGTAGCCTCAACCATAAATAAATGACCCATCCGCGTCTCAAGGGTTCCCATCTCATCATTGCACAACCCTTCCAAGGGTGACAAAATGTGGTGTTTACACCTATGGTCATTCTAGGTTAATGATGATGCGCTTATGTAGATGCGTGCAACGAAGTGCTTTGTGTTTAGCTTGTGAATATTATAATGATCTATATTATCACCATTGTCTTTGTGCAAAAGGTCTTCTATGTTCTTCATGTTGGCCTTGCATGCTTGATGTTTGGAATAACATCAAGTATTTAATTCTTGAAGTCTTCATTTTTCAAGTCTTTGACACCCTAAGATCTTGATACCTTAAAGTACCTTTTCAAGCTTGGTGGATTCATACTCCCACTCTTTTCTTGATCTTTGATCTTATACCTCATCACTTATATTTTTTATATCTTCTTGACTAGATTTTTCATTATTTGATGATTTTCATTTTCATTTCATTTTTCAATTTTAGCATGTTGACTTGAAGTTGCTACAAGACAAAACTTGATGGAATATTGTTAAATACTTAAATTGTTTATTATCATCAAAGCCAACTTACCAACAATATGAGTGTGGGCATATCCCCAACAGAGTGCAAATTGGAGTTGAACAAGTACTGAAGAACAAAAGCTGATATGGAGGAGAAGGGGAGATGGTGCAACTTTAAACCTAGAGGTCTTGCAACCCACACTTGGTTAGAAAATTCATAGTCAAAGAAAATGTACCAAATAAATTCTCTTGAGGTGGCACACAAGACATCAATATTCAACCACTTATTAAGAATGTCTAATATTAATACGTAAGGAGAACCCTCCAAAAGAACACCTTAAACTTAGGGTGGATGTTAAGTCTCGATAAAAACTTCCACCACCTCAGAGGAAGACGGGGTCGAAAAAGCCCCCAATTATTCATCCTCGTAATCTAGTCTCGAGAAGAAGAAAGGAATCTTGCAACCAGTCTCTGCATCACCACCAACGATCATCTTCCAAAGATGTTGGAGTCTTAGCAATCTCACAAACCAAGTTAAATGGAAGCCAAGAAGATAACACGGGAGGGAACATTGCAAAAATTATCAGCAATGAATTCATTTACCCTACCACAAGATCGATGCATTAAACAATCATCCGGAATTCAAAAAGAAGCGATGGAATCCTCTCAAAAAGAGAATTTCTTCCATAGCCAATCTTGATGTTAACAATTTTTTGCAAAATTAGCAAGATATAAGCAACGCTGTTCCATGTCCAAGATCCTCATTTTTTTTAAAACCAGGTCAAAAATAGATCTATTATGAAAACACAGCCTGTAGGATTTGAGTCCATAAAGAGTTTCTCTCCTAAGCAACCTCCAACCTAATTTCAGCGACAAAGCTCTATTTTGGGTCATAGAATCACGCAAGCCCAAACCCCCCTAAATTTGGGGAGCAAATCATGTCCCAAGATATAAGGTGAATCTTCCTTATATTCCCCCGACACCTTTTCCAAAAACAGGAGCTACACAAATTTATTAGGAAAAGCAAAGCAATAAATGAAATAAGCCAGTATCTCATTAGGTAAGAAAATCCTTGGTATTAGGTTTTAGTTAGCACAATTGGTAAAGATCTAAGCTTGTTTTCATTAGATGGGAGGGAATCCAACTTAACATTTGGGGGATAATTGCTAGCGTAGCTGGAATGGGCTAGTGAGGTAGAGCACTTAGGCCCCAGAGATCTCAATTTCGAGCCACTGTTCCTCATCTAGTCCCGCCCCCTTATAACCCTTTGTCCCCACCTCATGCCCTTTTTGTAATACAAAAGTAAATTAATTAATAAATAAAAATAAATTTAGGGGGATTGGTTTTTTTAAGTTGGGGGTGTGTTAGGCAAATGTGAAAAGGTATGGGTATCCTTTTAATACCACAAAAATGGTTGTACCAGAAAAGAAAAAAAAAATAGTAGTCTAAAAAGATCTGTTGACTCAATGATCAAATTTTCCTTCACATGTGGTGGAGAGAGACAGATTTAGTGATATGACCCAATGAGTAGACTCTATGTTCATCATTAACTCCCATCCCTTATTATATTAGGTTGAAAACGAAGCAAAACTTGGCTATTGCCTGAGTTAGTTGCAACCCTTGCATCCAGCAAAAAAAAAAAGGAATCTTGAAGGGTATTTTTGAAAAATACTAAAACTTATGAGAGTATTTGTGAACCAAAGGAGGAAGGTTAATTATTCTATTTATTGGGCTGTGAGGAGCTGCAACCCGAGTAGTAGTCAATTTTTTTTTTTGTTGAAAATTCCCTTCTCTAATCCAATCAAAGGGTCAGATCCATGATAGAAGAGATTTGCACTTCACCATCGTTGAATAGAAAAAAAAAAAAATTGAGATCTAGCCTCTAGTATCAGGTTGGGTTATCCTCAAGGGGGTGAGCTATCCACATCAAAACACACCATCCAACAGTAGTATGAAGCTTTGATAGAACATCAAGAGGTTAGTTGGCCTCCCAGTAAATGAACAAGGAGAAACCAAGTCTGTTGTCGGGGAGGTCTCTTTTTCCGTGAATTTGTATTCAACTGAGTTCCTTGAGTCAAATTGGATCATCACTTCAGTTTATCCTTTCCTTAAGTTTTCGTTTAAGCAATCAAAGATCGCGTCTAACTCATGGATGATAATAGACTTTGGTTGCACTTCATAGCTGCGATAGAGCAAAATAAAATTTATACTAAGATGGCGTAGAAAACACCTTAGATTCAGAGAACTCTCCCCTTCAATAATATACCTTACATGTATTGATATGCACCTTTGGGGTACCATCCTTGCACATTTGTAGTTTAGGATTTTTCAATGCTTTTGTTTGCCACATGGTCAACATGCCAACTACATTTGTTTAGAAACTTGAGAAGTGAACAAGGAACATTGATGTTTATCCGTCCATGAAATTTTAATCCCATACAACCTGCCAAGTCATAGAACTAAGGATCGAACACTCATGCTGCAATCCTTTGGAGGAATGTGCAACTTGTGCATTCTAGGTAAACCTAAGACACGTTCTTATGTTCTATGCATGTATGTACATTGAGATCCAAGGCCGAAAATTTTTTATATGATGTTCTTACATCGATTGCACTTTTGCCAACATTTTCACAAATATCCTTATATAGACCACAAAACCAAACAACCATCCTCCAGGATACATATACATTTTTTTTCCATTATGTTTTGGAGGGAGAAAGTGTTGGAGAATTGTATTATAATTTTTTACAAAATACAAATTGCAATACAAAGCTTTTGCAGTAGAAACTATGTTGTTGGAATGTTGATTCTTAGCTGAAATGAGATGAGGAAAAACTTGAAATAGGTGTTGAATCACCACTACAACAACTGAAGAAACTTCGAATAGAATAGAAGTTGAGTCACAATTGTAGTGCTACTTTTAAGGTAATTGATGCCCTCTACTGCCAAGAGTTGTTCTACACCTCTACCTCTAAGGCAAAACAACCTCCCACTAGAAGATGAGGCAGTTCTTTTAGTCCCTTCTAAAAGCAAAAAACTATAGCACAATAGCCCCCCTCTAACCTTACACAAGACTTAGAGAAAATGGAAGAAAGAGAAAGACTTGTATGGTTGCAATAAGTAGAAATGGATGGAAGGTCAATGTATGAATGTGTATCTCTACAAGGTATTTGGTTGGGTTTATATAAACTCAAGACCAACCCTTCCACCCTCTTGGATTATCCAAGAGTAACCTCTAACTAATGGCAAGTTAATTGGAGAATAATGTCATATGAACACGAATTGAGAATTAATTCAATAAATTGAATTAATCCCAATCAATTCCTTAGCCCATCTCCCCACTCATGGTAGTGACCATGAATGGACTTTAGGGCACCTATATAATGACATTGACCATTTACCTCCATTTGGTAATAACCTATGGCATAAATTAAGAATTAATTTCATAACCAATCAATTCTCTTTGCCCACCTCTCGACTCATAGTAATGGCCATGAATGGACTTTAGTGCTCTCAAAGGGTGTTATTGATATTTTTCCACTACCTTAACCCCAAGGGTCCCACACCATAACAAGACAATCAAAACACATAAAAGAAAAATCTCATTTTAAAACTTAAATATAATAAAATAGATATAAAATATAGAAATAAAATCTAACAATCCCCCAGAAGTTTCAAACGACACGAAGGACACATGTGCTATGACTGTATTAGACCCTATAGGACACATCGTTGTAGGTGTCTTTCAGACTTAAACCTACACTAGGTCTAATGAGCCGCACTACAGAGTACGGGTAGAGTAGACTCCTTGAACCTTTCCTCATTGGTGTAGCTGATCGACCCATCAACCACATTCTATAAGTCGACTTTTTGAGCTACCCATCATATAATCACTTTGGACTTTTGAACCGGCCATGTCCCTTATCTTGGACTCATGAATGTTTAGAGAACTTGCCTATAGGTTCTCATCGGTGGTGGTCACACCCTACATTCACTTAAGTTAGTCCTCGATGTGCATCACCATTAACACACCCCCTTATTTACTTGGATTAGACTAATTAAGAGCTTTACCGCTCAACCTTTCTCCTTCTGGTGGTACTACTATCACCATCTACATCTTGGAATGAATACTTATATAAGTAATAGTACTGAACTGGTCATCCCATGACTTCATTTGTATCCCTTGAACCTAATTCAGGCATTAAGCCTATTCACATAGGTAGGATGTCCATTACATGACCCAAAGATTAGGCATCAACCCCATTCCTGTAAATGCACTACACAAGTTCTTAACAGACATAGACTTTGTGAACATGTCACCTTAGTTACTTTTTTACTTCACATAATCGATAGCTGTCATTCCTTCATCTATGTATTGTCTCACAAGATTATGTCTTAGACATGTGTGCCTCCTTTTACCATTGTATATCTGGTTCTTTGCTAGATGTCTAGTCGCTTGATTATCACAATGTACTGATATCGATGGCATCGATTTTTACCATAATGGAATATCCATCATTAAGTTTCTAAGTCATTCGGCTTTCGTTCTTGCCTTTTCTAAGGCTATGAACTCAACTTCCATGGTAGAACCTAGCCCACAAGATTGCTTTGTAGACTTCCATAAGATGTACTACCTACTAATGTAAATACATACCCACTAATAGCTAAGGACTCGTTTCTATCCGAGATCCAATTTATATCACAGTACCCTTCCAACACAATTGGTTTACCACTATAGTGCAAACTATAGTTTATAGTATATTTTAGGTACCTCAGCAACCTATCAACTACGCTCTAATGCTCTTTACTTGGATTGAGTATGTTGACTCAACTTTTATATCACAAGGGCAATATCAGAACACTTACAATTCATTAAATATATGACTGAACCAATAATTTGAGCATACCTTCTTTGATTCACCGGTTCACCTAAGTTTCTTTTCAAATGACATCTTATATCAAAAAGTATTTTAACATCTGAAACTTCATGATACCCATACTTTTTAAGTATGTTTTCTACATAATGGGCTTGGGATAGTGAAATATTATTCTCTTGTTTGATGATCTTGATCTCAAGGATCATATCAACCTCTCCTAAGTCCTTTGTGTCAAAACTAGATATCAAAAGTTTCTTAGCTTGATTAACTATTTCCAAGTTTGTTCCAATTATCAGCATATCATCTACATATAGCAGTATGAATACGTCCTTACCACCATGAAACCTGCTATATAAGCACCTTTCAACGTCATTCACAATGAAATCATTTAAAATTAGAACCTTGTTTAATTTTTCATACCATTGCTTTGGTACCTGTTTCAATCTATATAAGGATTTTTGAAGCTTACAAACTTTTTGCTCTTGTCCATTTACAACACAACCTTCTGGTTGTTTTATATAAAATTTTTCCTTTAAGTCTCCATTTAGAAATACCGTTTTCACATCCATTTGATGGATGATTAGGTTATGTATTGACATCATTGCTAACATAACCTTTACCGTGGCAATTCTAAAGACTGGGCAAATCTGTCAAAGTAATCAATGTTAGGCTTTTGCCTAAACTCCTTGACTACAAGTCTGGCCTTGAAATGATCAAGTGACCCATCACATTTTAGTTTCTTTCAAAATATCCACTTGGTTTCTAAAGTTTTGGATTTAATTTATAAATTTATCAATTCAGTATTATTCTTCAAGATTGAATCTAATTCACTCTTGATTGCCTCCTTCCAAAAGATAAAATCCGATGATGTAATAGCTTCTTTGTATATAAGAGGATCCTTGTCTACTAAATAGATAAGTGACTCATTATTCGAATATTTTGGTCTTTTGAGTCGCTTGCTCATCTTTGGTTACTTCCATCACCATTACCCAATTCTTAGTTGGTAACCCTTTCATTTGACTCAATTTCTCCATAAGTCAATTGACTATCCTTACTTCTTAGTAAGTTGGACTTAAAGAAAAATATATTTTGAAAGAACTCAACATCCCTTGATTCTATGATGTTATTTGTTTCAATAACATCATCCATGGCTTTAATCACCATGAACCGGTATGATGTACTATTTGTAGCATATCCCAAAAACACATAATTACATATTTTCTGTTCTAATTTCCTTTTCTTAGTATCCAGTAATAATATCTTAGCCAAACAACCCCAAAACCGCAAGTGTTTTAGACTTGATTTTCTTTCAAACCATTTTTCAAATGGAATCATACCAGTCTTATTATGTGGGATTCTATTTGATAGATAACATGCCGTTAGCATGGTTTCCCCCCACATATCAAGTGGTACACTTGAACTCAATAACATAAAGTTCATCTCTTTAAGAGATCTATTTTTTCTTTCAACAACCCCATTGGATTCTAGTTGGTACGAAGCAGTTATTTCATGGATAATTCTATTTTCCTCACAAAACTTATCAAGGTTAAAATATTCAGTCCCTCTATCGGTTCTAAGTCTTTTAACCTTCTTGTCAAGTTAATTTTCAACTTCCATTTTGTAAGATATAAATGCCTTTCCGGCCTCATCCTTTGATTTGAGTAAATAAATCATGGTATACCTGGAGTAGTCATTTATGAAGGTTATGACATAGTTGTTTTCTCGCCTAGACTCATATGACTTATAGTCACTCAAGTCACTATGGATTAATTCCAAGAGATCACTCTTTCTATCCATAAATTTTATGAGGTTTTTTTGTTAACCTTGCCTCTACACAAGTTGTATATTTATTCACAGGGGGTTCCACTTTATTGGTGATCATATCTAACTTGCATAGTTTGGTGATATATTTCACACTACTATGACCCAACCTACCATGCCACAAATCAAAAAAATTAGTAGAGACAATGATTTAAGCAAAAGAAGTACTAGCTTTCTCAATTACAACATTTTCAATGCTTAGTACAAATAACCCCTCACTAAGGTATCCCTTCCCCACAAATACATTGTTCCTAGTGATAACTGCCTTATCACTCTCAAAAGCTAATTTCATTCTTACTTTATTAAACAAAGAAACTGAAATTAAATTTCGCCTAATGTCTGGCACATGAAGGACATTGGTAAGAACCATAATCTTCCCTGAAGTGAGATTCAACATTACTTTTCCTTTCTCCATAATATGGGTACTTTGGGAATTTTCATGAACACCCTTTCATCTCCCATACTCATGGAAATAAGAGGAGAACATCTTCAGATCACCACATGTGTCTTGTAGCACCGGTATCCAATACCCAATCATTTGATTTTTCAACTAAATTTACTTCTGTGACTATAGTTACAAAGACGTTATCTTCAATTACGTTCACCTTTTCAGATTTTTTCTTCTTGAATCGGTAATCTTTCTTGAAGTGCCCTAGCTTACCACACTCATAATAAGTGAGTTTCTTCTTCTTAAAAGAAGGTTCATCATTGTTTTGACGGTTCTTCCTTTTGTTGTCTTGTTTGTTAGTTTCTACCAAGTTCGCTTTTAAGCATTTCTCCCTAAGGTCTTTTTCACCATTGCCTTTGGTTCGGTTCTTTTTCTCAATTTTGATCCTTACAACCAATTGGTCTAAGGTCAACTCTATCTTCTTGTGTTTCATAGATAACTTGAAAGCATCCTAAGAAGATGAAAGTTTTTCAATCAAGGCACTGGTCACAAATTCTTCTGGTAGAACCATTGTTTGCTTTGCTAGCTTTCCAACCAAGATTTGAAATTAATCAATTTGGTTCAAAATGATATTACTATCTTTCATAATAAAATTTAGAAAGTTAGCCACCAAGTACTTCTTTGAGCCAACATCCTCAAGAAAATACTTGTTTACCAAAACATTCCAAATCAAATACATATACTCCAATAAACTATACACATGGTATAAGTCATTGAATAATGCATTCAAGGTCTGATTTTTACATTGGTAATCTGCTTGAATCCAAGCCACCCTTTTGCCCTCCTTTAAGGGAATATTGTTTTTTTTCAGCATGGGTTCAATTAAGGCAAACACCGTCCCAATTTGGGCTAATGCAAATAACATCATTTGCCTCCACCGTTTGAAGTTTTGACCTCCATACTGTTCAATTTTGTCAAATGCAGTGACAATCCTCATCTTACCCAAATCTAGAATAAGATTAGTTACCGACAGGATAACATTGGTAGGAATTGAATCAATGACAGAGAAATGAAGAATCCCCTTACCATTGTGGCCAATATGAACCCCGGCTCCTTGTTTGTTGATTGTTCCTTCAACATTGATGTTTGAGGGATCTCTTACATTGATAGTTTCATCAACGACATTATTATTCGAAGCATCACCTATGGTAGTGATTGAAGGACCATCATTGTTGTTGGAGTCATCACCTCTATTGAGGCTTGCATCTCCAAGATCGGTCATAGGATCTTACAATGATCAATTACCTTAAACTTGTTGGAGAATTAAATTACAATTTCTTATAAAATATAAATTACAATACAAAGCTTTTGCAGTAGAAACTATGATATCGTAGTGTTGTTCCTTAGCTGAAATGAGATGAGGAAAAACTTGAAATAAATGTTGAATCACCACCACAACAATTGAAGAAACTTCAAACAAAATAGAGGTTTAGTCATACTTATAGTGCTGCCTTTAAGGTAATTGATGCCCTCTACTACTAAGAGTTGTTCTGCACCTCTACCTCCAAGGTAAAACAACCTCTCACTAAAAGATTAGGCAGTTCTTCTAGTCCCTTCTAGGAGCAAAAAGCTACAGCATAGCAGCCCCCCTCTAACCTTACACAAGACTTAGAGAAAATGGAAGGAAGAGAAAGACTTGTATGGTTGCAATAAGTAGAAATGGACGAAAGGTCAATGTGTGAATGTGTATCTCTGCAAGGTATTTAGTTGGGTTTATGTAGACTCAAAATCAACATTTGCACCCTCTTGGATTCCCTAAGAGTAACCTCCAACTAATGGCAAGTTAATTGGAGAATAATGTCATATGGACACGAATTGAGAATTAATTCAATAAATTGAATTAATCTCAATCAATTTCTTTGCCCACCTCCCCACTTATGGTAGTGACCATAAATGGACTTTAGAGCACCTATATAATGACATTGACCACTTACCTCTACTTGGCAATAACCTATGACATGAATTAAGAATTAATTTCTTAAATGAAATTAATCTCAATCAATTCTCTTTGCCCATCTCTCCATTCATGGTAATGGTCATGAACGGACTTTAGGATTCTCATAGGGTGTTATTGACCATTTTCCACTACCTTAACCCCAAGGGTCCCACACCATAACAAGACAATCAAAACACATAAAAGAAAGACCTCATTTTGAAACTTAAATATAATAAAATAGATATAGAATATAACAGAAAAATATGCAATAGCACTTGATTGATTGGATCAGCATGACCAGTTTGGGAAATCCCAAATTTAGATGGAACTGGTACAACTCAACTTTTTGATCTAACAAGGGTTAGAAATAGTTTATTTTATTTAATTTTTTGTATTTTATTTGTTTTACCAAAAAAGAATATGTTGGAGATAAGCTAGTTATTCTGTATTCTATTTTAGTTTAGAGTTGGATTAGGAATAGATTTTGATTGCAAGGTAGTTTCATTAATTTCAGATTTACATTTCAATTATTTTTTTATTTTTTTTTATTTTTTTTTTTAGAAATTTACATTTCAATAAGGACCATGGTTCTAGTGCACTATATGGAATGAGTATCAACCTTCCCCAAAATCGATACAATCTTGGAATTGGTTGGTATTAGATACCCATATCAGATGGAAATACCCTTGCTTTCCCTAAAAAAAAGATTTTTTTTCTTACTTTTTTACGTAGCCATACCATTCAACCGATACAATATCACCTAGTATTAGGATCGGAGACTTGTCAAACCAATATTAATGCAACTTTTTATTTTATTTTATTTTTTGTAAGAAACAACAATAAGAAATCTTAAAAGCAAAGTTGGAAGGTTGGAGTAATTAAGAAACAAAGTAAATTAAGGCTAACTTTTTTTTTCGATGGAAAAAAAAATATATACATATATATATATATATATATATATTAATAAAAACCACTTGATATACATCATAACGATCTTGAAGATTCGATAAGCTAACTATACCACACATAGTTACATCCGATAAACACATCATCACCAG
>NC_056566.1:25831477-25850498 GCF_013358625.1 Macadamia integrifolia | reverse complement strand
TTTTTTTTTTTTTTTTGAAAATAAATTTATTCAAAGAAACGGAAAGAACTCATGGATGCCAAGCGTTGTTCTTAGATCCAAGGATCGGAAATGGGCCAAACTATCCTGTCTGTCACATACATGGCCCTCCTTTCCAGGGAATCAGCTAAGCTGTTAAACTCCCTTAGAATATAGGTTTTCAAATGGAGAATGTCCTCCAATATAGGCTTGACAGTCAAAGGAGATGATGAAGTTCCATTGTTCAAGTAGATGACGGATTGCTATTACTTCACCCACCAAAGTCGAATGAAACTGAACTAGATATGAGATGGAAAAATAAGGGCGGCCTTGATGGTCACAACAAATGAATCCTAAGCCTCCAGGCATTGACCCAGGGGGGAGACCTGCATCACAGCTAATTCTGAAATAATTTGCAGGAGGTTGCTCACATTGAGAAACCAAGAGAGCGGTTGGAGAAGATGTTGAAGCCAAACGATGGGGAGGAGAGATGGTTTGATAATATTATTTGAAATGATTTTCAGCTGCTTGAATCACTTCAAGAGATGACCAAATCTTCTTCCCATAATGAAAATCATTTCGAGCAAGCCATAGATGCCAACAAATGAAAGTGCTTGCTTCTCTTCTACAAAGATTCATCGTTGAAGCAAGTCCCGCAGCACACGACCTCCAAAGGAAATATTTAATCTTTGGGAGGGTATTGCAACCCCAAATACACTTCCACACCCTATCTAGAACTTGCTGCTCAAGCTTTGGAGATGATGAAGATGCTTGCAACGAATCCTTCTCAGGTTCTAGGTTTGTCAATAGATGACATGTTGATTTGACCGAAAAAATTCCATCACGCGATGCCCCCGAAATCTAAAAATCTTCTCGTGGGAATAAAGGTAAGTGGATTTTCAAAATCTCTATTAGCTCAGAAGGATGGAAAAAAAGAAGACAGAAGGTCACGCTTCCAAGTTCGACTATCATTGTCAATAAGTTGAGACACTTTTGGAAGACACAATTTGGTGGTTAGGGAGTCTGGATACAGTATTCTGGAAGAATAAGGATCCATGACTGATTTCAAATGTCAATATTGTCACCATGGCCTACATGCTAAATTAAGCCCTATTTCAGAACCTCACGCCCATCCAGAATGCTTCTCCAAGCCCAACTTGGGTTGTTCCCCATAGAAGCAGAGAGATAGTCACCATTAGGAAAATAAATAGACTTCAGAAACTTGGCCCAAAGTGCATTTGATTCATTCCATAAGCGCCACGCCACCTTTGATAGAAGGGTTCTATTGTGAAGAGATGGATCATTAAACCCCAAGCCCCCTTTTTCCTTTGATCAACATAGATATTTCCATGAAATCCAGTGTATTTTTGGTTTTCCACTAGAATCCATTCAATAAAAATTTGATGCCGCTTTGCGAAGATGTTGGTGATGCGAGGTGGGTAACTTGAAATGGGAACATGCATAGTTTGACATTATAAATGCCCTTGTTTTGAGCATCACCTCCTTACCCACATGGGATAAAAGGTTAGTCTTCCAACCCTCTAAATTTTTTGGAATCTTCTCAGAAATATCACCAAAGAGAGCAGCTTTTAAGCTGCAAAATTGAATAGGGAGACCCAAGTATTTCCTTGGACCTGTTCCGTCAGGAATTTTCATAATACTGGAGAGCCATCTCTTCAGTTTTACTGGAGTATATGGGCTAAAGGTCATAGTGGATTTCTTAAGATTTATAGTTTGACTTGATGCCGGACAATAGATATCAAGTGCATCCTTGAAAGCAAACATTTCTGATAAATGAACATCAAAAAGTAATAACAAATTATCAACAAATAATAAATGGGTTACCAGGGTGTGCTTTCGAAACCGAACACCTATGATAGATCCATCTGGGTTTCTCCGATTTACATTTATATAAAAAAAGGAATAGACCCAAATGTAGTATATAATTCCTAAAAAAATGCTAAAGAAAGAAATGGCCAACTTTTACTTGAAGGTTTTGAAATAAGATGAAGTGAATCAAGGCTAACTTGCAGTTGAAAGATTCCAAAGGAGAAGATTCAATCTCATTGTGCTTTGGCCCTACTTTCCTTTTAAAAGGACGAAAAATCCCTAATCCTGATTTTGAGTGAAAAAACCTAAATGCTCATATCAGGTGCTTATCTTTATGAGGAACCTATTTGACGGGACAGGGATTGATCGAAGAATTGTAACCATCAAATAATTAACATGGCCTCACCTCAACCTTTGTTTAAATAGGGAATCTTGCCTAGGGGAGATTTCCCTTTATATCTTTGATGCTTCAATGTAATGCGGGTCTCATCAGGGCTTCTTGCCACATGTCGATCGTGTATTAATAGGACTATTTTATGTATATCGTGATGGAAACACAAATTTGAAAATCGAAAAGTGTTGGTTACTCAACATGAGTATATGATGATTATGTGATCCCCTATCTCCTTGCAATTCTGAAGCTATGCTTGGTAGTCAAGAGAAGAAAAGAAAAAAATACAAATTTCTCTTTGTAGTTGATATGTCTTTATCCAAGAGAAGATTCGGATTTTGAATTTCAAAATTCTCAAAGAAATTTTCTTTTGAAAAAAAATCTTGTAAAAAACACAAGATAACATGAGAAAATACAAATACTTTTCTTTTCTTTTCGTCTAATGGTAACCAAACATGCATACTTTTTTTTTATTGTTTCATCATTTCATTTTTTTTTCTTTTCTTCTCTTTTCCTTTCTTTTTTAGATTCTTTTTTTCTTTTCTTTTCTTTTTTTGACTACCAAACATAGCTTGGGAATCTTTTTCAGATTTCTACCCTTTTAACCAGCCCTCCACTAGAAGGGCTTTCATAATTTCAACCTCATTGGCAATCAACTTCTTTATTTAATCTCAATGAAAGTTGAGCAGGTCAGGTATCTATTTGTTCGGTCAAGATATAAAAATTGATCTTTAGATGCCAATGGTAGTTTGATTATAGTCCCCCAAAATCAAGAATATTCCAAAATCATCATTTGTTTGAATGGAGAAGAGTAATAAGGAACATGGGCTATCAAAATCCAGTATCAAGAGTGAGAAGGAAGCCCTTCTTGCCCGAGTCGCTGAGCTTGGTTCCGACTCAGATGAAGAAGGTTCAAGTGATGGTGCCTACAGTCTTGGATCCATCAAAGGCTCTATGTTGGCCCACTATCATAGCCAACAAATGGCTCAAGACCCCTATGAGGATGACCCAGATGATGAACCCTCTAGCTCCAAAGCCTCAACCTCAGGTAAATTCAAAACAGTGACCTCGTGCAAATCTCGTCAGGCCACTTCAAAATCTTCGACCAAACATTGATTTGGACCACAACGTCTGCTAGGATGGCTTTAAACTAGCCGATCAGTGAGGTCGATAACTCACCTAGTCAGATAACCTCGGACGACCTCTTAGAGGAAAAGAGGTATTATTACTGTCCCAGGTTAAAAGACAGTCAAGCTAATACCAGGCTCAGTCAAATATGGTATAAACTCCTTGATCAAATCAATACGGAGAACAGTGTCCCTGACACGTGGAATGCTGTGGTAAGATCATAGAAGATTCCAGATCAAAGGACGAGATCAACTCCAATTTTCGGCGTCAACAGTACCCTCAAATAGTAACCCAAATTCAAGTGCATAGTACCAAATGAAATGTAATTTGGTACTATTCCAAATGTAATTTAGAATAGTGTCAAATGAAACCCAAATGCGTCGTAAATCCAAATGAAATGTAAATGTGTCTCCTTAATCTATAAAAGGGACACTACCCTTCCTCCTAAATCACTTGTGAATTTTCTCCCAAAGTTTAGAATCAAGAGAGAGAAGCTCCCGAAGGATCGCCCCTCTTCTCTTCAACATCTTCAAGCTCTGCCAGACTTCCAAGTACTTCACCAATCTTCAACAACAACTCCAAGGTCCGATCGTTCCTTCCAAGTCCGATCGCCCTCAAAGGTTAGCAACAACAACCCAAAGCTTCCTCAAAGATCAACACATCATTCTTCTCTTCAAATCCTCCAACCTAAGCTTACCCAAACCTTTGTAACAAAGATCTCCAAATTATAAGCAAAGTTTATTTTTCAAATTAATATCATTATTTTCTGCATTCCATCCTGCATACAGCTTTTTTCTTATTTTATCTTCAGATCAAAGCCTACAGTCGTGCCTCTTGATTCTGAAATATAGATCTGGTTAAGTAGCTTTTATTTTATGTTCTTATTTTGAGTTTATGGTCTTTCTTCTTTTGTTTATTTATTTTTAATTTTGCACGAATTAGTTCTGGGTACGGTATCGCACCTATTCCAGTGATCGTTTCCTTACTGGATCGGAGTACGGTATTGCACTGGTCTCGTTCTTCTCACCATACAGAACCAGGAGATCACTATTTCCCTGTGCAGATCGATCCTGTTATCTATGGTATCCAGATAACACATCTGTGGGCCAAACTTCATCTGTGGTATCAGAGCCACGGTAGTGGTGAATTCGGTTTATTTTGTTTTGTAGATCTCTTTTCTTTGGTGTAATCGTTTATTTTTAGATTTCGACGGTGTATAAGCCTTTGGGCTTTTGGGAGGAGTGGCAGATGAGGGTGTAAGACCACGTTTGTGCCCAAATTAAGTTAGAAATACCCTGTCAAATGACTAAATCTAGGAGGTTATCCCAAGCCTAAGATTTCTCAAAACATGAGTCGTCTATCCCACATCATGTCGATGAGATCGGCAAGTGAGGCGAGCATAAGCTCTAATGTGCTCCATTATGATGAACAAACAGATCTGGACAAATGACTTAAAAAATAGTACATGCCAAAGATTTCACAAAAAAAAGTTTATGAAAATGATTGGCTTTCCTTTGAAACCATCAAAACCATTGAACAAACTATAAACTTCACCCCAGAAACCAAAAAAATCACCCTTTTTTATCCTAGGTCCTTACAAGATCTTTACCAAAAACACAAATTTAATTATGTTCATGTTGGTCTAGTCCAGGTGGCCATCAAACTGCTCTATCGTGAAGGCCTTAACACATCCCTCCTGTTAGCCCTTCGTGATCAGAGATTTCTTGAGTTCAATAATTTCCTCCTGGGAGCCATTGAAACCAACCTCTGTTATGGACCTATTCACTTCAATGTTTATCCAAATATGTCTATAGCCTTAGAGGATCCAAATATCCTTCATTCCCTAAAAATCAACCTCAAAACCCATGGGTATAAAATGATGCATGGATTTGTTACCATTTCCATCATCCACCGTATCAAGTATAAAGCCATGAAAACTGTCAAACCCGAGCTTTCAAATGCTCTCCTAAAGGACAAACTCTCTACTTAGAAACTGATTGTCTTCAGGGCCAAATTGTTTACCCAAAATTGGTTCAGTGGAAAGACATTTCTTTCCCTGCTGAATGGCAGCTGCAAACGACTGCTATTCTACCTCAAGTTTCAAATACTAATATCCAATCTATTTCCCAAAACTCTGATGGGTTAGTTACTTTCAGGTTCATTAGACAACCACCTCCTCTTGTCTACCAAGGATCTCGTAGGTCGGGTTTTGAAGCTTCGACCTCCTCCGATTCCTTCCATTGGATTCCTCCACCTAGGACTCCACCCCCAATTTCAAATCTTTTTGGAATACAGGAATTTCAGTAGTTCTATCTTTGAGACCAGAAGGATTACCTAAAAAGTAATTGGCTATGTTGAAAATAAGGGTATTAACAAAATCTTCTATAGCTTCACCTATATCGTTGAGAAGGGGGGGTTCCATCAGGGGAAGTTTGAATTGCAGTTAAAATTTCAGTTTTTTGGTTGTTAGTCAGGACATAATCCCACCAACCTTTGAGTTGGCCGGTAAAGCCAGAAATGAGTAAAGTAGCAACTGCACTATCTTCAGTATTCTTGATACGTTGTGCATTGCTAACCATAGTCATTTCTTGTAGTTTGTTCATGAGATTATGTTCAGACAGACCATCTATGTTCCATTCATAGATGACGCCACTTTGGTAGGAAGCCTGAGGAGCAGTTCCTCTAGCTTCAATTTGAAGGTCAGGGAAGACTGGGTGTTGTGTAGAACTTTGGCCAATTTGGTTGATTCGAGAAAAGATATTGGGCTCATCTTCTAAACTAGAGGAAGAGTCAGAAGAATATTTGGAAAGGACATCAATTTGTCAGATGGTCGACTCCGCAGTAGATTGGTTTGGCAAGGGTGTGGTGGGAGCCTCTAGGGTTGTAAGACGATGATTTATTTGGTCTAAAAAATATGTTTTGTTAAGTAATTTTCATTGTTTTAATGGAATATCATATGGTTTGAAAAGGTGGACAGAAGATAAAACCGAGGCCGGAGTCATAGATGAAGAGGCCACAGGCTTTGGTTGGACAAGGCTTTCAACTCGGGAGAGTTGGTCACCTATGGTTTGGAGACTTAAATTTGTAAAATTCAGTTGTTCAATTTGTTTTCTGTTTGGATCATCTTGTTCAAAAACTTTGAACAGAGAGGCGGTTAATTCAGTATTTTTGAAGGCATATTTGATGCTTTCCACCGGGGGTTCGGAAAAACCCGAAGCATAAGGAAGGGATACCATATGCTGCTTGCGATGCCAAAAGGCATCAAGAACATCAGAACAGAGGTCAAGTTCGAACTTAGACCTAATTTGATTAATGTGATGAATAGTTTTGGGATTTTTAAGTTGTTCAGTGATTCTTTGATGGAGAAGTTCTGTTTTAAGGAAATTTAGTTGTTTAGTTTTATTAACATTTTGATTGGTAGGAGTTTGAGCATGTAAGAAAGGGAAAATAATTTTCTGACCTTGAAACTTTATTGTAATACAATCTTGAGTTATTTTGAAGGATTTTATTTTTTCTAAAAATGGTTGACCAAGAATTATGGTTTGATCAAGATCTTTAACTAAAATGAAAGTCTAGGGAAGACATAGGCCACCATTACAGACATGGTATTTGAAAGTTTATATTGGACATTCAACCCAGACCCATTAGCAGTATTAATACGTTGGGTCGTTTGTTCATAGAATTGGGTTGGGATAGCACCTTTATTGATGCAGTTGAGCTGGGCTCCAGAATCAACAAGTGCAATGGCCGAGAGTTTGAATGAGGCAATGAGGCATTGATTACTAGAGTTATGTAGATATACCAATTTTGACAAGTAATGGTAGACACAAAACCAGGAGGATTTTCTAGATTAGGTGCTTCTTGAGGTGAAAAATGATTTGTAAAAGGTTCATTGTTTGATGTAGAAGTTTGTTGACCATGTTGTTGGTTTAGAAGAGATAATTGTCGTTTGATATTTTTAATTTCATACTACAAACTTGCAGTAGTTGTTTCAAGAGTTTTGATTCAATTAGAATAGTCGGAAGTAGAAGGCTTTGGAAGTTTTTCAAATTTTTGCATTATTTGTTGGAGATTATAAGGTTGGGGAGTATTTTGAGTAGAAATATTTTGTTTAAGATGTTCAAGACATGCCTTCTTTTGTTCTGGGTCTGTCAAATTGTCAATAAATTTGAAAATATTTATATGGGGAGATGCTCTAAACATTCGGACGGATTTGGGAGCACAATCTTCATAGCTTAATCCAATAATACAGGAATCACAAGCACAGGCTTGAAAATTCTCATTATCAGTTGAACTGGAAGTCGGGTGCTCAGAGGCTTGGATATGGTTAAGTTTGTAATTTTCTTCATCAGAGGAAGAAGAAGAAGTTTATTGGAATAGGGCAAGGATTTGAGTTTTATCTTGTTCAGATATTTATAAAGAATTAATTTTCTTGAAAACTCGACAATATTTGGCAATGTGGCCAGGTTTTCCACATCGAAAACATCCTTGAGAATCAAGGTTTTGTCTAAAATCTCTTTGATTTTTAGGTGCCTTGAAAGGCTTCTTGTATTTGTTATATTTTGATTTTGAAGAAGATTTTTGATAAAACTCTGGAGTAGTGAAAGGTTTGCGAGAAACATATCTTTTTGATTTGTAAAATTCCTTATAATATTTGTTAGAAAATTTATGTTTATGTTTGTTTTTTGTTAGAGGTTTAAGGGGCGCGAAACCGAACTATTCACAGAATCCTCCTAATTCTCGTCTATAAAATTTATAAATATATAAATAAATATATTATTTGGAAAATCCGTGCTTCAAATCCTAGTCATATGTCATAGTATATTGGGGTAAACCAGAAACATTTGGGTAGAACCAAATCTAAGTATTGACTAGGCAAACATCCTATAGTAAGAGGAGTAGTTATGAACCCAGTAAACCATCCCCATAAGGGTGGTAAAAAGAAGACCCCAATTGGTAGAAAAAAAATCCCACAACCCAGTTAAATACACTATTTCATTTTGGTCTCATCCCCTTGATTAATTTATACATGAGAGATGTACCCAATTGGATTCAACACCAAAACGACAACAAAACAAGCAAAACCAAAATGAGTTAAAAGGCTCATCTGGTTAAAACCTTTTAAGATAACATCATTTTCAATTTTCAAGTAACCAACATGTCACACCCCACCTCCACTCACCTGAAGGCTGGCGACATGGACACGCACACGTGTCCACCATCCATCCAGGATCCACAATGCAGTACTTTAAGTTCATAAGATTATGAAATGAATTCTAAAATCACATACTTATAATATAAACAAAATATATATCAACTGGTGATTTCTATTGATATTTACCATATTTACACAAAAAGAATGTTTTCACATCTTAATCATAATTACAGTTATGCCCCTATAGGGCTACATCTGTTAAGTACAAAAAGAATCAAAAATAGAAGATGATACTCCCATCCTTAGAGTGCTCCAAATGCACAATCATCGCACACGCATCCATCCTCGTGCGCAACCAGCTCCTCATCCCAGAGGTCACCTCCGTAGAGAGCCAGGACCTCAATTACAATTTCCAAAGGATTTCCTGAATCAACATCTAAAAAGGGGCAACAACAGGGGATAAGCTTCCACAAAGCCTAGTGAGGGTAACACACACAAGCAATCATGACAATCTAAGAAAATGCAACAGTATGAATATTCATGACTGACCACATCAATATGAATGCAATTATGTGAGTGCAATGACATGATCCATTTATTATCAAGCAATTCTAAGCAACAATTTCTAAGTCCAAAAGGGGTATAAGTGCTATTACAACATAGGTGTTATCCCCAGTCATGAATGTACATTATCAATCCCCAGGGATATTGGTTAGTTGCAAGTCAGGAGCGTGCCGGTTCCAGAACCACATCATTACCCGGTAAACCCCTATTAATAACCCTCCCATGATACCACTACATCGAATCCAACATCGCATGTAGGGTCTACCCGTCACCAAATCAAACATCGCGTGAGGGTCTGTCACAACGCTGGCATCTTCGCACCTCAGTCACCGAAAATCGTCCCCAACCACGGACCGTCGGACGAGAGGATTAGCCAATACGTAAACCCCTATTGACAAGGGTTGTAGCACCAGGGTGGTTATCCTAGCCCAATGCATTCTAATATGCCACAACACAATTCAATCACACTCACACACACCTTGAGCATGCAGTGTCGTTGGCACCAACCATTGGCCACCCTACACCCCAGTCACACACACACACACCCTGAGCATAGAGTGCCGCCGGAACCAACCATTGGCCACCCTGCACCCCAGTCACACACCCACACGCACACATGCACCCTGAGTATGCAGTGTCACCAGCACCAACCGTTGGCCACACTGCACCCCAGTCACACACATATGCACACACACACACCCTGAGTATGCAATGCTACCGGCACCAACTGTTGGCCATCCTGCACCCCAGTCACACACACACACACACGCACATATGCACAATCATAATCCACATTCTCATGCCACATCAACACCTTATATAAGGAATAATATAATAATATGTAAAATAATAAAATTCATCCATATATGCATTATGATGCAATCATTTCATAAAAACACACAAAATCCCCTCACCTCATGTTCTAGATGGTGGTAGATAGTTGATGGTTTCATGTTGCGTGTCCCCGTCACTTCTCGGTTCCACTCCTAGGATACATAGTGTTTTTAGGTTATTTGGTTATTCATAGAGGAGTGGGACACTAAGACTCGTTCCACAATTAAAAGGATTAAAAATTAACTTTAAAATGGTTCATCGGTGGATGGTCATCCGCTTGTGAGTTCACCGGTGGATGGTCATCCGTCGGTGTTTTCACCGGTGGATGGTCATTCGTCGGTGTTTTCACCGGTGGATGAATCCGAACGGAATGCACATCCTGTAATATTTTCACCGGTGGATGGTTCCTGCCTTCACCATCTAGTCAGTGACCATCCGCCGATGAAGGTAAAATTGGGATTTTCTTACCCAGATCAGCCCTATTGGCCCTGTGGCCCCTGTGTATGGTTGTGGAAATACGTATTTTTCAGTGGGGTGTCATTTCCCAACTCTATTCCCCTTTCTCCTTCTTTTGTATAGTTTACAAATTGGGTTTTGTGATTTTTGGGTTGGTTTTTCATGTAGGGTATCCTCACACACTTCACTTAGCTTAGGTTTAGTGAAATTAGTGAATGGATTAACATAGGGTTTCAAGATACACCCAATTTCCTCAATACACAAGTCTAGGTTAGGATACATTGGGGAAGACTTAGGTTGATCTCATGGAATGGTCATTAATGGCTCATAAGATCACTCTCACACACCATACCTAAGTTTAATTTCATTTTCCCCAACTTAGGATTAGGTTAGGATGTTAGGTCATAGAGGATTTGTTCAAATTCCCAAATCCTAGGGTTTTAGGTAGGGATTTCATAGGGATTTGTCCTTAGACCCAAGGTTGAGTGAATAACCTTGCTAATGTAGGTCTCTTACTCTAATTTCCCTCTCCCATTATGTAGTATTTATGGTTGGGTAGGTGGAATTTGGTTGGGTCTCCATTACTCCCAATAAAGAGTGAAATGGGAAGGAGAGAGAGAGATAGATAGAGATTTATGTGTGTGTGTGTGGAGAGATGAACATATGGACTTACCTCAAGAATGGAGCCCTAGCCTTCCTCCTTCCTTCCTCTCTTTCTCCTTCTTCTTCTTCTTCTTCATATTCTTTCTCCCTTTCCTTCTTTCTATTTTGGTAGGAGAAGAAATGTATGGTAAGAGCCCTATTTATAGCCACTTAAGTCCCACTAAGGGCTATTTGGGGAATTAATGGAGTTTTTACCCAATACCAGGTTATTCCGTTATTCGGCACTTACGGGCCCACCTTAGGGTGTCCGGATACGTTCATCTATTGCCCAATAGGTTGTACCAACTATTGGGGGTGGTTTGATGTGTACGGGTGCGAAGATCCGGGTCCCACGGTAAATTAACTTGTTTTCGGCCAGTATTCTCACTGGAGGGTGTTCACGGTGGATGCTCCATCCACCGGTGACCATCAGCCGGTGAATGTTGAACTGGTCACTTTGTATGGAGATCTCTCCTCAGTCTGAGTGGGGCCTTCTCCAAGGCTTCTAGTGTGTGTGAGGTTCAACTAACCTTTCCCTTCGGGTCCAGAATCCCTTACAATTACTTAAGCATAGGTAGCAGGTGCAAGTGGGGTCGCCCTTCCTTCCTCGGCAAAAGACGGATGCAACCCAGTGCTCACTGGTACTAGTGTCCTCCGACATCGCACCTAAACATTAAATAGGAAGTTTTAGGGTTTGGGTATAACATTCTTCCCTCCTTACAAGAAATTTCGTCCTTGAAATTTGACGTACCTGGTGATCCAAACAACTGAGGATATTTCTTCTTCATTTCCTCCTCACGTTCCCAAGATGCTTCTTGTCTGGAGTGATTCCTCCACTTGATTAGTACATATGAAATAGTCCGATTGCGGAGAATGTGGTCTCTCCGGTCAATGATTTCTTCTGGATGTTCTACATACTTCCAATCAGCGTCAAGTTCCAAGGGTACATGTGTCAAAATATGAGTTGGATCGGAAACGTACTTCTTGAGCATGGAAACATGAAATACATTATGAGCTCCTTCTAATTCGGGTGGCATAGCGACCCGGTAAGCTACTGTTCCAACTCGACCCAATATTTCATAAGGTCCCATGTATCGAGGACTTAGCTTTCCCTTCTTGCCAAACCTCTTCACTCCTCTCATTGGGGATACTTTTAGAAAAAATTTATCGCCCACCTCAAACTCTAGTTGCTTTCGTCTGACATCCGCATAGTTTTTTTGTCTTGATTGAGCCGCCTTAATTCTCTCCCTGATTACATCCACTTTCTCACAAGTGGCTTAGATCAGTTCCGGGCCTAGGATCCTCCTTTCTCCAGCTTCATCCCAATACAAGGCGTTCTGCATTTCTTACCATACTGGGCTTTATAAGGTGCCATGCCTATAGTAGCCTGGTAGCTATTGTTGTAGGAGAACTTTATGAGTGACAAGTGCTCATCCCAGCTATAGCTCATATCCAATACACAAGCCCGCAACATATCCTCTGGGGTCTGTATAGTCCTCTCTGATTGCCCATCTGTCTGTGGATGGAATGCCATGCTGAAATTCAGTTGCATCCCCATTGCTTTCTGTAGACATTTCCAGAAGTTGGAGGTGAATCTGGTATCACGGTTGGAGACAATGCTTGCTGGTACACTGTGTAATCGGACAATATTGTCAACATACAGTTGAGCCAACTTTTCCATGGAATAAGTAATTCTCATAAGGATGAAGTGGACCACCTTGGTCAGTTGGTCTACAATTATCCAGATTGTGTCATTCCCTTTCTGAGTACACGGCAATCCTGTGACAAAATCCATGGTAATGTTTTCCCATTTCCATTATGGTATGGGTAGGGGTTGTAATAAGCCATGTGGCCTTTGCCTTTCTGCTTTGATCTGTTGGCAATTCAAGCACCTGGCTACATGGGTGGCTACGTCAGTTTTCATGCCACACCACCAATAGGACCTTTTTAAATCCTTGTACATTTTTGTACTACCGGGATGGATGGAGTAGGGTGAACTGTAAGCTTCTTTCAATATTAATTCCCTCATCTCTTCATCCTTTGGTACACAAAGCTTATCCTTGAACTTAAGGACCCCATCTTTAGTCAACTTGAAATTTGAATCTTTTTGTCTTCCTTCTTTGATATCACTTACTATTTTCTGAAGATCCTCATTTAGTACTTGGGCGGCTTGGATTTTCCCCACTAACAATGATTGTATCATAAGTGCAGCCAAGGTCACTGCCACCTCATTCGTTAGTAGCTCCAAATCCATTCTTCTAGCTTCCTCAATCAGCTGTTCATTCACCGTTAAGGCTGCTAGGGATAGAGTCTGAGATTTCCTGCTCAATGCATCAGCCACTACGTTGGCCTTCCCTGGATGGTAATGGATGGTGCAATCATAATCCTTCATCAGTTCCAACCATCTTCTTTGTCTCATATTCAGCTCTTTTTTGGTGAAAAAGCATTTCAAACTCTTATGATCACTGTAGATCTCACTCTTTTCCCCATATAAATAACGCCGCCAAATCTTTAAAGAAAAAATGACCACTGCTAACTCCAAGTCATGAGTGGGGTAATTATTTTCATAGTCCTTCAACTGTCGAGATGCATATGCTACAACCTTGCCATTTTGCATCAACACACAGCCTAAGCCCAACTTGGATGCATCACTATATACTACCATTCCAGCGTTGCCTTTTGGAATAGTGAGTACTGGAGCTGTTATTAATTTCAGCTTCAATTCCTAGAAACTTTCTTCACATTCCTTAGACCATTCAAATTTCACTCCCTTCCGTGTTAGTCGAGTCATAGGTCCAGAAATGTGTGAGAAATTTTCAATGAACCTTCTGTAGTACCCTGCTAACCCCAGGAAACTACGAATTTCACCTACATTCTTAGATGCCTCCCATTCTACCACAGCCTTTACCTTTCCAGGATCAACTTCAATGCCCTTCTCTGAGACAACATGCCCTAAGAAATGCACTTGTGTAAACCAAAACTCACATTTACTGAATTTTGCATACAACTGCTTCTCTCTCAATCTCTGAAGGGTAAATCTCAAATGGGTAGCATGTTCCTCTCGGCTCTTCGAATAGATCAAAATATCATCGATGAACACGATGATAAAGTTGTCTAACATATCATGGAATACTCTATTCATCAACTCCATGAACACTGTGGGGGCATTGGTTAGTCCAAATGGCATAACTAGGAACTCATAGTATCCATAACGGGTCCTGAAAGCTGTCTTTTTGATGTCACCCTCTCTGATCTTGAGTTGATGATAACCAGATCTAAGGTCAATTTCGGAGAATGTGGTTGCACCTTGTAATTGATCAAAAAGGTCATCAATTCTGGGCAACGGATACCTATTCTTGATAGTCAGTTTATTAAGTTCCCTGTAGTCTATGCACATTCTCATACTCACATCCTTCTTCCTAACAAAGAGTATCAGTGCTCCCCATGGGGACACACTAGGTCGGATGAACCCTTTCTCCAATAAATCTTGTAATTGTTCCTTCAACTCCTTCAGTTCTAAAAGTGTCATCCTATATGGAGCTTTTGATATAGGTGCTGACCCAGGGATCAGATCAATAGTGAATTCAATCTCTCGGTCCGGGGGTAGTCCAAGTAAGTCGTCAGGAAAGATGTCTGAAAATTCTCTCACTACTTCTATTTCCTCTACCGACTTACTCTCCTCAGTTGTGTCAATCACAGATGCCAAATAAGCCTCACATCCTTGCTCTAGTAATCGTCTCACTTCAAGTGCAGATATCACTAGTTTCTTGGACTTCTTGAATTTTCTCCCTTTGTAAATAAACTCACCTCCTTCTCGAAGTTTGAATACAATTTTCTTCTCAGCACATAAAACACAAGCCCTATAGGCGGATAACCAATCCATACCTAAGATAACATCGAAGTCACGCATCTCTAATTTAATCAAATGGGCAATCATGTCCCGTCCAAAGACTTGAATAGGACACGACTCATAAATCTCCTTTAATCCTACCTCACTCCCAGTTGGTGTGCTAACTACTAACTTGTGTGTTAACATTTTTGGCTTGATATTCATCTTAGCGGAAAAAGTGGGGGATACAAATGAATGTGATGCACCAATATCAAACAAAACATATGCAGGGGTCATCGATATCAGCAAGGTACCGGTGACCACTCCAGGCGATGTCTCCACTTCCTCAGTAGTCAGTGCAAACACTTTCCCTTGCAGTCTAGCTCCCTTTGGTGCCTGAGCCGAATGGGTGGCGGATAATAGCTGCATTGATCTGGTTAGTCCTACATAGGGGTCACCCGGTCTCCTCTGTGAGCAATTCTTTACAAAGTGACCCGTTTGCTGACAGACAAAACACCTTAAGGGGACCGTTTGAGACTGTGCTACCATGGGTCTAGGTGGTGGTGGTGCTTGTCCTGTTTCTGGTCTTCTATACTGACCTGAGGCTGCACTAGAATATGTCCCCTTACCAAACCTGCTAGGTGCCACTGTCCTCTTCCCTTGGATGGCATGATAATTCTCTCTTTGTTTATCCTCAATGGATTTGGCAACATGAACCACATGGGCATAACTATGGAGGTACTGACCCACTAACACAGCCCCTATAGTGGGTCTTAAGCCTTTCTCAAATCTCTTCGCCTTTTCCTGATCCCCCTTCAAATGCTTAGGTGCGAAGAAGAACAACTTCTCAAAATCTTGTTGATATTCCAATACAGAGTTGGACCCTTGTTTCAACTCCATGAACTATGTTTCCTTCCTCTCCCTCACACTGTCTAGGAAGTAGTTGTTGTAGAACGCCACTTTAAAGTGTTCCCATGTGAGGTTAGGTTGTAGGGCCACTAGGATGGGTTCAGTGGACTTCCATCATGCATTTGCCTCATTTTGTAGTTGGGAGTCGACACACATCAGTTTTTGTTCTTCAGTGAGGGTCATTACCTTAAATGCCTTTTCCATTCCCTCTACCCATTTGGTGGGTGCCAAAGGGTCCTGCGCAATCCCACCAAAGTAGGGAGGCCTAAACTTTTGGAATGTTTCCATCACTTTCACATTGTCCATATGTATAGACAGTATGGCTTGGCTCTGTGGTGTCATTTGCCCCTGTGTTAGTGGTACATCAGGTCGTGGGACATAATGTACATTGGAGCCCTCTGGGTGAGTTGTGTGGTGAGCCATTGGTGTTGGGACTTGTTGTGCCTGGGGGATAGTGGTAGGAGCAACGTCAGGTACTGACTGTGTTTGGGGTGGAACAACCTGTGCCTCTCGAGTCTAAAACACAGCACTAATCTGTGCATTTAGACCCGTTATAAACTCCAGTTGTTGTTGTTGCAACCCTTGCATCATCACATTTTGTTGTTGTTGTAATCTTTGCAACATGTTGCCCATAATTGACACTACATCATGGGCGAAAAGTATAGGTGGGGCAGGAGGGGCTCCCTGTGCTGTGGTATCGGGCACCTCTTCTCTACTTGGTTCTGAAGTCGGTGGCTGACCCATAGTAGATGTAGTAGTACGGCGTGGCCATTTAGGCGGGCATCCCACCTGTGTTTGGGATTTTTTAGGAGCCATGTGAACCTTCCTGTATAAGAGGTAACATAGGCAACTTAGTACAACTGAGCATGCATATTCAAGTCTTTATATGTACTAGGTTTAGACACCCACATCCTCCGTATCCACCCATTGAGGGAAGGAAAATATGTAAAATGGACCCACATATATAAAGAAAAGAAAATAAATTCTCACATTTTTACCTCCGATGATCATCCACCGGTGAGTTCACCGATGGATGGATCCGCAAGGTCTAAAAAATCACTTAAAGTGTTCACCGGTGGATGGTAATTGTTTCACCGGCCAGTGATGAGCACATTTATGTGTGAAATCTAGGGTAGTAAAACATGCATTTTACATATTTAGAATGGAGCTACCTTGGGTTTTACTCTCTTTTTGCAGGTTTTATATTTTCAAGGCCTTAAGGACTATCGGGCGCTATATCTTCAATTTTACACGTAAAGAGGTCTTATTTCTTTCCATGGTTGCGAAGAAGACGAAATTTTGAGCAAGATGGACGTGGTCAATTAAAAGTACACATTCGTTTGGTCACCCGTACAAATGATTATTCTTTTTCGGGTCAGAAAAAGAATAATGGATCAGAACTGAACCGAGATGCAGAACCAGCCCGTTTGCAATTGTCCCAGAGGTACAAGGAATACTCCAAATGCCAACAAGGATTGATGGACCACATCCTTAAGTGATTAAAGATTTGTTTTTGGTAACAACAACTACCTAGCTTAGTTGGTGAGCTATGGTGTACAAAATTCCCTTGCTCACCAAGAGGTCTCAAGTTCGAATCTCATGGTTGTTTTTTTTAGAGAATTTTGTTGAAGATTTCTTGCTTTTCACTCACTTAAAGCACTAAGGGCATGGAGGGGATTTCCACATCAAATTAGAAGCAAGGAAAATCGTGGAAGCAAGAAGAAAAAAATAAAAAAAGGAAAGGAAAATCGTGGAAGCAAGAAGAGAAGAAAAAAAAAAGGAAAGAAAAAAAAGGGAGAACCAAAGATTGTCCAAATCTTCTCTCTCCTCCACATCATCATCCACCAAAAGATTGTCCAAATCACATAAAGCAAGAAGGAAGAAAATCGTCCCTAGGAGAGAGAAAAAGAAGAAAAATAAATTAGAAAAAGAAAAGAAATAAAATAAGAAAAAAATTATAGGAAATTTATTTCTCTCTTCTCTCTCCTCCACCTTAGCACTTTTGGTCTCAAAAGATCTCACAATCAATTGTGGGTTTCTCTCTTTTAGGAAAGAGAAATTTGTTACCCTACCTCCCCATTCCCTATAAATACAACTCATGTAAGAGGAGGAGGGACAATTCATTCTTCTTCTAGTTTTTTTTTAGTTGCTCTCTCTTTCTCTTGCTCTCTCTTTAGTTCTAGTTCTTCTCTATTTTTGCTTTAATCACTTTTGTAATAGTTTTTTTTTATGTCAATTAATGCAAGCACTCTTTTATTTTTATTCAGTTATTTTTATGTTTATGATTTATGCAATTGAGTTGTAATTTTTTAAGTTATAGTTCTAGGCTTAGATCTAGGTGACAAGATCACGAGCTGTGGAGCAATTTTTTTTTTCAAGTTCAAGCATTGATTCAAGTAAGTAGGCTCCTTCAGTAGTCTTCTCTCCCCCCTCTCATTCCCTCTTCTGACTACCCTTTCTTTCTTAATTTAGGATTTTAATTTCAGTCGTTACATTATTGCTATCCTTTTCCCCCAAGGTTCATGGCTAGTGTATGTGTTGACTTTGCCCCTCCTAGCCATAGAACCATCAATTTATTGCTTTTATTTTAATTGTCTCCCTTTCCCTAAAGCCAAGTAGAGAAACCCTTATAAGAGTGACTCTTTGGTCAAGTAGGGAAGCTCATATTATGATGCATCCCTCGGGCTAAGTAGAGAAACCTACTTGTGAGTCTCTCTCTAGCTTTATCCCATTTCTTTTACTTTATTTTTATTTCAGTATTTTATTTATTTATTTATTTATTTATTTTTTTAATTGCGTGGCTTGCGTCTTTAAATTCTTAGATGACGAATGGTTAGGACGTTATTTTAGATACATATGTTTAGGACGGTAATTAGAATTAGATCACAACCATTAATCGGTTCACTTTCGCATTATTAAAAGAGATAAAAAAATAAAGTGGCTGCTCTCCCTGTGTTCAACCCGTAGCTACACTGATCCGTACGCTTGCGGTTACATTTTAAATCTCAAACAAGTTTTTGGCGTCGTTGTCGGGGAGACAGTTCCATGTTATTTTTCACTTTCTTTTGGTAAATCGAAGTGCTTTGTTTGCTTTGTTTTATATTTTTCCTTTTCTTTTATTGAATTCTTGAGAAGAACAACTTGTAATAATAGTTGTATCAGTGGAGGTCGCCATGCCTCACAGTATGATAAAGACAGGTTTCGCCTTATAGCAGTACCTCAGGAATTGACCTGAGCAACCCCGGATCCCTGCCGGTAAGCTCCCAAAAAGCAAAAAAAAAAAAAA
>NC_056566.1:25831073-25831427 GCF_013358625.1 Macadamia integrifolia | reverse complement strand
AAAAAAAAACAAAACAATCTAAGCATACCAGCAAGGAAGGCGTGGGGACTGGTTCAAGGAAGACCCCAAAACACTTTTGTTATGAGGCCAAGTCAAGTCAAGTCAAGTCAAGTAAAGTAAAGAAGACCCAAAATCAATGACGGAGTAAGGAAGGGTGATCATCAAATCTTAATCCAATTCAGACCAAACCCAGAGTCTATGAACTGATGATGATGATGGCTTATGAAACTCCTACTTCTTTTACATATATTTATTAGTTTTTTCTTCTATTACATTTTGATGTAGAAATAAAACTTGCTTTTTGTTCTCAACTGTAGAAATAAAACTTGCAATGGTTGATCATAATCTTAGCAT
>NC_056566.1:25752564-25831053 GCF_013358625.1 Macadamia integrifolia | reverse complement strand
GGGTTGGTAAAATCATAATAATCTTAGCATTACTAGCAAGAAAACCCAAAAGACTTTTCCTATAAGGATCAAGTCAAGTCAAGCCGCTAGTGTGTTTTGTCTCCCTCTCTCGTCAAATTCAAAGCTTTTATTTTTTATTTTTTTATTACTTCTTTACTTCCTGAACGGATAGAATTTCTAAAATCATCGAATGACAAATCACTAAAATTGAATTTGACGGAAGATCCAATATTTTAAAATTGTATCTAGAATAACTAGAAAAGTGTAAACAAGATCAAATATAAATTGATTGTTATGAGCAAATACAAAATCTTTGGAAACAGAGTCAATACATGTATATCTTCATATTGTTATCTATGTAATGTCTATTTATCGTGGCAATAAAAATACACAACTCATAAGATATAGAGAGGTGAGACCAACTCTGAGGGAATACTCAAATGGATAATGGAAAGGGAGTGCTATGTTCTTCTTCTTTTAGTTCCGGATTGACAGTTAAGCCAAGTTTCAGGGAAGCATTGATTGTTTGCTCGTATTGATTTCGTATCAAATCAGATGTAGGTTGCTTAAAAATAGTAGTTCTGCTATTCTCTCTTGGGGGTCGACATTTTTCATCGATGAGAGGAATGATCATTTGTCTTGCATGCCGAGAATCAGATTCAATTAATTTATTTTTTTGATTTTTCATTTGTTTGCAATCAAACATAGCCTGTGAAGGCCCAAAATCAAAATCAATACCGTGTGTAAGGGTGAAGACCCAAAACTAATAAGATAGTAAGCAGAGGTCAAGTCAAGTCGAGTCAAGACTCAAGACTCCAAACTAGTGTTTTGTCATTACCAGCAAGGAAGGTCCAAAATCAATACCGTGTGAAGTAAGGGGGTCAAGTCTTGATCCGATCCAGACCAATCCAGAGTCGATGAAGTGATGATAATGGCTTATAAATATCATTTGAGCATCAAACTGCTAGATACAAAAAACAATCAGAATTGAGTGAATTAGTAGTGATCATAAGGAAGTCCATCCATCATCATGTTCATGGGTGGTGTAGCTCCTGCTTCTTTTGCATCTATTCATCAGTTCCTTCTTCTGCTCCTCCTGTTTTTGGGTTTTCTATACCTTCAGATAACCATTCATGTTGGAGGTCTGAGTGAGAAGATCACTGTGAGCTGCAAAGAGGGAGAGAGGCAAGCACTGCTCGAGTTCAAAGCTGGTCTAACCGACGCTTCAGGGCGGCTCTCTTCTTGGGTCGGTGATGATTGCTGCAGATGGAGAGGTGTGGGCTGCAACAATATGACCGGTCATGTCATCAAACTCCACCTACGGAATCAAATCAAAGAGTCATTTCTTGGGTTTGATGTGTTTAACAATGCGATAGAAGGAATTGATCCGGAAGCTACCAATAAGACTTCTTTGGGTGGAACGATAAGTCCTTCATTGCTGAAATTGAAACACTTGAATTACTTGGACCTCAGCTTCAACAATTTTCAAGGAACCAATATTCCAAAATTCATAGGTTCACTTGAAAACTTGAGGTATCTCAATCTCTCTTCTGCATCATTCAGTGGAACAATTCCTCCCCACCTTGGAAATTTATCAAGATTGCAATATCTTGACCTCCATACAGAATATTATTATTTTGATGAACTAACATTCAACAATCTTCAGTGGGTCTCTGGTCTATCTTCTTTGAGGTACTTAAACATGGGAGGTGTGAGCTTTGAAGGTAAGTCTTCAGCTGATGACTGGATACAAGCTGCTACTATGCTTCCTTCTCTCTCAAAACTACACCTCTCCGACTGTTCACTTTCCAAGATCCCTCTCTCTCTTCCATTTTATGCAAATTTTACTACTTCTCTTTCAGTCCTTGAACTTGCCGACAACTACTTCAACTCCTCAATTCCTCCCTGGCTTTTTAATATTACTAGTCTCACTGTTCTTGATCTCAGCGGGAATTATTTCAAGGGCCCAATTCCAGATACCTTTTCCAACACTAGTTCTCTTCAAAACCTCGACATATCATATACGTTGATTGGAGGCAGGTTACCAAGAACTTTGGGTAATCTTTGCAATTTGAAGAGGTTACATCTATCAGGATGCAGTAATATTACTGGCGAAATAACAGAATTAGTGAACAGTTTGTCTCTATGCAATTCTAATAGCTTGGAGAGGCTATCTTTAATGGGGACTGCAGTTTCAGGTCTGATTCCATCATCCATCGGAAAGTTGTTGTCATTGATAGATTTGTACCTCTCTCAAACTCAACTTTCAGGTAAACTTCCACCTTCTCTTGCAAAAATATTAAAAATATTTATTTTTTTTGGGGGTGGGTGCTAATACCGATTACTTGAAACTTCAATTTCAGGTTCAATTCCAGCATCTATCGGAAACTTGTCATCTTTGAGAACATTAGACTTCTCTGAAACTCAAATCAGAGGTCCCATTCCGATATCCATTGGAGGATTGTCATCCTTGAGAACATTAGACCTCTCTGGAAATCAAATCATGGGTTCAATTCCTGCATCTATCGGAAACTTGTCATCTTTGATAAGATTAGACCTGTCTGAAACTCAAATCAGAGGTCCCATTCCGATATCCATTGGAGGATTGTCATCTTTGATAATATTATACCTGTTTGAAACTCAAATCACAGGTTCAATTCCTGCATCTATCGGAAACTTGTCATCTTTGATGACATTAGAGATCTCTGGAAATCAAAACACAATTAGTTCCATTCCAGAATCGATGGGGGAACTTTCAGAGTTGGTTGAATTGTCAATAACTGGGAGTTCTTTGAGTGGCGTTATTTCAGAAGGTCACTTTAAGAATGTTACAAGTTTAAAAGTTTTACAACTCGGATCAGAAGATCCAAATAATAAACTCTTGCGTTTTGAAGTGAGCAGGGACTGGATTCCAACTTTTAGTCTGGAGGAAATCAGATTGTATAGCCTCCAAATGGGCCCCAATTTTCCTTCATGGCCTGCAACTCAAAAGGATCTTTTCTTTTTAACTCTCAGCAATGTAGGGATTTCAGACACCATACCAGATGGCTTTTTGAATTTATGTGCTTGGCAGCGGATAGATCATTTGGATCTCTCTAAAAATCAAATCAGAGGTAGGGTACCAAATTCTTTCGAATTTTTTACTGCAACATATGTAGATTTGAGTTTCAATCACATAGAGGGTTCTTTCCCCCTTTGGTCTAATGTCTCTTATTTAAATCTTGGGACAAATTCATTCACGGGACAAATTCCTAAGAACTTGGCTGTAGTTTTAGGGTCTACAGTAACCAGTTTAGATTTTTCTGGGAATCTTTTAACTGGGAGCATTCCTTCATCTATATGTGAGCTAACGATTTTGAGGGCTCTCATCATTTCACATAATAGTTTACGGGGAGAACTCCCGAATTGTTGGAAGGACATGAAGGACTTGGAAGTTATTGATTTAGGAAACAACAATCTATCAGGGAAGATTCCTCAATCAATAGGTTCTTTGTCTTCACTACGATTTCTAATGCTTGGCAGCAACAACTTTCATGGCAAGCTTCCTTTATCATTGCGAAAATGCACATCTTTATGGAATCTAGACATTGGAAAAAATAGATTCACTGGCAATATACCAACATGGATAGGAGAAAGTCTATCAAATTTGCATATCATCCGCTTCCGTTCCAACTTTTTAACGGGAAAAATTCCTTCACAATTATGTAACCTTTCAATGCTTCACTTCTTGGACCTTTCACATAATAATATGTCAGGATCCATCCCACAATGTTTGAGCAATTTGAGTTATCTAAAATCAAGAGATGAAGAAAACATAGAATTAGAATTTTATGAAGGAATATATCAAGATCAGCACATGATGGTAGTTACAAAAGGAAGAGAACTTGATTACACCCAAACTCTTGAGTTGGTGAATAGCATTGATCTTTCACACAATCATCTATCAGGAAAAATTCCAGACGGGATAACAAGATTGGTGGAATTGGGTACATTGAACTTATCAATGAATCATTTGATAGGAAAGATCCCTGAGAAGATAGGGGATTTGCGAAATCTGGAAACCCTTGACCTCTCCTTAAACCAACTTTCTGGTCAGATTCCTACAAGCATATCTTCTTTAACTTTCTTGAGCCACTTGAACCTTTCACATAACAATTTATCTGGGAAGATTCCATCAAGCAACCAGCTTCAGACTATTGGTAATGAATCCATGTACACAGGGAACTTTGGACTTTGTGGGTGGCCCCTAGCTAATAATTGTCCAGGCACTAACATATCTCCACCTCCAACATATGCCAAAGTTGATGGAGAAGATGGAAGTGATGAAGAATGGATGGATATGCTATGGTTTTACATTGGCATCATTATGGGTTTCATTGTGGGATTTTGGAGTGTTTGGGGTACTTTATTTTTCAAGAAATCTTGGAGGATTGCCTACTTTCGGTTTATTGATCATTACATTGAATGAGGAGCATTTATAGAGGAAGTTGGAGCTGAAAGGTAACAAAACTTCAGGGGCTTAAAGAAATGATTTATGCCATCATCTCTTCTAGCTTTCGTACCATGAAGCAATAAAAGGTATGTATAATCTTTTGATGTGTGTATTTCCTATATCATGAATAAGTTTTTTTTTTTTTTTTTTCTCTCTCTCTTTGTGTGTCTCCTATTATGTTCTTTTCTTTTCCTCATCATAGAAATGTGTCTAGGCATTGGCATATCTGAAGAATGGAATGTTTTGGTTTATGTTGTAAGTTTTAACTTTTTTAATCAATGTAATTGTGGTGGCACAACTTCCTTTGCAACTATACGAAATAGGCTTATGGCCACATGGTGGGAACTTCCTCTTATCTCCCCCCTCCCCCGCGGAACCCCAGCTTCTTGATATCTCATGTATCATTTTATGGTTGTTTTCTTCCCTCCCCTGTTTTTGATGTATCATCATTTGTTAGTTGTTTTCCCCCACCCTGGTTTTGATGTATCATCTTTGACTGCTTGTTTTATGTTTTTCTCGGTCCCCCTTCCCACTTCCCCCTTCCCCCTTCCCCCTTCCCCCTTCCCCTTTTTTTCTTTTCTTTTTTGGTTTCGAAGTTGTACTTTGCTCTCTTGCTCTAATACATTTTTCATTCACCACTAATGTTTATTGAAAATGCTAAATTAATACATGTGACAAAAGGTGGATTATAGATTCAATATTAGAACCCCAAATTTGGGACATGATCAATATATACAAGGTATCTTCCTATATTTAACAATTCAGATTTGTCCAGTTATTACGATGCATGACAGAAATCAAGTTATCTTCTTTCATTTAACAATTCAAATTTACCCTTTTTTATTCAAGACTTGTATCCGATTTTTGTCTTTTTCACAAATATAAGCTGTTATGCGATGATGCATTTACCTGCCCTTCCTTTCCAACGGCCCCGTTTGGGACTCAGATGCAAGTAATGGCTCCAGAACCCCGCTTGATTGAATCAGCTATGTCGTTCCAATCTCTGGTCCATTCCTCCCCGGATGGTTCACATGATCGACACTCTACCCGTCCTCCAGTTAACTCTTCTATTGGTGTATGATGTCTTGTATTCCGTCGCAGTTTAATTCAGGGAATACTAGTACTATGCAAGCAATATTGAGAGGTGTGAGGATGAGCGTTGTAACCTTATTCTCCATTGATAGTGAAGCAGGATCTCATCTCATCTCATCGGGGAAGTAGGCAACCTTGCCGAACCTCGTAAAATCCATGTACATTGTTTGTTTTGTTTTATCCATTATCTTTTGCATCGTTTTAGGGTTACATTTCTACATCTTCAAACTCCAGTCACTCTGTTTTTCGGCATTCCAATGCTAGTTTCTCCCACCGACAGGGTTCTCCGATTGAGGAGGATGAGTGCGGCACACGCCCCAGGTCAGAGCACGCCCCTGCAGTTTTTGGGCCTCTTACACGTGGCACACTGGGACCAAACCATACCTTCCCCTCACAGTTGCCATCACCGATTCCCACTACTCACGGCTATCGGCGCAAACATTCCACCTCTACCAATTCCATATTCCCGCCCGAGAATCAGACAATATCCCATTCATGGTTTTAAGTATCGGTGCGTATCGTGCCGTATCATCCGATACGTATCCGTATCGGTACGTATCGGTAGGCATCGGCACGATACATACCGATACGTATCATGAAAATTTCAAAACCCTTATGTATTGATACGTATCCTACGATACACACCGATACGCACCGATACACCACCGGTAGCACCGATACTCACCGATACGTACCGATACTCTATGAAAAATTCAAAATTGAAGTGAAATGTACGTTTCGATATGTACCGGTACGTATCGGTATGTATCGACCCATACACACCGATACGGTCATAAAATGACTAAAATGGGTAATTTTTTAGAAAAACATAATTTGTTGAGGTGTTTTTGTTCCAAAGTTGCTGCCAACCATTTTTCTCTCTAACTAAAGTGGAAATCAAGGTTGGGAACAAGGATTTTACATTTATGGAACAATTACAAACCTTGGATTCTTAGTGCGATACTCTCAATTTACTGTTTATGCATAATACATGTTATATATAACTTTTTTTAACTATTTTTTATGCAAAAGTGTATAAAAAATTGTTTCCTATCCATTTATGTACGTATCTTAGCGTATCTCCGATACGATACGATACCCTCCGATACGTATCTTAATGTTGGCCAATCGATACGACGACCGATACCGATACTTTAATCCTTGATCCCATTCATTACCCCACCACCAGTCATCCCTTCATCCAGCTATTCACTCTCAAACCTTACTCAAATCCCTTCACCATCAATTAAGCCATGTCTGGAAATCCTAACCCTCTGTTGTCCCTACTGCCATTACTCTCTGGAATCTCAATTTGTAACCCGGTTCAACCCATAAACACTCCAACCTACATTCCTCTTCCATCACAACTCAACTCCTCTCAATCAGGCCACAACCCAACTCTTTCCAAAGCCTAACCTTCCTAGTGTCTTCCCTACTGAAATCAATTCTCCTTCTAACCTTGAGCCCAGCCCAATTCATCTACTTGAAGCTTCTCCCACTCACCCCACCTCTCCTACTTTGTATACGACAGAGAATCCAAATCCCCAAGTGCCCATTCTCTTAGCCCCACCAACATTCTTCTCAGGCAACAATCTGAAGATGCAGGCTCGGGAAATCAAATCTAAGAGTTCCCATCGACCCAAACCTGTGGAAATGAAGTCCACCAATACCAGAAGCAAACGGCCAAAACACTTTCAACGGGAAGAGATGCATGGGATTAATTTGGAGCAGCCATCCCCTTCAGAGAGTTTTTTAATGGATGGCCCCTTGGTTTTTGGGGGATATCAACACCAAGGGGATACATGAAGCTTATCTCATGGAATTGTCGAGGTTTGGGGAGTACCTTGACGATTCGCTCGCTTCGTAACCTCTCCCAATCGGTAAAACCATACTTAATTTTCTTAATGGATTCCAAATGCTCTTCTAAGAAGCTAGCCCAAGTTTGGTGCAAATTGCAGATGTTCTCTTCATTTAGTGTTGATGTTGTAGGCTCATTAGGGGGTCTAGGATTATTATGGAATCATCAGATCCAAGTGGAGGTCCTTTATGCGGATAATCATATCATCCATACCAAGGTAATATCTAATTCCAATCCCACTTTCTATTTAACTTGTATCTATGGTGACCCTGTTAAATCTGAGAGCGGATCATATGCTCGTATGGGCAGATGATTTAAACTGGTCTTACGGTTTAAAGATGCCATGTGGTCAATCTCCTTACGGAGGTAACGTTCTTTTAATTTATTTATTCAAAATTTTACATCTTTTTTTGTTTTCCCTATTTTTAAGGAATTCCAAAATTTTCAGATTTTATTAACATATTTTATCTCCTTTATTTAGGGGGAGTTTCAAATCGTGGATATGTACCCCAATTATCTCATTTTTTTTTTTTTTTTATCTTCCACATATCTCCTTTTTTATCTTCCACGTCTCTTTATATTATTGTAATCCGACTCATTAACCCATCTCCCCTCATTTATCCTACTTTAATTGGAATCAGAATTAGAATTGAATGTTAGAAAAACAATCTTTTAAGATAAACCATTACCGATTTTCATTAGTTTTATATATATATATATATATATATATAAAACTAAATTTATATAACTAAATTTATATATTTAGTTATATTTAAGAATGCTTAAGATGATATATATATATAGCTAAATATATATATATATATATATATATATATTTTTTTTTCAATTTTATCTCCAAAATTTTCAAATGGAGTAGTATCCTCCTCCTCCTCCTCTCTCTCTCTCTCTCTCTCTCTCTCTCTCCGTTTTTCTTCAATTTCAAACCTTTTTAGTAATTGGAATATCGTTTTTCCTCATTTTCTTTAATTTCAATCCTGTTAGTAACCAAAAATTTCCAATGGAGTAGCGGATCATGTGCGTGTTTGAGTGCATGCTGATCATTGTCTCTATGGGTGAAGATCATCTACAATAAAGCATAAGAAATTTGAGAGAAGAATTGGCTAAAGGTACGCAAAATCTTCTTGAAGAGGAATTAGATCACTCATTATCAATTCTTATCTTGGAATAAAAATACGGCATCTAGCTTATTTCTAGCCACAAATATATGTCTGATGGATGTGCAAAGGCATATCCAGAAACTTAAAATTGAAGTTGCAAAAAAAAAATCTAATAAAATCAAGAAGGAAGAAAATATTAGAAAGGATTTTAAAAAAATAGTATTTATCAGCATAATCACTGTTTAATATTGCTGGGAATCATTTTTAACAATAATAGCCCCATAGAAGCAAATTATAGAGTGGAATATTTTCTGATTTTCATTAATTAAAGTGAAAATCTGTAAAATGTATGTATTGGCCACGCTCATTGAATCTCCTACTACAAGCACTCTTAAACTTTTAACAGTTCAAATTGAACTTAGTATATATGGCCATGCCCATTGCATCTCCTACTACTGTAGAATGGATATCCATAAAGCCCCAACACCTACTAGGATGAATCCCGATTTAGGTAACTTACAAAACCTTCATGCAATGACCCCCAATAGATATATAAAAAAAAGAAGAAAGAGATGGGGGCTTGTTCACCACGAAAAAAAAACTAGGGTTTGACTGTCAAACCTCTTAGTACATAAGATTGCAATTCTTTATTTCTGTCAATATAACTTGCCGTGAATAACATGGACTGCTTATTCTTTAATCCTAATAAGAGAGAGAGAGAGAGAGAGAGAGAGAGAGAGAGAGAGAGAGAGACGTGAAAGGTATCCACGATTTAAAGCTCCCCCTAAATAAAGGAGATAAAAAAGGCTACTAAAATCTGAATAATTTGGAATTCCTCAAAAATAGGGAAAACAAAAAAAGATGTAAAATTTTGAATAAATAAATTAATCGGTAATGGTTTATCTAAAGAGATTGTTTCTCTAACGTTCAATTCCAATTTCAATTCTAATTTCAATTAAAGTGGGATAAATGAGTCGGATATATATATATATATATATTTTTTTTTTTTTTTGGTAGAAGGTTAATGAGTCGGATTACTATAATATAAAGAAACATGGAAGATAGAAAAGGAGATATGTGGAAGATAAAAAAAAATGAGATAATTGGGATACATATCCACGATTTGAAACTCCCCCTAAATAAAGGAGATAAAATAGGTTAATAAAATCTGAATAATTTGAAATTCCTTAAAAATAGGGAAAACAAAAGGAAAATGTAAAATTTTGAATAAATAAATTAACGGAACGTTACCTCAGTAAGGAGGTTGGACACATGGCATCTTTAAACTGTAAGACCAGTTTAAAACATCTGCTCGTACGAGCAGATGATCCGCTCATGTTAAATCTTGTCGCCATGCTGCATGGGATAGAGTCAAAGGTCTGTGTGAAAAGGCAAGAAAAGTGGGCGTGCATGGGTGACTTTAATTCTTACCTTTCATGGCATGAGAAAAAGGGGGGCCGATCAAGGGGATCTTCTGATACATCTCAGTTCTGTGATTTCTTAAATTCTTGTTTGCTAATGGATGTGGGTGCTTATGGTCCTACCTATACTTGGAACAATAAATGAAAGGGAAAAGAAAACATCAGAACCAGGTTGGATCAAGTTCTCGCAAATGCAGAATGGTGCAGTGCATTTGGAGAATCCATAGTTACTGTTCAACCTTCTCTTGGATCGGATCATTTCCCTATTGTGGTAGATACTGAGGGCAGGCGATTCTCCGGCACTTGGCCTTTTCGATTTGAATCTCTATGGTTTACTCACTCTGAATGTGCCTCCATTGTAGCCAAAGCATGGTCTATTGCAACAATTGACAAGCCTAGTATTTCTATCACTAAAAAGACCCTAAACTGTAAAGAGATGTTTACTGCTTGGAGCAAGAAATCATTCGATATTCAAAACAGAATCAAGACATATCTCAAGGAGCTTGGAGATCTACAGAAAAATCCAACACCAACATCTTAGGAAAGGGAGTGGGAAGTCTCTAATCTTCTTGAAATTGAGTTGAACAGTGAGGAACTTCTATGGTAGCAGAAGTCGCGAGCTATTTGGCTGAAGAGTGGGAACCGAAACACTAAATTTTTCCATGCCTCTAGCCTTCAGAGACGTAATAGGAATAAAATCCTTAAACTCAGAGCTGGCTCTTGTAAATGAACTCAAAATGAAGAGGAAATAGTTCATGAGGTGGTGGATCAATACAAAACCATTCTCTGCTCTGAAGGAGTTAATGAACCCGCTCCCCAAGTTGTCTTATAGACTATATCCCCTGTTATTAATGCGGCTGATAATGAATCTTTGTGTAAACAACTTGGGCTTGAGGAAATCAAGGTGGCATTAGGTTCCATGGCCCCAGTTAAATCTCCCGAGCCAGATGGCCTACCACCAGCCTTTTTTCAGAATTACTAGGACCTTGTCAATACTGATATCTTTTATTTTGTACAGGATTTCTTCAATGACGGAGTGATGCCTAAAGATCTTAATGATACTATGATATGTCTCATTCCTAAGAGTGACCACCCTGAATCTGTTGACCACTACAGGCCGATTAGCTTGTGTAACATGGTCGTGAAGATTGCGACAAAGATTGTGGCTTCTAGCTTGAAGAACATCCTTGATAAAGTCATTTCTCCTGCACAATTGGCATTTGTTCCTGATCGCCTTATATTTGAAAACGTCCTTCCATTATATTTCTCATAAGAAGAAAGGTAAAAGAAGATACGTGGCAATGAAGCTGGACATAAAGAAAGCCTATGATAGGCTCGAACGGAGAATTATAGAGGGGGTGATCACTCTAATGGGTTTCTTCCAGAAGTAGGTTTCAACAGTTCTCTCATGCATTTCTTCAGTCTCATATAAGATGCTTATCAATGGCTCGGTTCGTGGTGCTATAACTCCTTCACGAGGCATTCGCCAAGGTGACCACTTGTCTCTGACAATCTTTGTGATTTGTCCCAAGCCTTGAGTGCAGTTCTCCACAAGGCTGGAAATAATGGTTTTACACATGGCATGAAAATTCGTAATAGAGGTGAACCCCTATCTCATCTACTATTTGCTGATGACACTCTAATATTCTCGGAAGCCAATCCTACTAAAATTCAGAATATCAAGTCTTGCTTGGAGTCATATTGTTTGGCTGGTGGACAGCAAGTCAACCTCCAAAAATCTTGTTTAGTCTTCAGTCCTAACACAGTGGTGAAGTTCAAACGTTGGTTTTCACGTATCTTGAAAATCCCTTATGGAGCCCCTCCAAAGAAATGGGACTTCTCATACATTTAGGTACTTCCAAGCTTGAGTTGTTTAAGGAAATCAATGAAAAAACTGAAGGTAGAATGCAGAGTTGGAAACACAAATTACTGTCATATGTTGGGAAGGAAGCTATGCTGAAATCAGTCGCTTTTTCGATGAATACCTATTCTGCCACCCATTTTAAATTGCCAGCGGCTCACCATTCTACTCTTCGAAAGGCGGCAACTCATTTCTTTTGGGATGGGATCAATGATAACCACAAGATCTACTGGATTTCTTCGGACAGAATGTGCCGCTCTAAAGACAAAGGAGGGTTGGGCCTCAAAGACCCTGCCATACACAACATAGCTCTCCTAGGCACACTGGCATGGAGATTGTGGAAGTTCCCTACCTCTCCCTAGGCTCAAATGATGAAAAGTACATACTACCCAAATACTGATTTTCTCCATGCTATAGCGGGTTCATCTCCCTCTTGGGGCTGGCGAAGTGTGCTTGAAGGGAGGAAGGTTTTAGAGAAAGGACTAACTACTATGGTTGGTGGGATCTGGAGAGGATATTCTAATTTGGGAAGATGGTTGGATTCCATCTTCTCCTAATTTTAAGGTTCAACAACCTGAATATAATGATCATAGTTGCAAGTGGGTGTCAGACTTAATTGATGAAGAGAATCGGGTATGGAGGGAGGACCTCTTACAACTTCATTTTCATCCTAAGGATGTTGCTGCCATTAAGAAGATTCAATTGAGTCTATTACCTCGCTAAGACTACCGAGTATGGAGAGCTTCAAAGAATGGCATTTATTCAGTTAAATTTGCTTATCATCAGATCTACAATGTGAAAGATAATGCTCAACGTCTTGTTCCTTCCTACTCTACCAATAGACTTCAATACTTCCCATCGAAAGTTGTTTGGAGGAACATCTGGAGTGCTCAGGCTATGCCCAAGGTTAAACATTTGGTTTGGAGAGCATGCTCTAATGGTCTCCCTTTAGTTGAAGCTCTAATTTGTTGAAATGCTCCTCTCAATCCAACTTGCCCTCGATGTGGATATGAGAACTAGAATATAAATCAGATTTTTCTGAACTGTAGCTTTGCTCAGGCATTATGGTATGGTTCTAGATTGGGTTTCAGCCCTCCATCTAACGATCCTCATTTAATCGATACAATTCAAGGGTGGAGTTGTTTCTCGGCTGCAGGAAAGCGATTGGGGAATGAGATATCTGGTGTGGCATCTTACATTTGTTGGGCTCTATGGTTGGCTCGTAATGATCTCATTTTCAATGGTAGAGATCGCTCACCCAGGGAGATAATCTCATATGCTGAAAAAGAGTTTGATGAGTTTTGCAGTAGCCATGCACCCAATACACATTTTTCTTAGAATCCACAACATATTGGATCTAACCGTTCTGTACATTAGTGTCCTCTCTGACCTTTCTTTTATAAACTCAATACTGATGCTACCATGTCCAAGATGAAGACTGGAGTGGGATTTAGTCTAAGAAATTCCAAAGGTGTCCCCAAGTTTGCTATCTCTGAGCCAATTTCTTTCTCATCTATTCTTCAAGGAGAAGCAATTGCAATTCGGTGTGGGCTCTTACATAGTATTACTGAAGCAATTGACAACATTGAAGTGGAAGCAGACAATGTTGAGCTTGCCACTATCCTAAGCAGCAACCATACGGATCCCAAACTTAAAGTTTTTGGTATTTGGACGGACATCAAATATCTGGCTACCTTTTTTCTTTCTTGTTCATTCAAGTATGTTCTTAGGGAGACTAACAACGTCGCTGACTCCTTAGCCCGGAAAGCCACGGATTTCTGATCTATGTAAATCAAACTCCTTGCGCTGGTCACGCAAAAATATATAGACCCGTTTTTACCAAAAAATTTTTTTTTTGATGCACGTGAAGTCTTAGTGCATATGTGATGTAGATGTAGGGAATCAATAGCAGAAGACTTGAGGTTGCAGCAGTAGGCCTCCCATTTAGAACAACTTAGGCATTCCAAGATTTTAATTTGCAGCCTATAAGGATGATCCATGCAAGGTCGTCCAAGCTTAGACAGGATTTACATTTTATCTAGAACCGGAAAACAGAAGTCTATTCTAGTGAATCCATAGAGAAGGCAAAAAAAAAAAAAGGGAAGCAATGCAAATACATATGTGAAAATTCAAATAAAAAAATTTATCTATATATTTTTTAGAGAGTTCCCTAAAATCCAGTATGGCCTCTATACCAGTACGGAGACCAATGAGAATATTCCCAAAAGTATCAACGACGATAGGATTTCCACCTTAAATGGAGATGGGGCGGTCATTTTGCCTCTTCTTGTGTTTGTCGCAAGGGCCACACTGCCTTTCAGGATTTTTTCCCTCATTTTTTTTCCTTCTTATTATCTTTCGTTTTTTATATAACATTATGAAGAAGTATTGTAATGATGATAACTTACTCCTGTTAAAATGTAGCTAATTTTTTATCCCACAAAAAAAAAAAACCTGTACCTAAATCTATGGCACTCCTTCCTTATCGAACCAAAATATTCAGAGCTCATAAAAAATAAAAACCAGCATATTTCATGAGTTATTATTATTATTATTTCCTTTTTTTTTTTTGTGGGGTGGGGGGGTGAACTGTGCTCAAACTTTAAATAAGTACATCAATCTTGAACTATCGACATTTCTAGTAGGAACAAAATTCTGAATTAATGGAACACAAACTTGATGAAGAAACCACGACAGCATGTTTTAGATGCATAAACTATCATAGGATCTACCAATGATTTGAAAATTCATTCTCTCTAATTTCTAAGCGCTCAAGAGAAGAAAACCTCTAGTCACCATCAAAGAGAGAGAACACGAGAGAAAAAGAAATGCACCACGTTAGAATGAAGATTCTTCTTGCATACGCCCTCTCACATCACACTTATGTACCCCACGCTCTCTCCACAACAAATACCTCCTAATTAGGGGTGCCAATTGGTCGGTTGATTCGGTTTCATTGATTTCAATTTCTTATCGGTTTTCCTTACTGATTTGTTATCAATTTGATATCAGGATCAGTACCATGTAAATTTATAAATAATTAAGGGAAAACATTTTTTATGATTTACAAATTGATATCAAAGCAGTCTGATTTCACCGGTTTGGTTAGGGTTTGAGACACTACCTCCTATTGGATTATTCATCACTTGCTCTCTATTAGGAAAAATTGGACTTAAGCGTTGGAGTTCAAATCCAACCAACTGCGCTAAGCAGCTGACCTCAATGCGTATCCATTTTGTTTCCATAAATATCTCTTCTCACCCTTAAAATGATAGTAAATGAGACATGTATCGACACATGAAGTGTCCGTGCGCGGGATTCTTGGGCCTTGGCCTGGCAATTTGCAATGCTCAGTGGAGTACCTGCATGAGGGTTGGTCACTTGATCAACTCCTCTCAAATGTATCGGTGCTTGGTTTGCACCAATTTCCTTGTTTTCTAAGAAGTGTGGCCTTGAGTTCCTGTTGACTTCTCTGTGGGTTTGTACATGACCCCTATGTGGGTCTGTTATGTAATGGTCAATAGGCCCTTGAGTAGGGATGTAAATTGACAATCAAAATCCGAATTCGAATTCGAATTCACATCCATATTCAGTCAAAGGAAATCTGAAATAAAATCCAAATTATGCGATCCAATTAAATAATCAATTAATGATTTTTAGATAACATAGAAAGATGAATTAAAAACAAATTATATTCATTAGAGGAAGAATCTTTGGATTACACAAGTTGAGAGTAAATGAATAGTTGAATACCCGAATTTAATCCACATCCATATTCGTTTAGGAGTCTCCGAATCCGTTCAACAAATATTCAGATCCGAACACATTCGATCTATATCTAATCCGTTTACATCCCTGCCCTTGAGCTGAAACAAAAAATTAAAGAGTAAATTACCCTCCCCTGCCTCCCCCGTACTTTACCACTTCCCTTCCTATGGTTTGAAACATAACAGTACAACAACACCCTCCCCTGAATTTTCAAGATTCTAACTGTCGTACCATTAGTCAATTTCGGAGTTAAATATACAAGTAAAAAGACAAATTTACCCTCATCTCTAACACCTTATACCAGAAGTGCAAAGCCTGTCTTCTCCAGCCGACATCTCTTCCGAAGGGGAAAAACAGAAGAGCTTCTGCCGGTCGTCGGGAAAGAGAGAACATCTAAGATCGGAACTACCGAGACCTACAATTCGGCAGCAAATTTGTGCTTTGGCGAGCGATAATCGACTTCTCCGGGAAGCTTAAATAGGTTTCGGCTGCCATTAAGGCTTGATACGGAGGAACCCAAATCAGGAATGTTATCTTTGACTTGGCCAGTGACCTGTCGAAGGGTATTGAACGGATCGGGAGAGCCATCGAAGGGTTGGATGTTGGGGTTCTGGTGAACTGCGCAAGGGTTGCTTACCCTTACGCGAGATTTTTCTATGAAGTGGATGAAGAATGCTTAACGATGTGATTCAGGTAAATGCGGAAGCCATTAATAGGGTGATCAAGGCTGTTCTTCTTGGGATGATTTAAAGGAAGAGAGGTGCCATCGTGAATATAGTGTCGGGTTCTATCACTGCCACACCTTCGTATCCACTTGTCTCTGTTTATGCTTCCACCAAAGAGTAAGTGTTTTCTGCATCTTAATTTACTGCGAAATCGAATAATCTCTCAGGCGCAGGAGTTAGGATTCTATGGAGGCTTTCATCTTCACTAATATGAGAATATAGCAGCACAAGATCTAAATCTAGGGTTTATAGAGCTCATTCCACAAACACGGGAAACACAACAAATGGGTTTCAATTGAATCAAGGGGAAAACCAAAAAAATGAGTTTCAATGAAATCAAGGGGAATATCTTACTCTCAGTTTCGCTTGGTGTGTCACTTCGCAGATTCAAGATGGTGCGGAGATCAATCTTCAAGCCTCTGGTAAGGGTCGAATTCAACCAACGGAAAGGTTCAGCGCAACAGAGAGCTTCAAAGGAACGGAGCTTAATTAAACGGAGAGGGACCTAGCTGGGTTCAACGATGAGAGATCTTCAACCCAGCTATGCATTGAGGTTCAACAATGATAGATCTTCAACGGAGAGGGATTCAGTGATGTTCAATAGCAGTTCCAATGAAGAAGATGAGGGTGAGTGCTTGTTCACTTTTTCTCTTAATATAAGGAAGGGTGATTTCGAAATCTCACATAATAGAAAAGTAGTATAGGGATATGGGCAGTCATATTTTTTTTTTTTGTGATGTCTTGAGAGTGGTATTCTTACGGTTTCAGAACGGAAAAAAATCCTCTGTTTTTCTCATCCTTATTTTTTCTTGTTTTGTTACCTGCAGAACACGACACGTGGACAATTTTAAGACCAACAGTAATTAGACCATGATTTCAAGAATCGATACCGTATTAGTATTGGTTGAGATCGATTTTTGATTCTTAATTCATTCGGATTGATTATTCACATCATTTCAAGGGTAAAACAGTAAAAGGACATATCTTTTATGAAAAATAAAAGACAAAAGTGATTGATATCCAACTATCTGATCTAGTATCAACAAAGACCCAATATCAATACCAATGGGGAGAACTAAATCCATGAATTAGACTATTGAAACTTCAGAGGAGTGTTGTTATGTTTTAAACTATAAGGGAGGAAAAATGCTATTTATGGAAAGTACAAGGTAGAGAAGTGTAATTTCTCAAAAATAAAAATATAATTTTAAAAGTCAGATTGGATGGTGAATATCCACTTGATCAAATTTGTATCGGCCTTAATTGATCCCATCCTAAGTTCCTAACCTTTTCGATCATGATACACAATTGTAGATCAGGGTAAAAACATAATAAAATTGATTTTTATTATAAAATAAATATACATCTATCTGAAACAGTCCAACGCAAATCAATCTAGATCAATATTAAAGTCGTATTGACCTTGACTGATTCCGGGATTGATCCTAAACCTATCCCCTTGATCTCTACTCCTTGCATTGTTGACAACAAGGTTGGATTCTCTACCCATATGGGTAGATACTTTTCCACCTCAGATGGATAATTACTAATGAAGCAGGTGGAAAATAATCTCCCCATATGGGTAGAGGATCCAGAATCGTGGCTCATGGGCACCCTCCCTGCATCACATAATTAAGATGACTTCCACATTTTGCTTTGGAATATGCCTAATATGAGGCTCATATTATGAGCGACCAAAAAGCAAGAAAAGGGCAAAAAGAAACAAAGAAGAAGACAACAATTATTAAAGTTATGGGATTTATGTGTTCTTTATGAATACTCTGCTTTCAAATCATATATTATTTTTTATTTTAATTTTGGGTTTGGAGAATCAAATCTGTTAAATTATTACCACGGATTTTTTTTTCCCCCTGAAATCTGAAATATGAAAATTGATTCCTCCTGCTGAGGATCGCAAGAGAGAGCCATGGATCCATCATCCCATCCTGCACAAACCAACCAAAATCCAATTGCTTAGTCTAGTTTTGTGAATTAAGTATCAAAATCTCAGCATGCCCATCTTACTCTGTGTTAAGTTTGTCTCAAATTTTTGACCCGTTTTGAAGATTGATCCGATCCGATATTTTTTTGTGGTGATCCGAATGAGAAAATTTCTGAGATCTGTTATGGAAGCAGAGGGATTGGGTTGATAGGCCCAAGCCCGGAGCCCATCACTGATCTCATATGGGGGTGCGGGGGCTACGGTATGGTTCGATCGGATTGACTGTGACCCGATGGGTCGACTCACGATTTTGGAGTATATATAATATATTATTGCTTGTTGAGAAAGTTATTGTATTATAGGGTTTTCACACAGCTAGGGTTTCAGGGCGGGTTTCTCTCGCCGCTGTTAGGGTGTAATCTCTCTTCTGAATAGTGAATCATCTTCTTCTTCGTCCGAGGATGTAGCACACTACCCTGGTGTGTGAACCTCGTTAAATCTTTGTGTCGTATGGATCTATTGTCTCTTTATTATTCGTGTTTCTTGGTGTTTGAAGCAACTTAAATTTAAGAGAAAAAAAAATGTTTTCATTGATTTGGATGGATTCAGAAGAAATTCTTTTCTTACAGTACTGTTCATGTAAAAATAAATATAAGAAATGGGTCATCCTCCAAGCAGTGTCCATGGAGATCAGTAACCACTATAGTAATTGAAAAGGATCTGAAATCAACAAAACAAAGAGTGAGGCCATAACCCTGAAGAACCAATGCCGGTGGGCGCGGCCGATTTCAGCTTAATCGATTTCTTGTTGGTTTGCTTGCCCTGTTTGTCGATGATCACATCACCATGAACCCTTATTTGGTGCCGTCCGGTCTTCCTCCCAACGACCTTATACCTCACTGTCGTCGCCAAATCCACCCTGAAACCCACCGTCCCGTTTGACGAAACGGTCTTCACCGCCGATCCCCAAGGAATCTTCAGCTTCTGAAGGGTTGCTTCCTTGGTGGTCTTCTTCTTATGCCCCTGATAGAACCCAAGTATTGAAGTGTTCCCAATGGGGAAGGTTAGGTTTGGGGAGTAATAGAGAGTGTTGTTGAGGGTATCGTAGTAAATTCCCTTGAATTTGTTGGAGTTTTGGATTCTGAAATCGATGGAAACGTTGGCAGTGGTGGTGGATTTGGCGGAAGTGTTTAGGGCAGGAACAGATAAGGTTTGGATGGAAAAGGTGGGTGGGGTAGGACGGAGGCTCAGCCAGAGGAAGAAAGCGGTCAGTCCAACCGAGAGGATGAAGCTGACGCAGCACCTGCAGCAGGTCATCGATTCCGACATTGATTTGTGTGGAAGGAAGCGAAGAGATTGGAGAATGAGCAGAGAGAATTTCAACTTTCAGTCCGAGAAAGGAAAGGTAATGATTTCTGTTCCGAAATAGCTTTCTTAATTTTATTTATCCAATTAATCCTTTTTTTTTTTTTTTTTTTTTTTTTTCTTCTGTAAAGTGTAAAGTGTAATCTATTAATGGTGGTTCAAGAAAAAAAAAAAATATGGGCCTAGAAATATTTTCTCTCTTTTTTTTTTTTTTTTTTTTTTTTTTTTTTTTTTTTAATCATTATAATTTTACACGTTTTTTCAGACTATACATATGGATTGGGATTGGGATTGGTGATCGGTTAATGCTAATCCCCTTCCATTTCAGCTGATACTAACCGTTCTATTTTGTTTTATAGAACCATGACGGATACCGATCCTTTAAAATAGTGTTTTGGATGATTATATTCTTTATACTTTAAAAGTGGATTGGTATTGGATTGATTAGGATCGAGGATAATTAATAGGGATGTAAATTGATAGTTGAAAATCTGTATTCAATCCATGTTTGAATCCGTTTAGGGATTTTTGAATCAAGAATTTTGGTTTTCGAATAATAACTGAGTCCATCCAAAAGATGATTGGATTTGAATTCAAACGTTTCATTTCGAATTGGAATATCTGGCTAATTAACTATCCGATTGTGAAATATGATTAATTTTAAAAAATATATAATATATTATTATATTATCATTATTGTAAAAACTTTTCTAAAGATATTTTGATAATATTTTGGCACCTTTCTAACAATAGGCACTTGGCAGCAATTTATTCCCAACAAAATGAGTAATTAGAGTCAAATTTTCATAATCGATATAGGTCAGATTGGTTTACTAATCCAATAGTTTATCGGATAGGATAATATCCAGAAATCCAATAAAATCTTGGATTTAATATGATATTAGTTTTTAAAATTTTGTCAAATATCACATTGAATATGAATATGTCATTCGGTAAATGGATTTGGATTCGAATAGTAGTGAATCCGAGCCAAAGTCAATCCATTTACATCCCTAATTAACTTTACTCAACAAGGGCACCTGTACAAGTACATAGAGTAGAATTGTGGTTTGTTGAATTAAGACCCTAATCATAGAAGGTATGAAAATGAAATTACTGCAAATAAATGGTGTTGTTTTGATTTCATAGGTTCTGTTCTTAGCTCAGTTTGGTTCAAAATAAAAAAATTGCAGGCCTCCTCTTTATGAAAAATTGGATGCATAGGGTATGAATTGGAAAAAAAAAAAAAAAAAGTAATAATAACAAATCCCTTTCCCTATATAATTTATTTTTTGTTTTTTATTTTTTATTTTCCTATTCCCTTAACCTAATCTATGGCTACACCAACACTCATGAAACATGTAACTTTTCCCAACAAAATAGAGATACAAAAAATAAGATTTTGATGTAAATAGTAAACACATAAGAGCAATCATCTATTCATAAGCAAACAAAAGCACCCACAAAGAAAAAAGCTCAACTGTAGAAATAGAAACCTAAAACGATGCAACAAATGAATGAAAAATGCAAACAACAATAACACATGAAAATTTATGTGGTTCGACAAGATTGCCTATGTCTATGATGAGATTAGACCTGCTTCACTATTAATGGAGATTAGAGTTACAATGGTCGTCCTCACATCTCTCTTATTTTGCTTATAGAGAAAGAATCCTTGCTACAAATATATAGCGAAACCCTATACATTACAAAGTAGTCTAATGATTTTCAGGGCAAAAAGTGGCACATTATTGGGAATAGCCTAGCTCATTTTCTGGCCAAGCCTCCATCATTCCAATATTTTCACGGAATTTAATAAGTTTTGACTTTCACCATGATACGGACTCCAAGTTCTTATGGCAGAGCACGAGGAGATTTATCATCAATATGATGATGGGAACGGAAACCAAAAGCACGACCGGGGTCTTCGTGGTCCGATATAATACTTACATCAGTAACAGTAACGTAAGCATAAGACTTTTTGGTAGTACCAGTGAACTAGATGGTCGCGGTGATGGAATCTGGGACGGAGGACTCATAGTATCTCTCTAGATCTGGCAAAAGCGAAAGACCCCCTAACGTAATTCGAATGGGGGCTGTAACTTTTCCTGTCACTATTTTGTCAAGTAACACTTCTTTTGCCACAAATTTCGTTAGAACATTAACTGCTAAGGCTCGAACTTCTATACATCATCCATTTCTTATATCCAAACTTCAAATGGTTTCTCAATCACCATCTCGAGTTTAAAGGGAGGAGTTAGTTCTATATAGCTATACATTCTGTAATCTCTCTTTTGATCCTGTTATATTCTCTAATATCTCTTTTGCATGTCTTGTTTCTTTATGTAGACTTAATTACTTTGTATAGGTTCAATTCTTTATATTCATCCCTTCTACATAAGTACCATATACATGGTTTTCCAAAATTCAATGAGCAATATCTATTTGTCTACCTTACTTATGGAACATACACATAAATATGCGTGGGTCATACCATTCCTTCCACTTCCCATTCTTATGTTAATAGGAATAGATTTCTCCTTGTTCAGACTACAACAAAAGATCTTTGTCTTATTTAGGCCTTTCATGTCATTTTTCTGTTGTTGACTCCGTTGATTGGAAAAAGAAAAACTACCATCCCATTTCACACTGTATTACTTTAAAAGTAAAGACTAGGGGAATCTCTTCTTATTCTTACGAGAGAGGGATAGGAATGCCACTAGTATACGATAAGCTAACGGACTGCACCAGTGGGGACACATGATGGGGTATCATACAAGAAAGATATGGGATCATTACTAAAAGAGAAGAGAGAGATAGACACAATGGATGCTACCCCAATGGCATACCCAATCTTTTCCCTATTCTTTTTTAGGAACTTTAGCATCGGATGCTTGGAACATTCATGAATCTTTCTCTTTCATGGTTTTGTGCTTTTATATTGTTATTGAGGAGACTATACCATTGCTCATTCATGAGTCTTTCTTTTCCATAGTTTTGTGTTTTTATATTATAATTGACGAGACTATGCCATTGCTCATTTAATACTTCAACGAGGTGGAAAATGTTAGACCGCCGGATCAGCTCTATAAATCAAATGGAAGAAAGAAAATATAGTCATGTTTTTCAAAGTTTAAAGAAAGAAGTCTGTTCAATCTTACAATTGGATAAAATAAAAAAATAAAATTTATGATGAGCGATGATGTATAATGAGCATTCAATGGCTGGGAGGGCGGAGGCAGACATACACCCTTGGGTTTTTCTTTATGAATACTCTGTTTTCAAATCAAATATTATTATTTATTTTAATTTTGGGTTTGGTGAATAAAATCTGTTAAATTAGTACCACGGATTTTTTTCCCCACTCAAGTCTGAAATTTGAAAATTGATTCCTCCTGCTGAGGATTTCAAGAGAGAGCCATGCATCCATCATTCCATCCTGCACAAACCAACCAAAATCCAATTGCTTAGTCTAGTTTTGTGAATTAAGTATCAAAATCTCAGCATGCATATCTTACTCTGCAACTTAAATTTAAGAGACAAAAAAAAAAAAAATTTCATTGATTAGGATGGATTCAGAAGAAATTCTTTTCTTACAGTATTGTTCAAGTAAAACTAAATACAAGAAATTGTTCATCCTCCAAGCAGTGTCCATGGAGATCAGTAACCACTATAGTAATTGAAAAGGATCTGAACTCAACAAAACAAAGAGTAAAGCCATAACCCTGAAGAACCAATGCCGGTGGCAGCAGCCGCCGCCGGAGGGCGCCGCCGATTTCAGCTTTATCGATTTCTTGTTGGTTTGCTTGCCCTGTTTGTCGATGATCACATCACCATGAACCCTCATTTGATGCCGTCCGGTCTTCCTCCCAACGATCCTATACCTCACTGTCGTCACCAAATCCACCCTGAAACCCACCGTCCCGTTTGACGAAACGGTCTTCACCGCCGATCCCCAAGGAATCTTCACCTTCTGAAGGGTTGCTTTCTTGGTGGCCTTCTTCTTATGCCCCTGATAGAACCCAGTTATTGAAGTGTTCCCAATGGGGAAGGTTAGGTTTGGGGAGTAATAGAGAGTGATGTTGAGGGTATCGTAGTAAATTCCCTTGAATTTGTTGGAGTTTTGGATTCTGAAATCGATGGAAACGTTGGTAGTGGGGGTGGATTTGGCGGAAGTGTTTAGGGCAGGAACAGAGAAGGTTTGGATGGAGAAGGTCGGTGAGGTAGGACGGAGGCTCAGCCAGAGGAAGAGAGCGGTCAGTCCAACCGAGAGGATGAAGCTGACGCAGCACCTGCAGCAGGTCATCGATTCCGACATTGATTTGTGTGGAAGGAAGCGAAGAGATTGGAGAATGAGTAGAGAGAATTTCAACTCTCAGTCCGAGAAAGGAAAGGTCATTATTTCTTTTCCTAAATTGCTTTCTTAATTTTATTTATCCAATTAATCCTTTTTTTTCTTCTGTAAAGTGTAAAGTGTAATCTATTAATGGTTCGAGAAAAAAAAAAAAAAAATATGGGCCTAGAAATTCTCTCTCTCTCTCTCTCTCTCTCTCTCTCTCTCTCTCATCATTATAATTTTACACTTTTTTTAGACTATACATTTGGATTGGGATTGGGGATCGGTTAATGCTAATCCCCGTCCATTTCAGCTGATACTAACCAATCTATTTTGTTTTATAGAGCCATGGCGGATATCGATCCTTTAAAATAGTGTTTTGGATAATTTTATCCCCTATACTTTAAATAGCGAATAGAGATGTAAATTGATAGTCAAAAATATATATTCGATCCATGTTTGAATCCGTTTAGGGATTTTTTAATCCAAAATTTTGGTTTTTGAATAATATTTGGGTTTGTCTAATGGATGATTGGATTTGGATTCAAATATTTCACCTCGAATTGAAATATTTGGCTAATTAACTATCTGATTGTAAAATATGATTAATTTAAATTTTTAAAAAATATATGATATATTACTATATTACCTTTATTGTAACAACTTTTATAAGGATATTTTGATAATATTTGGGCACCTTCTAAGAGTGGGCACTTGGCGGCAATTTATTCCTAATGACTAAGTAATTAGAGTCAAAATTTCGTAATGGATATAGGTTAGATTGGTTTACTAATCCGCTAGTTTATCGGATTAGATAATATCCAGATATCCAATAAACTCTTGGATTCAATATGATATTAGTTTTTAAAATTTCATCGGATATGAATCGAATATGAATATGTCATTTGGTAAATGAATTCGGATTCGATAATAGTGAATCCAAGCCAAATCCAATCCGTTTACATCCCCAATTAACTTTACTCAACAACGGCACTTGTACAAGTACATAGAGTAGAATTGTGGTTTGTTGAATTAAGACCCTAATCATAAAAGGTATGAAAATGGAATTACCGCAAATAAATGGTGTAGTTTTGATTTCGTAGGTTCTGTTTCTTAGCTCAGTTTGATTCAAAAAAAAATTAAAAAATTGCAGGCCCTTTCCCTATATAATTTATTTTTTAATTTTTATTTTCTATTTTTCAATTCCCTTAACCTAATACTCATGAAACAATATAATTTTTCCCAACATAATAGGGATACAAAAAATAAGATTTTGATGTAAACAGCAAACACATCAGAGCATTCATCTATTCATAGGCAAACAAAAGCACCCACAAAGAAAAATGCTAAACTATAGAAACCGAAACCTAAAACGATGCAACAAATGAATGAAAAATGCAAACAACAATCGCACATGAAGATTTATGTGGTTCTACAAGATTGCCTACGTCTATGTCCACAATGAGATGAGACCTACTTCACTATTAATGGAGATTAGGGTTATAGCGCTCATCCTCACACCTCTTTTAGATTTCTTACAGAGAAAGAACCCTCGCTACAAATATATAGCGAAACCTTATACATTATATGAAGTAGTCTTATGACTTTCAGGGCAAAAAGCGGCACATTGGGAATAACCTAGCTCATTTTCTAGCCAAGCCTCCATCATTCTAGTATTTTCATGGAATTTAATAAGTTTTGACTGTAATTTTTTCTGTCACTATTTTTTTCAAGGAACATTTCTTTTTGCCACAAATTTCCTCAGAACATCGACTACTAAGGGTCCGTTTGATAACATTTCTGTCGTTTCTATTTCAATAAACAGCAGAAACATAAATTTTCGTTTCTAGAAATAGAAACGGAATTGAAGGTGTTTGATAAGTCATGTTTTTTAAGTCGATAGTAACTAGCGAAAGAATGACCACGAGTCGTTTCCAGAAATGGCTAAACAAGTTCTACTTGTTTCGCCATGGGTCATTTCTTGAACCATAAATAGCTAGAAATTTCAATTTCTATTTCTGAAAACAAGTGAAATGAAACAATTTTATCAAATGTTTTTTGTTTTGTTTTTGCCACAAACGGCATAAACGTGTTTCTTGAAATATTATGAAATGGGCCCTAAGGCTCGAACTTCTGTGCATCATCCATTTCTTATAGCCAAACTTCAAATGGTTTCTCAATCACCATCTCGAGTTTAAAGGAAGGAGTTAGTTCTATATAGTTATATATTCTGTAATATATATCTCTTTTGATCCTGTTATACTCTCTAATATCTCTTTTGTCTTGTTTCTTTATGTAGACTTAATTACTTTGTATAGGTTCAATTCTTTGTATTTATCTTTTCTACATAAATACCATATACAAGGTTTTACCAAAATTCAATGAGCAATATCTATTTGTCTACCTTACTTATGGAACATACATATCAATATTCGTGGGTCATACCATTCCTTCCTCTTTCAATTCTTTTGTTAATAGGAATGAGATTTCTCCTTGTTTACTACAGCAAAAGATTTTTGCCTTATGTGGGCCTTTCATGTCAATTTTCTGTTGACTCCATGGATTGGAAAGAAAAACTACCATCCCATTTCACACTGTATAACTTAAGAGCAAAGACCAGAGAACCTCTTCTATTTCTTTCGGAAGAGGGATAGGAATGCCACCAGGAAGAGGGATAGGAATGACACTAGTGTACGATAAATTAGCAGACTGCACCAATGGGGCACATGATGGAGTATCATACAAGAAAGATATGGGGTCATTTCAAAAATGGAAGAGAGAGATAGACACAGTGGGTGCTACTCCAGTGACATACCCAACATACCCCACATTTTCCTTATTCTTTTGTAAGAACTTTAGCATCGATTGCCTTGAACATTCATGAGTCTTTCCCTTCCATGGTTTTATGCTTTTATATTGTAACTGACGAGACTATACCATTGCTCATTCATGAGTCCTTCTCATCAATAGTTTTGTGTTTGTAATTGACGAGACTATATCATAACTCAATTTAATACTTCTACGAGGTACCGTGGAAGATGTTAGACCACCAAATCACCTCTATAAATCAAATGGAAGAAAGAAAATGATATAGTTATGTTTCTCCAAGTCTAAAGAAAGAAATCTGTTCAATCCTACAATTGGATAAAAAAAAAATCCTCTTTGCGGTGAGGTGCAATGAGCATCTAAAGACTAGGAGGGGTCGGACATGCACCCTCAGCCGTTGGATGCTCACTGCCTCATCACTTGCCACTGATGATCGAACTCTACAATTGGTGTTTCATTGTCTGATTATGTTAGAGGCCATACCACTCAGGAGCTTTAATTACTCTTTGTCTCTTTCTCTCATTCAAGAGTGTCAATTGATTCGGTTTCAATTATTTAATTCAATTATGGTTCAGTTTAAGATACAAAATGCAGAAACTCAAAGTTGAATCAAACTGAAAATAAGAACACATTTTAAAAACAAAAAATCAAACCAGATTCCATTCGGGTTTTATGCAGCTTCGTATTTGGTTTTTTATTCAGATTCATAATCAGTTTAGGTCCTATAAATTTTAGGTGTTTGGACCAACTTCTTACATCTTCACCAACAAAATAACCCCATATTTGTTAGTGTCATAATCAACTAAACTTGTTTCAAACATTAAAAAGGGAAAACTTTTATTATCCACATTTATTGAAATAGTAAAAAATAATATAATTTTATTCGATTTCTTATTGAGTTTGAAAATAAGTAATTTGGAGTTCAATGGTTTTAGTCATGAAACCAAAAAAAGATTCCAACTTTTGAATCAAAATTGAATCAATTTATTTCAATTTGATTCTAAACCGGGGGTTTTTGATTTCCATTCTTAATTGACACCCTTACAATCTCATTGCTCGCATATAAAAACTTCTTTTTTCTTAAAATATGTAAAGAACCCTTTGACCTCTTGTATCCAACCCTGTGATTGGTGCATACCTACTGAAAGCCACAGGTATGCCCAACCCTCTCCCTTATATGAAAAACAAACCCATTTTTCACGGCAGAGATTGAAGAGTGTGAACTAGAGACCTTCTTCTGATTTTTTTTTCTAAGGACTTGTGGAATCAAATACCTTAGAACATTCTTGAGTTCGTCTCTTCTTAGAACTCTGTGGGAATGGATTTACGAATTGAGGGCCCTTGAGTTCTAAGTTCTAACTCTTCCTTCAAATTTAATGATCAAGTCAAGCATGGCGTGTACGTTGTTAATCTGACAAACACTATAAAAACCATCCTTCTTCTGATTTTTTTTTCTAAGGACTTGTGGAATCAAATACCTTAGAACATTCTTGAGTTCGTCTCTTCTTAGAACTCTGTGGGAATGGATTTATGAATTGAGGGCCCTTGAGTTCTAAGTTCTAACTCTTCCTTCAAATTTAATGATCAAGTCAAGCATGGCGTGTACGTTGTTAATCTGACAAACACTATAAACACCATCCTTCTTCTGATTTTTTTTTCTAAGGACTTGTGGAATCAAATACCTAGAACTCTGTGGGAATGGATTTATGAATTGAGGGCCCTTGAGTTCTAAGTTCTAACTCTTCCTTCAAATTTAATGATCAAGTCAAGCATGGCGTGTACGTTGTTAATCTGACAAACACTATAAAAACCATCCCATGCAACAAATTAAGACTCAAATTGCAACTCAAGCTATCAAATTTCAGTGATGGGTTTTACATTAGTGTTTTTGTCCACTTTCATTAAAGCCATTCTTCTCCTCTGGTGTAGCTGCATGAGCTTGGCACAACATTCACAATCAAGATCAAATGGAACTGATGATCGACTAGCCTTGCTGGCCTTCAAGGCTTGCATAACCCATGATCCCTTTCATGTTGTGAGCTCTTGGAATGACTCTATCCCCTATTGCGAGTGGTCCGGCGTAGTATGTGGCGGTCGCAGGCATCCAGAGAGGGTTAAAGCCTTGCATTTAAGGTCTAAGGGGTTGGAGGGATCCTTGGCACCAGAAATAGGAAACCTCAGCTTCCTTCGAGTAATATCACTCGAAAACAATAGCTTCCATGGCGAAATCCCTCGTGAAGTAAGTTTTCTACACAGACTTCGTTATTTATATCTATTCAACAATTCCCTTGAAGGGGAAATCCCATCTAACTTATCACATTGCTCCAACCTTAAAGAACTTTATTTATCTGAGAACAATATTGTGGGGAAAATTCCTATAGAGCTAGGCACCTTGTCAAAGCTTCAAGAACTTGTAATTGATACCAACAAATTGACTGGACAGATCCCACTTTCCTTTGGAAATCTTTCTTCTCTTCACATCCTTTCTTTAGCAAGCAATGGTTTTATAGGAAGTATTCCAAATGCTCTTAGCCAAATGACAAGATTAGATATTCTTGTACTTGGTGGAAATCAGTTGTCTGGTACTATCCCTCCTTCACTCTATAATCTTTCCTCACTTGGTGTTTTTGATGTTGGTTATAATCAACTTCATGGGAGTCTTCCACCAAATTTAGGCTTCAATCTTCCAAATTTGTTCTGGTTTTCAATTTCAAATAACCGATTTCATGGATCGATTCCAATTTCGATGTCAAATCTATCGAAACTCGAATTATTTTCTGTTCCAGAAAACAAGCTTACTGGGAAGGTAGCTCTTCATTTTGGAGGCTTATCAGAACTCAGAGTGGTTACAATGTCTGTCAATCTTTTGGGAAGTGGAGAGGCTGATGACTTGAGTTTTATAAATACATTGATAAACTGCACTAGTTTAACAACTTTGGAGTTGGGTGATAATCAGTTTGGTGGTTTGTTTCCCAATTCTATAGCAAAATTGTCAACTCAACTCAGGAGGTTTTCACTAGCATATAATCTGATATATGGAAATATCCCAATAGGAATAGACAACCTTGTAAGGTTACAACACTTGAGCCTATCTGGAAACTATCTAGAAGGAAGTATTCCAACTTCAATTGGGAGGCTTGAAATGCTCAATCGAGTTTATTTAGATGACAATAGATTCACAGGGCCAATTCCTATTACTCTAGGAAATTTGACATCATTGACTGAGCTTGATTTACGAAATAATCTCTTGAATGGAAAAATACCTTCCAGTATTGGAAAATGCAAAAATTTGTTACGCTTGTATTTTTCGGGCAATAGTTTCACTGGTATCATATCCGAAGAGATATTTGGTTTATCGCAGTTAATAGAGTTGTACTTGGGTAGGAATTATTTCTTTGGTTCTTTATCTTCCGAAGTGGGTCAATTGATCAATCTTGGAATCCTAGATGTTTCGAAGAATAAGTTATCTGGAGAAATCCCCAGCACCATTGGTTCTTGCACAAGCCTAGAGCACCTTTATATGGAAGATAACTCATTTCAAGGATCTATACCATTGTCTCTGGGTTCTCTAAGAGGTCTTCAAGATTTAGATATTTCACACAACAATTTCTCTGGTTTTATCCCAAAATATTTGGAAACATTTAAGTTTCTACAAAATTTAAATTTATCATTTAATCATTTGGAGGGTGAGGTACCAGTAGAAGGAGTTTTTGGAAATTTGACTCAAGTTTCAGTCGTTGGAAATAGTAAGCTATGTGGAGGTATACCAAGACTTCATCTATCAGCATGTCAGACTCAAAAGTCAAATGAAGATGACAAACCTCAAGTTTTCAAGCTAATGATAATCATTGTATGTGGTTGTGGGGCTTTTCTATGTTTGATTTTTATGATAATTTTTTTCATCACCTACCGGAGAAGAAAAGAAAGGAAAGAATCCTCGACATTTTCAATTGCAGATAGACATGTTAAGATCTCTTATGCCCAACTCCTTAAAGCTACCAATGGATTCTCTTTAACAAATTTGATTGGAGTGGGAAGTTTTGGTTCTGTGTATAAAGCTATTCTTAATCATGGGGAAACTATTGTTGCAGTAAAGGTCCTAAATAATGGACGAAGTGGTGCTTCAAAGAGTTTCATGGCTGAATGTGAAGCCCTTAGAAATATCCGGCATCGTAACCTTGTCAAAATCGTTACATCTTGCTCAAGTGTAGATTTTGAAGGAAATGATTTTAAGGCTTTGGTATATGAGTTCATGCCTGGTGGAAATTTGGATAAGTGGTTGCATCCACATACAAATGATATTCAAGGTGAACAAAGACATTTAAACTTTGTTCAAAGATTGAATATTGCCATTGATATGGCAACCGCATTGAATTATCTTCATCATCATTGCCATATTCAAATTATTCATTGTGATCTAAAGCCAAGCAATATTCTTCTTGACGATGATTTGACTGCACATTTGGGTGACTTCGGGATATCAAGAATTCTTCCAAAAGTCACTGGTAGATCTCAAATTCAAACAAGTTCGATTGGATTAAAGGGTTCTATTGGATATATTGCACCAGGTAATGTTCCTCTTTTATTGATCTAATGTGATAAATCTAATATTGTTTATTTATCTCACATTTTTTTCTTTTCCTTTCCATTTCATGTTATTCTTCTAGTTTATATCTATATACTTTGCTTGATCCTATTTTCACTAGTTACATAAGTACTTACCTAGGTCCATTTTTTTGTTCCTTAAAAAGTGCTAACCTAAGAAGATAAATTACAGAGTATGGTGCAAGTGTTGATGTTTCAACTTACGGTGATGTCTATAGTTATGGGATTCTCTTGCTAGAGATGTTCACAGGGAAGCGACCCACAGATGAAATGTTTAAGGATAGCTTTAATCTTCATTGGTGGGCAGAAATGGCTTTGCATGATGGAGTGATGGCTATCGTTGACATATCACTTCTCCCCATGGAAGAAGATGAAGAAGCAATAACGTCAACTATAGCCAACATCACTACAAGTCGAAGATGCATGAAGGATAGAGTGAAAGAATGCGTTAATTTGATTATTAGAATTGGAGTTTCATGCTCAGTTGAATCACCATGGGATCGAATGGACATGAATGATGTGGTCAAAGAGTTACATTCGATTAGAGACCTTTATTTTAAAGTTGGTGTGCTCAATGAGGAATATGAACCATAGTAAAGGCTATGAAACTTGGTAAGTCCTCATTTCCTTCAAAATTAGTGTTTGCTATGTGCATTTTTTATTGTATTAATTTGGATAACAGGAAAGGATTATGGTTTCTACTTGTTCTTATTTTAACAGGGATAGGAGGGAGGAGTAGTGACCGGGACCTTGCACATGTGGGAGCCTTGTGCACTCGATACGTCCTTTTTTTCAGGGATAGGAGGGAGGAGTACTTGCCATATTGCCTTTAGTTCAAGTAATCACTACTATCAATCAAGGAGGAGACAATTCAAATGCTACCCACACTCTCTAGGACTGCATAAAGTTATCCAAAATGGACCTCCATCTCCACAGTTTAATCAGGAATAGGGCTGTGGTGAAGAGTGAAGATTTAGCTAATCACCAAGTATGAATATATGTAAATTCCATCATCTACTACTTAAACCATTATATATTATAGTTTGATTAAGGTTTTAAGCAATACTTCTAATTCTTAAATTATGAGAGCACGGACGATTCTCAATAAGCTTTTGTATCCAAAATCAAAGAAAGCCCTTCCCTCAACCTCCAAGATCACCATTATAAGTAGTTCCAGAGCTCTAAATTGGGTATTTCAAGAAACATCTACTGTATTTATGTTGCATATCCCTGCTATTCACTGAGTTATACTACAAGAAATCTTGCTTTTAGAGGTGTGGTCAGCATATGCTTCAGGTGCTGCCATTTAAAGGGTATTTGTTGAAATAAAAGGGACATGTGGTGGCACACGAGATGTACATGCATGAAGGTGAACATATATGCAGGGGATCTAAGTTCGTAATTAACTGGTGCTAAAAAATTATAGGGGTGGTATTTTTATCACCATTAGCTGGAGTTTTTTTAATATAATATTTTTAGGATTTTCCTACTGACAAGGTTGTCAATAAATAAAATTAGGGTTTTGTGAGTTCTTGCCAAAAAAAAAAATTTTTGAGGGGTTGAGATCCAAGTTGCCATATATACAGTGACAGAATACATATGGGTATTCCAATTCTTAGAGGGATTTTTCAAAATAGCAAACGATGGGTTTGCGCTCTATTGGCCGATATTCTATTGGCAGTGAAGATCTAGAATCAAAATTTTATCCACAAATCATTCCTTGCTCGCATTAGGGCCAACACAGCAAGAACACTAAGGTTTTAGGTCTACCTCTTACCACTACAAACACAGTACCCCCAAAGGAATATATGGACCAACAACTATATATCACAAAGAATCTTGTTATGTAAAAAAACTGATAGTCCATGCAAAATTCTTTTACATGATATGAAAAGAATGCTGCTCCTCTATGTGTATGTGAACTTCTAAAAGGTACATCTATATTTTACTAATTTCCTTTGAATATTTTGAAAAATCTACACTTATATTGTTAGGGGTGAAACAAGGTCGGGTTCGGTTAAGTTTTTCAAGACATCATCCCAACCCTATGTCCCCAAAACTCAATCCAGACTCAACCCAATCCTGTTGGGTTCGTGCCCAGGCCCAACCTTACCCAAATTGGCTCTGATTGGGACGGGTTGGGTCAGGTTCCTGATTTATTACCAAAGTTAGGTTAACTCTAAAGCTATGTTTGGTAACCAAGAAAAAAAAAAGGAAATAAAATAGTATAAAAGATATAATAAGACAAAAAAGAATAATTACTCAATATTTTTTATGTGTCTATTTCTCTCCTCAAATTCAATTTTTTTTGAAAATCTTCTGTTCTTTTCTTTTCTTCTCTTCTCTTGATTGCCAAACATAGCCTAATTGACCTATTTTTGCAGTCGGGGTTGGGGTCACATTGGAGAAGTATATAGAATAGTAGAATCAATTACAAAATTTTATATTTAATGAAGTTAAAAACTTCTGTATAAATTAAGTATAAGAATCAATGAGCCAGATTTTATTATTCTAAATAGAAGGATAGGTGACAGCTCTAAATTATATTATATAAATCATAATTAAAACTCAGGACCAGGTTAGATTGGGCATGAGTGTAGACATCAATCCAAACTCGGTCTAACCTTGACCTAGGATTAGCGTTTTTTAACTTCAACCGGCTCTCGAGCTAAGAAAATCTTAGCACAGGCCCTGTTTGGACTCAGGGCGGCCCAGAACAAGTTGGAGTCTTGGAGACCAAACTTACACCCTTGAGTCATACATAAGATGATGATCTGAACTCAACAAAACAAAGAGGAGAGCCATAACCCCCCAGAACCGGGGCCTGTGAGAGTCGCGGTTAGGCGCGGCCGATCTGAGCTTGATCTGTTTCTTGTATGTTTGCTTGCCCAGGTTGTCCACACTGACATCACCATGCACCTTCATCTGCCGCCGTCCGGTCTTCCACCCAAAGACCTTATACCTCACTGCCGTCGCCAAATCCACCCTGAAACCCACCGTACCGTTGGACGAAACCGTCCTCGCCGCCGCTCCCCAAGGAATCTTCACCTCGTGAAGTGTCACCTCCTTCACGGCCTTCTTCTTATGCCTTTGATAGAATCCAAATATGGAAGCGTTCCCAACGGGGAAACTTAGGTTTGGGGAATAATAGAGTGTGATGTTGAGGGCATCGTAGTAAACTCCCTCGTACTTGTTGGAGTTCTGGATTCTGAAATCGATGGCTACGGTGGTGGTGGTGGTGGTGGTGGTTTTGGTTTTGGCGGAAGTGTTTAGGGCAGGGACAGAGAAGTTTTGGATGGAGAAGGTGGGTGAAGAGGAACGCAGGTTGAGCCACCAGAACAGAGCGGTGAGTCCTATTGTGAAGATGAAGCTCACGCAACACCTGCAGCGGTTCTTTGACTCCGACATTTGTTTGTTTACGAATAAAAATACAAGAAGGAAAGAAATGGAGTAAGCTGGAGAACAAAGAAGCCGAATAATGACTAAAGAAAGAGCAAAGAGTAGCGGGGCCAGGGGGTGGAAACCACTTTTTCTTTCGTTGGTAGGAGGGAGGGGAAGTTGTGAAACAACTTAGGGTCCGTTTGATAACATTTCAAGAAACACATTTCTACCGTTTCTGTTTCTAAAAACAACAGAAACGGAGTAAAAAACATTTGATAAAACTGTTCCGTTTCACTTATTTTCAAAAATAGAAATAGAAATAGAAATTTTTACTTATTTATGGTTCAAGAAACGATCAAGGAAAAACAAGTTCAACTTGTTTCGCCGTTTCTAGAAACGACTTATGGCCATTCTTTCATTGGTTACTATCGACTTCTAAAAACATGACTTATCAAACACCTTCAATTCCGTTTCTGTTTCTAGAAACGAAAATTTATGTTTCTGCCGTTTCTTAAAACAGAAACGGCAGAAACATTATCAAACATTATTTTGGAGAAAACAATGCTACCGGATCGTGCGCAGCGATAGATATCGTGGCAGCGAAATGACTATCTTGCCCCACTATGCTTTGACGCATGGTCCCATCGGCCCACTGTACAGTGCCATGTGGCCAAGTAGTGTTCTCTCTAGCTTCATATTCTTTTTTCCAATTTGAAATCATATCTGGCAATATTGTTTAGTTTACTTAGCCTAGCATTATTTTTTTTCTCATAGGGGCAAGAAAGAGCCTTAAAGGCAAGGGCAGTGTGGCCCCTTGCACCATTATTAATGTTTTCATGTGTTTCCAATGGCCCTTGACTGGCACAGGGCCACACTGCCTTTCAAATTAGTGAACCATATGAAATATGTTCATCTTTTTTCTTTTTTTAAACAAAACACTGAATTCCATTAATCGAAATCAGCAAGGGAAAAAATCCCACTGGAAAAAAGTCATATGTACAAGGAATTAAGGAGGGTTAGGCCACCACATCCTATTGAGATTAAACTGGGAGGCACCAGTCGAAGAAAGTGTGCTTCTCTGTTCAAAGACCTGCATATAAAATATTCCCTATATTTGATTATAGACTGAGTTTTCCTAAATGTCTATTTATTGTGGCCCATCGACACCATATAATAGAGGAGAGATATAGAGAGAGAGGGGGTCACATGATACTCACATCAAGACCGTGTTTTCCTTCAACTAGTTTTGTTCTTTGGTTATTGATTATTTTTATAATATTCAATAATATTATACATCAATAAGCCAATGAATATTTAGTTATTATTTACTGCAAAAATCATAGCAATAGTTGGAGAAAAAAAAAAAAAAAAAGAACCTAGTTTTAATCCCTATCTCATTTCTCAAATCCACAGTTCATACTGATCTAACAAACTACGAAAATAAAAACACAAACTAAACCAGAAACCAAAAAACTACTGGATCCCATCCATAGCAAGGCCTTGAAGAAGACTCATTTCTTGAATTTCTTCTTAACACGATAAAGCCTTAATCTCTTCTTCTTAGCAGATATCTTTCCATCCTTCCCAACCGGCACTTTCCCTTCCATGTTAACCCCATGATGCTTGCTCTTCCAAAACCACATTTTATACTTAATTCTATTCACCAAACCCATCCTCAATTCCATGTTCATCGTCTTCGTTGTTGTCCGATTCCGAACAGCCCCTGAAACTGCTTTCTGGAGTAGATGTCTATCTCCATTAACCATTCCATTCTCTACAATCTCCCCTTTGTCCATAGACACAATCTGTTGAAATGTGGTTTCACCAAGACTATCATTGCCATAGTAGAGTGTTACCTTTGTTAGGTCACAAGTAATGGTATAGTCTTCGTTTGGATTCTCTATTTCCAGGTGAAAGATAATGGTTGTGTTATGAATCAATATCTCTTGGCCTGGTGAGGTGGTGGTGTTCATGGCTTCATTGAAGGCTGGAACATAGAAGTCTATAATGGTGTATTTTGGGCTTCTGGGAGGTAAGAGAAACCACAGAAGAAGGAAAAGGATGATTGTGAGGACAACCACTTGGAGAAGCCACAGATAAAAGTTTCTAGTTTCGCACATATTTGTGAAGATGTGAAGATGTGAAGATGATGATGAGGAGCAGAGTTGTTCTTCTTTTTGACTGATTGGTCTGTTGAGAGAGTCTAAAAGAGGAATATTTGGGATGCTTTTCTTCTTGGGTAGTGTTACACTGGAACTATGTTTGCTTCTTTTATCAGCAATGGTAATCTGATTCCTTTCACATTTCTGATACGGGGCTCCACAGTCCACAGTGAAAGTGATACTGGCTTATGGTTCCACAAATAAAGGTAGATGCAAGTGAGAATGTGTTTCTACCCAAAAAAAAAAAAGTAAGTGAGAATTTGTGAGCATAGTAAATAAAAGGAAGTTAGGTATACCGTCAGATTTTTTGGATCTAACAGTTCAACCAATGGGCGGATTGGAATGGGAGAATTTTCCCAGGGAAAGAGGGGAGAGAGAGACATGGGTTTGGGTATACTGGCGGCATACCCTAGCCAAATCTGATAACTAAAATATAGACATATATTTACTATGGAACAGGCAATACATCATTCAACAAGTTAATATCATAGAATGTGTAATATAAATTTAGGGGAGGGTTCGCGGCGAGGTCAAGGTGCAGTTTTACACCAATGGGGAGGGTTACGAATCCTAGAATATTGGTGGGCATTTAAGGAGGAGATTTAGTGTGAGATCCACAGGTGGGATGTGAAAGGGTGTGCGCAAGAATTGGTGGCACTTTCTTTTCTCACATATTTATGAAAAAGAAACCACTCAATAGTTGGAAAACAAAATTCAGAAGCAGGAAAGAAGCAGGAGGGAATGAAGGATGGCATGTCCACCAGCAATTATTCTTGACATGTTTCATGGCACTGTTCTATCTTGGTAGTTTTCCCTTGAAAGAAATATTTGGGTCAAATTAAGGCCTCGGCCCATTATGAAGCTAGGTGTACTGAACCATGGTTTGAGGAATCGGCCTTGATCCGATTCGATTGAGATCATAAAAATTATGATTTCCCTCCAATCCGGTGGATCCAGATTGATATCAGCCTTGATCCGATCCGATTCCTCAAAGCATGTTACAGTTTACCTCATAAATGAAAATTATGATTTTCATCTAATCAGTTGGCACCAATATCCATTATTTTGAAAGCAACCACCCCAAGTCCGTTTCTCAGAAAGACTAGACCATAATCAACAAACCCAGTCAACCCATCAGTTTGTGGGTCCCACCCTAAGCGTGTTGCGTTTGATTCTGATTTAAACAAAAAAAAAAAAAAATGTCCCATTAGAAAAATAAAATCTCATCCCTACACGACCGTGCACCAGGAGCCACATTCCAAAATAATCACCTGCTTGTTAGTGGACTACTGGACTTGCGGTTGCAGCCTTGCAGGGGAGAAAAAGAGCTAACACTTACAAGAAAAGGAAAAACTAAAAAAAATAAATTATACAGGACTACAGGTGTGTAGGAGCAGATCATAGCATAACAGACTAAAATAGAAGTAGAAGCAGAAGCAGAAGCATCATCAATGTCCAGTCATAATCTATTTCTAACATCTTTACTGTACCGTAAATGGATTAAGAAATTACAGAGAGACTTGCCTCTGAAGATAAAGAAATCTTCCAGACGAGAACACTAACCTAGGATTTCCACGGCAAGTCGGCAAATCTGAACAAGTATAACAGAAATCACACACACAAGGGGAGAGAGAGAGAGAGAGAGAGAGAGAGAGAGAGAGATACCTAAGGGCTACAGCCGTCGCAGGTACCACCGGCGATTTCCACGGTGAAGGAGCAGTAGCCGCGGTAAGTGGTTCTCCAAGGTTTTTGGCTGAGAAACGCAGGGGAAAGGACCTGAGGGGCTGAGGCAGAGTCTACGCGTTTTGGGTTTTGGGGAATTAGATGACTTTTTTAATTATAAATTTAGGGACTTTATGTGTCACTGTGAGCAGTGAAGCAGTTCGTTAAAACCGTGGACTGGACCAGGATAAAGTTTTCCTGAACAGATGGTTGAAGAGAACTCAATCCTCGTTATAGGGATAGGATTGGAATCTTGGGATCTATAGGGAAAGCCCAAGCCCATCCCAACCCAACCAAGACTTTTTTACTTGAGCTGGCCTGCACTATAAGGTCCGACCAGATAAAGCCCGAAACCAGACCTACTAGTTAGTTAATGGTCCACCGGGCTTATATTGATTATGATTTGGTGGTTCTTGGTATTTGATTGTAGCTTCCAGTAATTGCCCAGTTAGCCTAGCATGTTCATACCCTAATTATGAACTAGTAACTGACCAACCAAAATAAACGTGTCCACGTCTGATCTATGAAATCCCAATTACCTAAACAGTGTCAAATTCTTAAATTGGTGGTGATGATTAAGCCCGATCAAAACTGATCGTAACCAACCGGGTTTGGTACATGAGTATGAAGTAGGAAAAGAGAAGCCGACCTTAAATTTAACAGAAAAATCTATATTATTACATACTATTTCCAGTGGGCAAAAGCTTTCAGATCTTATTGGAATAACAAGTATGATTAAGCTTGATGTTCTTTACCCCATATATTTTCCCATCCGAACCAAGAGGAACATGGGCTTTCAGTTCCATCAGGTGAGGCCTTGACTTGAACTTGAATGTTTCGTATCTAAGTGGGCTCACCAAGCCAACAGTCAATTCCACCGTTCCATTCAAAACAGGCCTGGAGGCCCATTTCCACAACTTCTGGTCACCGGTCACTCTAACTTCCCTCCGAGTAGTGTTCTTGTGGCCTTGATAGAAAGAAGCTATGGAACTCACCCCAACAATTGCATCACCATAATAAAATGTCAATCTCATTTGACCATAATAGATGCCGATTCCTTTGTTAGGATTCGAGATATCCATGTTGACGAAGAGACTGAGATTCTTGATAGCTCCCAGAGAAGTAATATTTTTGAAATCTAACGCCGGGACATAGAAATCTACGATGGTGAAAATAGGAGTTTTAGGACGTGTACTTACCCATATTACGCCGATTGATAAGCTTATAACGATTAGAACTTGGAGAAACCATAGACATAAGCTTAATCGGGTGGAGTTTTCTCGCCGGAGAAACATTTTGGATGAGTAGATTGCAAGGGGAAGAAGACCAAATCCAAGAGCTAGCTTATATAATCCTTTTCAAGGTATTAAAGCTTCCCTAGTCTCCCTTTAAGTGGTTCTTTCGGTGAAGGGGAATTGAAGCTTTTGAGTAACTGCAAAAGGTGGCATGGTCTGGTGCTTGTTGGCAAGATCTGATTGGTTATGATCTCAATGACACTCATCGAAAGGGTCTTCTGATCTGAAGCCACACTAGAAAGAAAAGGGCCAATAGTGGGCTTTTTGTCGATATGGTCCTTAAATACCAAAGGACCTAAGTGGAAGTACTTTATAGTCATATTTTTTAATGGGAAACCTAAAAAAGAACATTAGAAAAAAGAGATGAGAAAGCGTGTGATGAAAAGGATTCTCTCTCTGTATAGACGTTTGCAATTTCTATTTCCTTGGATAGGAAGTATGTTAGTGAGATCCATAAAAAGACTTCAAAAAAAAAAAAAAGAGACTTAATCAAGGAGAAGTTTTCCTTCACCCACAAGTGAAGGATCTTCACATCGTCATTACTCTCTTTAATAGGGTGTAAGTTTGGTCTTGATAGCCCAAACTCGACCCAAACTTAATAAGGATTTGGATTAAGATTTCTAATCCTAACAACAGGTCATGATTGAAAAACGCTAACCTTGAGTTAGAGTTAGGCAGGCCTTGGTTGAGGCCTGGTTGAGGCCTAGGCCCAGCCCAAGCCAACCCAACCCTACCCAAACCCTAACTTTAACCTCGATTAATATAATATAATTTAGGGCTGTTATCATATCCTTTTATTTTGAATAATGAAATCTGGACCATTGATTCTTATTATCAGGTGTTCTTAACATTTATTATTGTGTGGTGTTTCATAGTTTTGATTGTGTATTAATCAATTATTTATTTTTATTTTTAATATTAGAACACAAATGGCAACAATAGGGTTTCGTCCGACCATGAAAAAAATCAGCGACAATTAGGGCCAACCCAACCCAATCAGGGTCAATTAGGACTGGATTGGATGAGCATGAGGCCGATAGGGTTGGGTTGGGCATGGGTTGAGTTTTGGAGACTTAGGTTTAGACTAGGGTTTTAAAGTACCTGTCCCTATTTCACCCCTAGTCTCTAGTATAAATTTGAAATTACCTATACCCACATATCCATCTAAAAACAAATACCAAAGGTGAGGGAATTACCCCTTCTCTGTGGTTTGAGGAAAATCTCCATTAATCAAAGTTGAATTGGGAATTTTTAGGAAGGAGTTTCCTTCACTTACAGGGAAGAGAAAACTCTTCAATCACTACTCTCATGGTCATAATTACTTCTAACCCTAAATATGAATGTTCCAAAATATCTTTCTCAATGCTCAAGAATCTCATCCAACAATCAGATAATTATTGGTGAAGGTGTAGCAAAAATGGGTTCAAATTTTTTTGCACCATTAAAAAAATAAAGGAGAGAGTTCTCTAAGCTAATAACATAGAGTAGAGCACTAGTTAGGTGTCACAAAACGACATCATATATTGAAGAGCAACATGATCATTTCCTGTGAGGAAAAAAGAGAGAAATACAAAAGTGCTGTTATACTTTGCATAAACGGATCAGGGAACCTTTTCCCAAAAGTTAAATATGACTTCCTCTACTCATAATCAAGATTGAACTTAAGGAGTGCAATCCCAAATTCCCAATACATCCTTATTTTACAGTCTCATTTTCTAGATCACTATCATGAATTAAAAACCAAGCAGACCAACAAATGGGCTTGAATTGGTGGTATTCCAATCAGGATATGCCATACCAATTATTAACTCTCACAGTGCTAAAACGTTTGGCGGTTTTCTTTTTTTCAAATAGATTCCTTTTTTTATGTCAACATATTTCATAGAAAACCTATCTAAACCGGTATTTGCCTCGAACTTAAAATCTGAAATAAATCGAAACCATACTAAATCAATATTGAGGTTCCTTAATAGTTTTGTTTTGATCTCAGTCATTTTCAAACTGAAATTAATTCAACCCAACAAAAATCAAGTTGAACTAATCGTTTGACACCCCTAGATGACTTGCCCCGAGCCCCATTGTGTTGCATTCTGTTCTTGACTTCCAAACAGAGTCTTACACTTTACATTTCCCACTCTTGAAACTGATTCAACCCAGTCATAACCAAGCCAAACTGATCGTATAACCCCCTTCGATGCCTTGTCCTGAGCCTTATTGATTACCGCATGCCTATTTCTCTGTCTAATTGATTTATGGATCTTTCTCTCTCCTTAATTTCAATTTTTTCTGTTCTTACCTTCCAAACAAAGCCTCACACTTTACATTCCCCCGCCTCCCTCCCCCGGGCCACAAACAAAGAAAATCCACTGTTTACCCAACAAAATAAAATAAAATCCACATCAGGTGAAATAAAGTCTGCACCTCTTATCTTTGGAGAGAGGCAAGATCAGACCGTCCTGTCCCACCGCAACATGACAGGTGGCATGCATCCTATGGAACCTACTTTCCCACATGGCGATCTTGAACCGGAACTTTGACGTCATCTCCAGCCGGAACCAAACCGTCCCGGTTGCCCGATCCTCCATTAACGCCGTCCACCTCTCAGTGTTCATTACCAACGTGGCTTCCGTCACATCCAACTGCCCTACTATCCAAACCGTGTTCTTCGGCTCCTGATAGTACGGAAACGTTGACGGCAATTCTAACGGCGTCCATCCGATACGCTGTTCCCGATAATACACAGCACCATCCATGGTATAATAATAAACTCCCATATTCTGGTTCGGGTTTCGGATCGTAACGTTAAACGTTATCTTAGCGTTATCGATACCGTTATCTTGGGCCAAAGCTGGGAAGGAGAAGTTACTCATGTGGAACCGCGGCCGGTGTGGTCTGAGGCTCAGCCATAAGATGAAGGCTACGATCCCTACAACCAGAAGGAGAGACAAGAAGGTTCCGCACAAGCATTTGGCTATACGTAAGGTTAGGCTTTGTTGCACCCGTGTTGCATGATAGCGATGAGGCTTGTCGCGGCGCTTTGCTGGCTGGTTTGCCGGGGCAGTGTGGGTTGGGATCTCGCCGCTGCCGCCGGTCGTCGACATTTATGAGCCGGCGTTTGTGGCTCTGTGCGGAGGTATTTATGTAGGAAAGAAGGTGGTGGTCTGTGGATGAGGAACGTCATTTGTTCTTTCTTTTGAGAAGGGAAAGAATAAATCTTCTTTTGAATTCTGAGACTTACAAAGCTCGGATTCTTTGAACTACTGAAGCCTTTTGTAATTGCAGAGGAATCAGGGATTTAATATCGGTATCGGATTATATTGTATCGGCGGACACCAATATCGATTCCGATAAGACGGATTCAGTGATTTACACTTGTTTTCGTTCAAAAATTGGATTTTTTTTTTACCCTTGTACCCTTGAGTCCGTATTGATCCATTGATGCGGGATCAACCAAAAATAAATATCGGTTTTCCAATACCGTTATGAACCGATACCGATTAGTCATCTGTGTGTTTTATATTTGATTATAATTTGCAGCAAAAGTGAAACCTGCACGCACATCGTGGCAAGGTATATTTATGATTCTACTCTACGCATTGTAAGATAGGAAACCTATACTATTCCAACCCATTACCCATGTAGGGAAATGAACGCTCCTTGTTGCAGCCCCTGCGGGCCTTCCCTCAATAGAGAGGGTTGCAAAGTGACGTTTCTACCCTTGTGAAACTTTAAAAAAATTGATTTATGTAAAGTATGTGCACCATAATTTATTGTTTGGGAGTTATGACAAAAAAGAAATAATAGAAGACACAGTGAAGGCTACAATTACCATAATTAAGAGAATCAAATATTAGATTTATGAAATTATTTACCTAACTAATTTTTCTAAATCCCTTTCTTTGAGAGATAATTGTATATTGCAGGTCTTCAAGTTAAACCCACCAATTACTAGGGTTAAAGCTCCAATTCCTATTTATTGCTGCCCTCTCTTTTATTCTGTTAAACAGAATGTGAACGGTGCAAGCAAGGGGAATCCAGGTATTAGTGGTGGATAGGGGTGTCAATGGGCCAGGTTGGGCTGGGTTTTCCCTAAGGTCTCTTAATTCAACCCAGGTCCAGCCCAGCCCAGCCCTAATGAACCCTGATTGGGCTGGTTTTAACCCAATCCAATTCAACCCAATACTATCGGCTACTTGATTGCTTGACCTTGATGCATTGTAGAGGCCAAAGACCAAAGTTTTCGTATATATGTAGACTGTGGAAAACGAAAAACCTTTTCTATAAGTACCCATTACTAATTATTAGCATATTTATATGATTATACACTTAATACACATGGTTGGGTTGGGTTGGCTTGAGACATCAACCCAGGCCCAACCTAACCCTGCCTCGGGCCTAAAAATCTCAACCCTAACCCACCTTATGGGTTGAAATCTCAGCCCAGGCCCTGTTCGGGCTCAAGGGGGGTTAGGGCTAGTTTGGGTTGATTGGGCTTTTTTGACACCCCTAGTGGTGGGGGAGGCATTATTAGAAACAACAATGGGAATGTTCTGGCAGTATTCTCCAATTTTTATGAGATATGTACAAATTCAATGGTGGAGATGAGAGCCCTTCGAGGTGGCTTGGTATTGTGTAAGGATTTGGGCTTTTTGACTTTTATATTAATTCTGATTCGTCCCTAATTGTGAAACTTATTTCTCAAATATCATATACCTTGTGGAGCTCCTGGTATTGCTTTTAGGAAGTAATCAACCTCTATGATTCCCTGAGAGCTCATATCTCCTTTTCATTTTGGGAAAGCAATTGCGCAGCAAATTGATTAGCCAACTTTGCATGTGAATTTACTATAAATTCAGTTTTCTATGGTGATAATGATCTCCCATCTAATATTAATTATATCATTCAGGAAAATAAAGTAGGATTATTAATCTTTAGAATGTATCTTTCCTCTTTTGCAGGTTTTCTTTTTGAGTTTTCCGAGTGTCAGAGTGATTTGTATCTCATGGATTGAAGTAAGGTGGGCTATATCCCCCCTTTTGTTTCTTCATTATTTTGTTTCTCTTATTTAATAAAATTTTAGAGGCTTCCCAAGTCCCAGATATTCGACTGAAAATAAATAAATAAATAAATAAATAAAGCACACCAAAGCATGGACCATATATAAAATGGGTGTAGATACCAATCCAAGGGAGAAGTGTATATGATTGATTTTTGCTCTAACATTTGACACATGGTCAATCCGAACTTGAAATTATTTTTATTTATCCAACAATTGGACCACATCATCATTCTAGCATGTGGCAAAACTATGCAAAGGATATTTTCATCCCTCGAATGTCTGCGCCTATTACTGTGATCTTATCATTACTCCCATCCCATATTGATGAAGGTTTAAAATACCCTTTCTACTATTCTAGGAGTCCTATCAATGCATTAGAACCTATGAGCGAAGAGAGAAAATCCTATGGCAAAGGACTTTCGCCTCAGGAAGTGTGTGATTCTAAATTCGACTCCTCTTACCTCCTTGGGGCCACTCACACAGGTGTTCAGTGCTCTTCATTGCTTTCAATGGAGGTTGAATGATTCCTCGTATGAACCAGTTCAGGTGGTTGTAAGGTTAGTATAGGCCCTCGAGGCTAGGTACATAAGGGCAGCATGGTCATTTCATGTGATGAGGAGAGAGAGAGAGAGGGTGCTAGCTTACCCTCCCATGGCGGCAGCTCAAAGAACTTTTCGCATGTCACATATAAGAAATCTATTTTTGTAAGGGAAGTGCTTTCAATTTTGTAATTCGCAGACCATATCAGGGGACTTCTCCAATTAGTATTTCATTTCCATTAGTTAACAATTATGTAAGGAAAAAAAGCAAAGAGTTGCCTAATTGTGTGGCCCCTATATCCAGACATTGAAGCACACAAAATTATTACCTCACCATTTGCGAAATAAAAAAATTCTATACATATTGATGGTTTTTTTTTTTTTGATGTGGAATATACATATTGATATATTTATACATACTCTCATTGGCCCCATATATGTCTCTCTAAATAATTAAATGCCATTTCATCAGGGCTTATGAACTTGCTTCAAATAGTGATACATTTCCATTAGTAACCAAATTATGAAAATAAATAAATAAAGACAATTCATTGAGTACAAACCATAAATGACCTCATTCATTCATTCATTTATTTGACATCAACAAGCCAGCAGACATAAAAATAAAAAATAAAAAAATAAAACCCCACCCACCCTCAAGAACAGTCTTGAGGGGTGGCAACTGGGAACCACATGCAGCCTAGAACAGTCTTCTTTCAAAACCATTGCCTAAAGCATACAAGTTAAATGTGAAATCAAAACAGAAAAAAATTCATTGTGGGTGGCAACTGTGAACCACATGCAGCCTTAATGTTTTTCTCAAATTTTCATACACAATGTCCCATGAACAGAATCTCTTAATAAAAAAAAAAAAAAAAAATTGGACTCTTTAATTTATTATCACAACCCGTAGTTCCAAAGAAGCCCATGAAGAACAGAACCAGACCCAGAACAGCTTAACTGTTCAACACTGCACAATTCTTCCTAATCTCACCTGATGATCCAGTCTTGACACCAACCCTACCCATCTTCACCATAGAATTTCCAAACTCTGTATAGAAATTAGAAAGTGGTCCCTCTGCAAGCTGAATAATCTCAGACTTTGAAGCAGAGTTTGTGAGCAGAGCTGCATCAGACTCAAACAGACCCCTTCTTTTAAGTACAAGTTTATAGTAACTCAGATCAAATGTCCTGAAACTTCCTGGATCCATCTCAAATATTGTTGTGTTATCAAGTGGAGTCTTGCACTTTTCTTTCAGACGCACAACATACTCTTTATCTAAAGAAGGATCTTGGTCACCATGACCACTGAAATTGTAGAGGCGAACCGCGAATGATTGGTTGCAGTGAGCAATACCAATTGTGTGGGCACCTGAGATAATGGAGTTGATTAAAGTTTCCATCCTAAAAGTTCGAAATGGTAGGTGGAGTGACTCCGACATGTATTCGGGAGGGGGTGTAGGCTAGTTAGTAGCCGATGTGGGACTAAACTCCCAACACTACCCCCTCCCCCCAACACATGGCAGTACATACTAAAATTCACTCTGATACCATGTAAAGTTTCCTACTTACCAGATAGGAGAACAAGATCTTTCACATCAAGGCTTTTGTTAGCGAACTTTCCTACTAGGGTGGTGAAATTGTCAAATGGAGCAGGGATGTTGGTTAAAGCTTCTGAAGCATTTGAGATGAGTCCATCCCTTCTTCCAGTAGGAACTGCCCAAGAGGGTCCTCCCTGTTATTGCAAGAAAAGAAGAAATGAATGTGAATAGTCGAGATTTGGAACTGTTTGGAAGTAGTCTGGTTATTGGTTACTTACTATTGTGAATACTGCATCTCTTGCAACCAAAGCAATAGTGTCAGCACAAGAAACTACGCCAGGACACTCAGCTTCCAACAAGCTTTTTACTCCATCGATGAAGCCGAAACCTCGGAGAGTCAGGTTAGGAGTTGCAGACTTTTCAGCTTGGTTAGTCGATGTAGAATTTAAGAGCACTGATCCATCACAACCCTGAAAAGGAAACACGAGTTTTTACTGTTAGGGTTCCACACAAAAGCAATAATCCCACATCAAATGTGAATAGCCGGATTTGAAGGCATATAAGGACTAACCAAAAAAGGACACTTACCCTTACGAAGCAGTCGTGAAAATGCATTCTCAGCAAAGTTGCAGCCAAAGATGGAGCATTTGGGATATGCTTCTTCACATAGTCCAATACAATTTTCTCAGCTTTTGGGCAGGTCTGAGCATAGAAGTCCAACTGCAGACCAGCTAGAGCAGGACCCAGAAAGCCTAAAACACTAAGGATTATAATTGCAGCACAACCCATTCTTCCCATTGTTGTTAGTTCAAAAGAAATCTCTCACTAAGTCTCTTCAGTGAGAGTCTCAGTACTGATGATCAATACCAAAACCATAGGAGACTATTTATAGCTAGCCCATCAAATTAATTAAGGAACAAGGTAAGACAAAAAATGGCAAACCTCTACACAAATAGCTACCTACCATGTGCATTTACTATAGATTAGTTAAACCTGTCTTAGATGTAATAAGTATTTTATTATATGGGTCTTAACCTCTAATGACTCACATTAGCCTAAACTTTCTGTTAATCAACACATCTACCTTCTCTGTTTTTTCCCCCAATAGTTTTTCTCATCTTCTTCCGTGGACTAATACATATAAGCAATTGTAATACAGAATTAAGCATTGAAATATGTTTGATACATCGATTGAGACGACCAAGCATATGCAAATTCAGATTATGAAATAGATTATCTCACCCAAATCACAGAAGAAAGAGACAAATGGAGCAGGTTAATTATCAACCCAACTCTGCATAAAGTCCAAAAGAAGAGGAAATACCTGCTCTTGCAATAATATGTCATATAAATTCTCTATCTCTCTCTCTCTCTCTCTAAAGTAGAGATCAGTTACACCCACTATACAGAAGCTTGTGTAAGACTGTAAGTCCACTTTATTATGGTTCCATTAGAATGGTAAAAAAACCGACTTCCAATTACATGGTCACCATGATTTTTTATCACTAATTAACATTGTTAACTATACCTACCTTAAATTACTAAGGCAGGATCCTCCAATACTTAGCATTGCAGTTGCCTTTGATGAGTCTAGTAAAGATGTTGGATGGGTCTTCCTAATTGTATATCAAAAAAAGTTTACTATTGTTGGTTTTGATTATAGATGGTTTAACAGGAGACAAGATCAAGGGGGGAAGAAACCAGGTGCTTGTGAAGAATTAACAACACAGTAGAACAGCGATTAGCAGAAGAAAAAATGAAAAAGAAATCACGCACACAGAACACAAAGATTTACGTGGTTCTCTTAAGATGGGCTATGTGATGAAGAAATTACAAAACTCCCACACTCATATCTCCTTACAAGATCAACCCTATATGTAAGTTTTGACGTGTTAAAATATAAAGAAACCCTAATCTCCATTATTGGGGAAGAATCAACAGTATTTTCTAGATTAAATTGAAATCAGGCTTCACTATAGCAGTAAAAACAGGCTTTTGCCTCACTGCAGTGGTAAAGAACAAGATGCTGGATGTAGAAGTATATTTGGTGGAAATACTTCCTTAATGTCTTAGGGATGAGTACAGTATATCATGGAGAGAGAGATTGAAATTTGACAGAGCTAAAGACATATAATCTGCCAAGATTCCACATTTAATATAGAGGTTTGAATTGAGTACATGAAGAGCCATGGATCTGATCTCCCATGGTTCCAATTATACTATTTGATGTTGGGTAGGTATTCAAACAAGAGCATTATACTAAACTAGTTGATTAATATTATGACTATATATATTATCCTTATGGCTCAGTACAGTATATCATGGAGAGAGATTGAAATTTGACAGAGCTAAAGACATATAATCTGCCAAGTTTCCACATTTAATATAGAGGTTTGAATTGAGTACATGAAGAGCCATGGATCTGATCTCCCATGGTTCCAATTATACTATTTGATGTTGGGTAGGTATTCAAACAAGAGCATTATACTAAACTAGTTGATTAATATTACGACTATATATATTATCCTTATGGCTTAGTACAGTATATCATGGAGAGAGAGATTGAAATTTGACAGAGCTAAAGACATATAATCTGCCAAGTTTCCACATTTAATATAGAGGTTTGAATTGAGTACATGAAGAGCCATGGATCTGATCTCCCATGGTTCCAATTATACTATTTGATGTTGGGTAGGTATTCAAACAAGAGCATTATACTAAACTAGTTGATTAATATTATGACTATATATATTATCCTTATGGCTCATTGAAAAACATGAAGAATAAATAAAGAAGTATAATCCTCGAAGATACCACAAATTCAAAATCACAGATGATAAATTAGGTGAAAAAAAGATGCTTTAGAGAACATCTTTATAGGAGGTGACAAAAGAAAAAGATAAGAAGAGAAAGCTAGGATTAGTTAGATAATGTCACCCTGAAGAAGTCAAGGGGACAGCTCATTAGTTGAGGGGGAATTCTTATTATCTTTGTATCACACAGTACTAATCTGAATCAGTTGATCCATGTGGATACACTATTTGAAAATCAAAAAATTAAGAAGGAGAACAGGAAGAGACAAGAAGAAATGAAACATGAGATTTAAGAGTGAAGAAAAATGTTTGAAGTTGGAGAGGAAAAAACATTCTTTTTGTTCTGTAGCTATAGATAAAAGGAGGCCGACCTAGTTTCTCTCTGTTGGTGTACGATGTCATGTATTCTGTCACAGTTTAATCCAGGGAGTACTGGTGCAACGCCTCGACAGGCAGGACGGCGGTCCCTCTAGCCGGTTAACGAGCCGTGGGGGTTGCAAGGGGGGCAGGAGGCCCCCCTGCATAGTAGGGGATGTAAGGGGGCTACGCCCCCCGCTCGAATTTTTTATTTGAGGGCAATTGTATACTTTCCGGATTAGGGTTTTTAGCTATATATTTGTAGTGAGGGTTTCTTTCTCTATAATGCAAGCAATACTGAGAGGTGTGAGGGGTAACCCTATTATCCATTGATAGTGAAGTAGGATCTCATCTCACTGGGGACGTAGGCAATCTTGCCGAACCTCGTAAATCTGTGTGCATTGCTCGTTCTTGTTTTTCCATTATCTTCTCCATCGTTTTAGGGTTGCGTTTCTACACTCTTCACCAATGGTGAATAGAGAATATCTTCATCCACCCAATCTGGCTCTATAATTTGACTAGAGAAGGGTATTTTGTATATGACTTAACTTTGATTAGTAGGAAGACACAGATGAAGAAGACAAAAGAAAACACAAATACATCGAGAGATGTAGCTGTTTGCCTCTATAAATTAGGGATATTCTCTCTGAAATCATGCATGATTACTGATACGGTGTCGTCATCCTTCCGTCAATTTTACGAAGTTCTACCAGTTACACTAAGGGCCCATTTGATTTTGTTTCTAGAAATGGTTTTTTTTTATGCTCAGAAACGGAAAAACACCCCAAAACCGTTTGATTTTTCTGTTTCGTTTTACTTGTTTTTGGAAATAGGAGTAGAAATTTATGCCTATTTTTGTGTCTGAAAACAGGAATGGAGAAACAAGTTAGACTTGTTTTTCTGTGTCTAGAAACAAGTGGGAGGGACAAAAAATGTGAAAAACCCGATATTTCACTCGACCTACCCAAACCCCCAACCCATTGTCGAAACTTCTCGCTATTCAAATGCAACGATTCCAACCTGGTTGTGCGAAGCTCACAGTTTCAGATTGCCTTCATCTTTCTGAGGCTCATCTCCATGAAGTATACTTGCAAGCCCCAACTTCATGCCTTCACTCATGAGTTGCATTCATATAACGTCATGCCTTCACTCATGTCTTAAACTCCACTACAATATTGAAAACATTTTAGGAAACAAAAAAATCAAACACCTTTTTGTATTTCCAAAAATTGTTTCTTAGCACAGAAACGGAAAAAACAAACATAGAAACAAGAGAAACAAAATCAAACAGATCCTAAGTTGTCACCATTTAATGTGAATCATAAAAAACAAGAGTAAAACAAAGAAGATCGTCCCATATTGTATGAAAGAGTACAGATTCGGAATGGTCACAGTCTAGGTGCAACCAAACATGGTGGAGTAAAACCCTTCTAATAAAAGCTTGATTCAGTAGGTAGTTGAAAGAATTTGAAACCCTGAAATACAAATGGGTCAACCAGCTTATTACAAATACATCAAAAGAAATCCTAACTCCTAATGCAAATCTAAGATTCTTTTACATAAAACAATCTAGTTTTCACCAATTCGGATTCAGTTGGAAACTTGGAATCAACCAGAATTACCCTGAACCTTAGAAATCTGATACAAATCAATCGATTTGAATTGAATTGACGAAAATCAAAATCGAATCCAACTGATTCTATGTATTGTCAAGTGAGCTGGAACTTCTCTAGCTCCAGCATTCCATGTCCTTTGGTTTGCTGCATTAGTAGGGACAATCCCAAGTCCCAACTGGTTGCTAATGTAAAAGCTGCAAAAGCTCCCTCATTCCCCTCAATAACCTATTTATATGAATTGTTTTATGAGAGAGCGGATCAAGTTCACGTACAAGAACAACTTTGGTCTGTGGATTTAGAATCAATTTTCTCTCTTTTCATTTAATAGATTCTAAATCCACGGACCAGAGATGTACAAGAACATTCTCGTACATAAACCTGATCAATTCACCTTTTTTTATGTTTCTTATTGTGGATCACGTTTTCTCTTTTACTCTTCAAAACATGCATTTATTCATAATCTGGACATCAGATAAGACATTAGAGAAAATGATGATGAACCCCTCAAATGTAAGGACTCAAGGGATTCCCATACACGAATTTTGAGCCACCTTGGTGGTGTCTTGTTGGGCATCATCACGTATCAAAAATCTAGGCCTAGCCAACTAACACAAAGGACACAAACTCTCATTATTTGCCCTAAGGTTCTTGAATTTTCTTGTCATGATTCCAATAATTTATGTTATGACTTGTCACAAGAACCTTAATTTTCATATGGTCTTTCAAACTTTTTACTTCCTTTATTTTATTTTATTTTATATATTTTTTTTTAAATCCAATTCCTATTAACCATAGTGAGGGGAGAATCTCTTCATCGATAAGATTTGACTCTCCAATTAGACTAAAGAAGGATATTTTGGATCTTCAATGATAGTAACAAATGATGATTTAATGATGACATTCAGTAAGTCACTATTCTCAAAATCTAATAATAACATCAAATCCTATGGGTTATTTGATGGGTTATTCAAACTCCTTCATTGACTATCTAACTTGTTTAAAAAGTTAGAACCTTTGACCATGATAAAGATTTTACTGAGTCATATATTTACCATGTGACAAATTTTGGGGCCGACTCCCCTACTAAAATTTAGGGAAAAGTACAGAATCAAATTGCACGTTTTCTCACATTTTATTGTCGTATTCTCTAATCGTAAAAAATAGTAATCTGGTGTCGGAGGGAATCGTCTCTTGAAATTTATTCCAAAACAATTGAAAAAAAAAATTCCCACAACAAAATGACGATAAAACTGAAATTTGTGGTCGCACGGGGTAGAGAGCATGATGATGTAGTGTTTTTATCATGGATTTAAAATCGAGTCAGAATCGATCAATTCTACTCCAATAGTAATTAATGTTGATTCCTGCACTTAAATCTTTACTAGTTCTTTTTTATTAATAAATCAGCATAAATCTATAAAAATTAGCTAATGGTAGTATTAGAAGAATTTTGAATAAAAACTCAAAAAATCAATTATCAATAGATTTTATTGCTTTCATACACATTCGTATATCTTGAAAGATAAACATTTCAGACGCTTTTTTTTGGGGGGGGCGGTGTGGGGGGTTGAAAATTTCAGCCGTTTGATAGATGCACAAAAACTGGGTATTCCTATCGAATGGTTGAAATGTTAATTTACTACATCTGTCATTGAAATGGCAACCCATATAATATGTTATAATAAGCTTGCGTTGGATTTGGGCCTTGGCCAAACGGAAATATCTAGACCTTGCCAACTTTAGTCATCGATTTGAAGCCATGAAGAAATCCCTGCCTTTAGGGTCCATCATCTCAGACCACGTGCAAACTAGTATGGTCAAAGTGGTAGTACATAGGGGTGTTAATTGGTCGGGTAGCTGGGCCTATACTTTTACATGGTGACCTACCTATTTAATGAATGAGTCGATCTTGGTCGATCTCGTGTCGAGTTTGATTAGGTTTCAGGTTTTAATCGGGTTTCTCTTAGTTTGATTAGGTCTCTGTCATTGAAATGGCAACCCATATAATATGTTATAATAAGCTTGCGTTGGATTTGGGCCTTGGCCAAACGGAAATATCTAGACCTTGCCAACTTTAGTCATCGATTTGAAGCCATGAAGAAATCCCTGCCTTTAGGGTCCATCATCTCAGACCACGTGCAAACTAGTATGGTCAAAGTGGTAGTACATAGGGGTGTTAATTGGTCGGGTAGCTGGGCCTATACTTTTACATGGTGACCTACCTATTTAATGAATGAGTCGATCTTGGTCGATCTCGTGTCGAGTTTGATTAGGTTTCGGGTTTTAATCGGGTTTCTCTTAGTCGGGTTAGAATCAGGCCTTAAACGTGACAATATACCAAAAACCCTTAAACGGTCTTTAATTCTCTTAAATTTAAGAACTTTTAATATATTCTATTAAATATTCAACAATTTATTCCATTTTGAGAGATTTGAAAAAGCACTATCTAGTTGAAAGGTTCTATTCATCTGCCGTTTCTCAGCGCATTTCTTTAGACAACGACTTCGTTTTTTTTTTCTTTTCGTGTAGGTAATTTTTCTCGAATAGTGTGTGTGAATCAAACCATGTTTGATTTGAATTTGAGATGTGGTGCAGTTTTTCCTTCTGTTCAGTAGATTATATCTGAAAGGGGTTGACATGTTCTTAAAATTGACTATTTGCCCCTCTGTTAGAGGTGTTCCAGAAATGTCTGCGATCGAGTAAATAGCTCTACGGTTAAACATGACGGGCTTGTAATCAAGCCGAGCCGATCGGACATCCATCGATCTTACCCCTTGCACCGTGTACTACCTATTAAGAAATGGGATGGGCCTAGACCCAACACGTTTAATAATCTATTTGAGCTGGGTCGGTCTTTAAATGGTCAGGCCTAGTTGATCCAACCGGTGCCGGCTTCAAATTGACACCCCTAGTAGTACACCATTTGAATTAGCCACATCCCAAGTTTCAACTCGCATTTCAACTAATTGATTAAGTATCTAAGAAATATTTGTTAAGAGAATAATCGATACCTGAACCTCATATATTAGAATCATATAAACTAGAAAAAGGAAACATTCCTTTCTGTGTGTGTCAGAACATATTACACGAGACCCACATTTTACTTTAAAAAAAAAAAAAAAAAAAAACCACCACCACCAATAATGATGAGAGAGGAGAGAGAATTGTGATCAGTTGCATTAAGGACTCCAATTTGATCCATTTTAACCATGATATCTGCGAAACCTTCAATTATAACCACAAAATTGAAAGGGATGTAGATCTAGATTCATGGCTAGTGGCTTGATGGAGCTTGAAATAGGGTATAGTTTCATTATTGTTTGGGAGAGCCCATATTTTTTTTAGGGGACGAGCCTGTGGCCCAATCGATAAGTTGCACTATTGTAACATGTTGATCACAAGTTTGAAACTTGGAAAAAACCTCTCATGCAAAAAAAAGGGGAAGATTACGTATATTTACCACTCCTAGACCCTTTAGTAGCGAGAGCCTCGTGCACTGGACTGCTGCTCTTTTTATTATATGCCTATGTACAATATTAGTTATATTCGCGCTCAACATTAAAACTTGTCATGGTTGTATTGAAATGTCTTTAAAAATAAAAAATTATTGTTTTTGACAACTTTGTTCTCTCGACCCGGCCCAGCTTATCCATTACGGTCAATCAACACCTTCGTTTATTTGTAATTGGGCCATCCAAGAATATGGCTCGCACTGGAGCCCAGCCCAATGTTAACTGGATTGGGCTGCATGGTTTGGATTGGTTTTAAAGTCCAATTGCAGGTCAGGGGATAACTTCTTCTTGGTTCCTTCTTGCATAACCCAAGCTCGGAGAAGGAAGAGATAAGAGGGCCCTATGGAGAATGTGGTCAGAAATCCATAATAGAGTAGGGGAAAAAAAGCTACTCGTTTGTTTGTGTACACGCCTAGATATGGGTAGATGCAAAAAACCTATGTTACCCTTTTCCATGCATTGAAGGTGGTCGCAAAAGCAGATAACGTTCTCTTACCCTATGCTTTTATTAGTTATTTATATCTTCCCTTTGGACTTCTATCTCTGGCTTTTGAAGAAACAGATGAGACGGATGAGGGGTAGACGGGCTGAGTCTACCTTTACATCTCTTTCTATGAAGCTTGGGTCACTCCTGGACCAGTTGGAAGCTTTGGAAGGATATCCACACTTTGGAGATGACTTTAAGTTGAAGCTCAAAAATTCTGAAAGATGGGGCACATGAGAAATGTCTCTCTCTCTCTCTCTCTCTCTCTCTCTCTTTGTGTGGATTCTCAATGGTTTATCATTTGTATGGTCCATCCCTCTTGAGAAATGTGTTTTCAATGTCTCTCTCTAATGTGAATTCTCAATGGTTTGTCATTTGAATGGTCCATCCATCATGAAAATCTCTCTCTCTCTCTCTCTCTCTCTCTCTCTCTATTGTGAATTCTCAATGGTTTGTCATAGTATGGTCCATCCCTCATGCGAAACACCCAACCACCCAATATGCCGGTCATATATGGATCCTAGTCAATGGGTCAGGTAAATCCAGCATCCAGTACTATCACTAAACAATTTAAACAAAAAAATAAAATAAAACCCATCTTGTGTGATTCTTGTAATCTTGTGTGGGGTCCATACCACCCAATATTAAAAGTTGTTTAAAAGTTCAAACTTCTCTTGCTATCTTATGGGCTTACCTTCTAAGGTCTGGTTACTCTTGAACCACCTGGAAGATGTTAATATAATTAAGTCATATATCTATTAATTGAATTAGGTTACAAAGGATGATGAGGTTGGTGAATTGATTCCTAAGCTATATTAGAAGTCATGCTCATGTCTTCATTATGGGTGTGGGTTAATTTAAGACAGAGGGAGTGGGGGGATGATGACACCCACTTCTTCCAGCACTTTTGTACTGATCTCTTTAATTTATTGCTTACCCTCTCATCCAACCAGGAACAAACTATGAACAATGTCAACCCCTGTGTCAAGCATTGATTGGTCCTGATCAAGATCAACCTCAGGCTTTTGATGTGGATCACCTTAGCTAGTGTTAATTGCGCCGCCCAAACTAAAATAGATTGACAAAATTAGGGTTGCAGACTTTAGAGAGAGAAAGGAAGACAAGGCATACTTTTAGTTTAAATTCAATATAAAAAGTATATATAGAGTAGGTTGTGATGAATGTAATGCAACCCTTTATATAGTAATAAGATGGAGACTAGGAGAATGTGAGAGAGCAGAAATCTAACAATGGTTGCTTGTACAAACACTTACATTAATCCTTACTGGGTCCATGCTATGGCTTCCAAAGGATAAGTTTGAACTCTTGAAAAGAAGGCTTAATTACTAGTAGTTGAAGATTAGGACTCCTTCATTGTGGTGGCAAGTAGCTACTTGTGGTCTCTTTTTTTTTTTACAACAAAATGGATATTTTTGGCTGGTATTAGCTATGTCCTCCATCCTATCCTATGCGTGTGTTCTATTTTAATAAAGGACGATGGTTCTCTCTGAACAAGAGGCATAAGGGAGTGATATCTCTAATGGGGTATGATAAAACGTTATCTTTTATATATATATATATATATATATATATAGTAGCAACAAAACGGTATTATACATAAAGACTGTGATGTCATTTCATGAGAGGAAGAGAGAGGTAGGTATAGAGGCGCTGACATACCCTCGAACCTTTTTAATTTATAAAATAGGAGAGGATGAGTGTTTCTTGGTAAGATCTTTAGCACTTGGCATATGCATGGGATGCAACCCTTAAAAGGTAGATACGAAAGACTTAAGTTCCCTAATCCCGATGTCAAGTTGCAGTTCCGATGGAATTAGGCTATTATCAAGTGTCAAAATAAATGTTTGAAAATCCAAGACTACCAAGAGTGTGCACGCATCATCAAGAGATGAACTTTAGAGAGGGTTACTGGAGAAAAAATTGGCTACTACTCGGGTTGCAACTAATGCTTGCAATCAAAGAAATGAAATAATTCACTTCTCCTTTGGTTTCATAAATACCGTCTTTTGTTTTTATATTTTACAAAATATGCTTTGAGATCTGATTTCTTTGATTGCCGAGTAGCTAGTAGCTGCAATTTGGACAGTAAATAAAATTTTTCTTAGATTAAAAGGTGACATGCAAATTAAACCTTTATTATTCAACCATATAACGATAGCCTAGTGGTGGTAGCTTTGACTTGTGAAACCAGTACCTAGGGGAGAAGGTCGTGGGATCGAATCCTATCGTACACATTGTGTGAGTGTGTGTGTGTTTTCCTTTAATTTCCTTCTCCTTTCACTTACTAATTAAATCTCTCTCTCTATATGATTTCTTCGCGATGTAAATTATTTTATTGAAACAAAAAAAAAACACAAAATATCATATTGCAAATTCCAATGTATATCCTTTCATATAATGAGATGTGGGTCCATCTTGATATATTTTCTATTGTGTTTTGACACGTGTGTTTCATATGAATAACAATATTCTTTCCCATTAGTGTACTGTGTAGATTCTTTCCCACACTATCATCTTCGGGAACCTTCCCCCTTTTTTGTTTTAGCCATCGATCTGCCTTTCATGTTGTTTTCATGTACAGCATAGGTACCTACTACTGATAATAACCCCCTGACTTGTTCTTCTGGAGAAATTGTGTATTGATTTTATTTTACAATTTATTGTTTTATTAATTATCAGATTTGACTCAAACTTATTCTTGTAGAGAAATTGTTATTTATAGATTTTATTTTACAATTTATTGTTTTATTAATGATCAGATTTGACTAATGAGTCTATGATTGCCTCAGCAATAAACTACTACTTCGGAAAGTTGCAGAATCACAATAATTGCAAATTGACTTCTTTGGAATGCATTAAGTTTTGGTGACTTGCAGTCCACCTCTTTACACATGATATGATTTTGCCATTATAATTAAGTTGATAAATTATGCTGGGGAAGGATCAAATTCAATTGAGCCTTAATTATGATTTATGAGTCATGTGTTGTGGCATGGAAAGATGTTTGGCATTGAAAATGTTTATGTAATGTGTGAGTGAGTTGAATCTAACTACAGTATGAGACTATTTAGATTAAACCAGTGGTGGAGTTGCGTATTGTGGTACTTGATATGTTGCCTGTTAGTGGAAGACTTTATGAACCCACCATACGTGTAGGATTTGGGAATGGAATGTGACACAAATTAAAGGGAGGAAAAAGATTTCACGATTGCCTGGTATGAGTATTCCTTCTAACATTTTCTCACGAATTAATCTATGGATGTCACACTGGTACTTTTCTTTTGCTCTTTCTATACCAATGTGCTCATTTTATAAGAAATCAACTGACTCTTGTACCACTTTAGGGGTGTCAATCGATTGGATTGAGTCAGTCTTGATTGGGCTTAATCGGACAGTCTTGATTGGGCTTAATCGGACTTGATCACTTGAAAATCTTGTACCGTGAACGTCCGTTTAAGAAAATAGCCATAGCTTTGAGGAAGCATGGTACGATTTATAATCGGGTCAGTCGGTGTTAGGTTTTAATCTGGCTTCCTTAAACGGGTCTTAATCAGGCTACAAACATATTTAAATATAAACTGGCTTTAAACGTACCTACCTTGAAATTCTTTTCTTAAGTGGGTTGAATGCCCAAAAATATATGAGGTAAATCTTTAATAAGAAAGAGAAATGATGTGAGATAATAGTTGTTCTTACAAATAAAAAAAAGAGATTATGACCTTTACAACTTACAAAATAAAGCTTAATTAAATCAAATCCTATTACAAAGTAAGGGTAAGAAAACTTAATTTATTTCTTACTAATAATAGAAAAATAGAAATTTTATGTAGTATTAAAGGGGTCAGGCTAGGTCGGGTTACAACGAATCTGTTCAAGCTGGGCATAAAAACATGTCAGTTCAGTCGGGTGCCCAACCGGCTAGCTACTTACACCATAAATGCCCGCTGGTCTAGGTCAGACCGTAAACGTATCGGGCTCGATTAAGCTTACTAGTACGAGCTCAGAATTGACACCCCTACACCACTTGATGTGATGTCCCATTTTCGAGCGTCATGGGAAACCTTTTTCCATAAGAGAAAATTAATAAAACTGAAAAAGGTTTCCCATGCTGCCATGTGAGAACGAATTTACATTCCACAACAATAGTTCTGCGGAAAAAAGATATCATTGATATGGAGCTCACATATTTAGAGTAGGAGAGAGAATAAATTATAAATAAAAAATGAGAGGGAAATTAACACTCTGGCACCGTGGCAATATTTTTCCCTTAAGAAGATCATGTGGCAGTGATTTTGAGAGCTTTGTAGGTTTTTCACGAGGGTTTCATTCATAGTACTAGTATTTTCCATCACATATCTTTCTTCTCCAATAACTTAGTTGTTTCATTTTTTTTGGGGGTAGGATGCTTTGTATTCCTTGGGGTTGGATGTCATGTATTCCATCACCAATAGTTTATGTACCTATATATGTAATTCGCTATAAATTCGTAGTGAGAGTATTCTCTAACAAGAGAGGCATAAGGATAAGTGGCTATAACATTTTTCCTATTGTTAATGAAACACTTCTCATCCCACCGTGGACTTTAGTAATCTTGCCAAATCGAGTAATCCTTGTGTTGTGTGCTTGTTTTTTGTTATTTCTATTCATTTTCTACATCGTTAATAGTTTCAGTTTCTACACTTTCAAGTGACTGGAGAGCAGAGGCGCCTAGACTCCCAGTATATCCCTGACATAAACAAATAAAAGTTATATTTCACCGATACTTTCAATTAACTAGACAAGAGTATGCTCAATATATCTCTCACATAATAGACATTGATGAAAAAAACTAAGGACTTTTTTGTTGAATAAAAACAAATTTATTCAGAAAAACGAAAAAAATTCATGGATGCCAAACATTGATCTTAAATTCATGGGTGAAAATACGTCAACCTATCATACCAATTAGTCATACCTTCCTATCCAAGGAGTCAACTATACTGTTAAGCTAAGAAGAAATTTCCTTAGTTGCTTAGTAGCACCACAGACATCACTATCCCATCCCCTAGCTAAGCCTATAGCTTCTTAGTACAAACAGGCCGTGTGTCTTGACCATATCTTGGGTGTTTGGTTTATCCTTCCTTGAACGTCTGGTTCTCAGTGTATTATTATCTTGAGCCCACATGGAGTAAACCAACTTCTTCTGCCTCATGCAACTGATGATAATAGACTCTTGAACGTAACCTTATTATACCTGCTCTGCTTCCCATCTCCCTTTCATTTGTTTATTTGGTCTTCAATCGCTTTCCCAGCCAAAGCCAAAGCCAAAGCCAAAGCCAAAGCCAAGGCAGAAGAGAGCTAGAGCAAGGATTTAGGGGCGGTATCAGTATTGGTATTGATCTCTGCCGATATCAATCCAGATCAGATCGGTGAGTATCGATCTATTTTATCCCTGATTTTTATAAAAAGTACTATTTTTTTCTATTTTACCCCTGAAACGATCCGAATAATCGATCCAGATCGATCTCAACTGATACTAATCTGATACAGCTGTTACGGCGATCCCAAACTGATATAGCCAAACCCAGACCGATAGTTAGAACCATGCTAGGAGTGATCTGATTCTGATCACTTCAGTTACATGTTCTACTCGTAAGAAATTAGGAAATGGACAACCATGAGTAAGACGAAGTACACATAGACAGTAGAGAGAGAGGAAAGGTTGATGCCTTGATGGTGTACCTTCACCAATTTTTGACAGAACATCCTAACCTACTCTTGGCCTGATCATATATATCAACGTCTAGACTCTCATCCTCAAGGCTCACTAATGTTTGTACTCTATCGGATGAGAAAGTTGTCCGCACACACAGAGACAACCGGAGTTTAGATCCTCTGCACGTAGGTTCACCTGATTGCATGCTTCATGTGCTAACATATGTTCCTTTTGTAGTTTTCACAAATGCCTCTCTTCGCCTATTTAATGGCAATAAGTACACACGTGTTGACGCATGAATTGTACATTTAGGCAAAGATATGCATAGGGGGTCAATTTCAACTTGAGGCCACCAGTTTCCAGTGCCTATATATAGAGAATGGATCTTCGATCTACACCTATATATTCACTACATATACATGTTAGGTGCCAATAAGGAGTTTAGATCCTCTACACATATATGAACGTACATATTATGTATCAACATTTATCCTTTTTGTTTTTATAAATACTTATTTTCGCCCTTTAAATGGAAGTAATTGGGCAATGAGACACTGAATAGCTCCACATTCCAGTAAGCCATATTAATCCAAAAGCCGAATGAAGGCAAAATTCTACCCACAAGGACCTTATTCATTTGCTTCCAAATATCTCATACAATGATTGCATGCCTTGAAGATAGCAACCTTATTTAACGAGCATGTAACCATGATTTCAAGTATCAGTATCATATCGATCGTATCAATAGTACCTAATCGATCCAGACCGATATTGATACCTAATAAATCCAGATCAATTATCCATATCATTTTAGGGATAAAACAGTTAAAAATGTAATTTTTTTTAACAAGAACAAAAGTGACCAATACTCACCGATTCAGATCAATATCAATAGATACCTAAATCCATACATGTAACTCTAATCAAGTCCAAATAATGTAACCACCTCATCCCATTTCACACTATCCATGGGTTATTGTGGAAACCACGCAAAATTATCCTCTGCAGTGAGTGAGGCCATGCGGTGAGCATCAGATGGCCAAGATGACCTTAGGACGTGTGCCCAGATGGTCTTGGCCATTCAATGCTTACTACATGACCGCAATCACTGCAGAGGATAATCACTCAGAAACCATACCCCATGGATGATATGAAATAGAATAGGGTGGTTAACCGTAGGGGAGAGGAACCTAACCACGGTCAACCAGAAACGTGACATTAGGCCAACCGGCCAGCCGTTATGACCCACCCATCCATTTTTTAGTGAAGCCCTCCCATGTGTTTTCATTCCATATATCGACCGGCAAAGAATATATGTTTCTGTTGGGGGAGATGTGGCCACGTGTCATGCTCCTACTGGAGTACTACCTTAAATAATGAGCTTTGGCGCTATTATCTCTGCATTCCTCGATAAACAGATTGTGTTGTTCCTATAATTATTTATTAATCCCCATTTTAATTTAATCTTAAGACTTGTTTGTGACTTTTTAGTGGGGAAACCTTGATTGATATTCTGGCAACTTAAGCACGATCAACTCGCTACCCTCCCATTATCAATCTTCATTATCCCTATATTTTTCTATTAAACTGAAAAAGGTTATCTAAGCCGACCGTGGAAGAAGAGGGTGTTAAAATTAAACCCAGACCCGACACTAGATTGAACGGATAATAAGTGGCTAGGTAACCAATTTGACATATTACTATTCAGTCGTGTTTGGTGCATGATCGTAGCTGGATAGGAACCTTAAATTGGTGGAGACTAATTAAACACTTATGTTGTTTACTCAAAGATCTCTCTCTCTCTCTCTCTCTCTCTCTCTCTCTCAATACAACTGTGGCTGAAGGTAAACTTCATTAAATTCTCTTTGCCTCTTGATACTTGAATTGCAAATTACATGTAGTTTTGTTGCATGCAGAGTTGCAGGCCATTATGGGGATCATGGTTTGAGGAATTGGATCGGTTAGATTGGATTGGAATTGGTCTTGATATTCTAATTCTTAGTTGATATCATATCAATTCAATCAGTATATACAAAAGGTAACATAGTCTGATATCGATTTTTTCAGTTAAAAACAGGAGTATCTCTATTCAATGTTGACTTATTTGAGTCGATATCAAATTAGTTTCGGCCATGACCAATCTCATTTCCTATACCAAGTTCTCAAACCCTGATGGGGACTCTTGCGGACACTCCCATCATATCCCATGGCCCATCGGGCCAACCCTTAGTGTTACCAGTAATTCCAATCCAAGGGTTCCCCCCCCCCCCCCCCCAAAAAAAAAAATTCCGACGGTCAATTTCATCTGATTTCCTTGATCTTGGACCCACCATCTACCTCTTTTCCTACTTGCAATAAAAACTTACAATTATTTTACAGAAAAAATGTTTTCAATGGGAGAGAGTGTGGGGTGCCCAGACACATGAGGGGGTGAAAGGCAATGATACTTGCGTTGTTAATGTGTCTATGTGTGTTCTCGTTGGTCTATGCACTGAATCGAATATCGAATGGATGTAATCGGATCTGGATATTTGTTGCCCAAAAACAGATACCTCTAAATGGATACAAAAGATAATTGAATTTGAATTTTTGACCATCTATTTATATCCCTGACTTGTGTAATCCAAATCATTCTCTCCCCCCCTCTCAATGGATACAATTTGCTCTCAATTTATATCTTTAAGTTGTCTTAACTCTTTTCCTCATTTTTTTGAATTTGTCTAAACTTCAAGAAACCTCAAATTTATTAATTATTTAATTTTTTTTGTTATAGTTGATTAACTATTAAGATCAGATAATTATTTTGGATATTAAAACCCCTAAACGAATACAAATCAAATTCGAATTTCCCACTATCCGTCTACATCCCTCGCACTGGTCCAAGGCAGCACTTCTAGACAGATGATCCTTTCCCTATTTTACAAGATATTTGTTAACATTATTTTTTCTTTTTGGTAAGAAGCCTTAAATATCTCTTAAGAAGAGAGGGTTGAAATCGCCTGCAATTCCGATCTCATACAATTCCGTGAAATACCACATTCAGACGGTGACACGTGTATTGATACTAATACAATGGTCCAGATCTGGTACAACTAATAAAACATTAAATCAGTGAAGAGACATTTAAATCAGATCTTGACCATTGCATTGGTATCAATACACGTGTCACCCTCTGAAGGTGGTATTACATGGAATTGTACGAGATCGGAATTGCAGACGATTTTTTTCCAAAAAGAAAAGAGGGAAAGAAAAAAGTGTGAGAAAATTTGATATTTTTTTCCCTTTTAACCCTTCAAGAGGTGACAAAAGTACTATTTGAAATTAGAAATCCAAATAGAAATTCCAGAAGCCCATGGTTTCAATTACAATTACAATTCCAATTTCCAATCGTACAAGACCTTCTTCTTTCTTCCTTTCGTTGTCGTCGTCGTCGTTGTCTTCTTCTTCTTCGTGTCATTAAAAAGAAGAATCCCCTCTCCAATAATCTCGTACAGTTCTTTGTGAATACATACATATGACTTGTGAGTTCCTTCTTCCAAGACAAATTCCAGATTCTCCCCTCCATAACCCACTTGTCACTGACCTATTACTTCACGCTTTCTCTCTCTCTCTCCCTCTGAACAAGAAAGTAATAGTAGGTCACCGAACTCGTTAGTTACATATCAGTTCATCCATATTTCCGTTTCTTCCTTGAGGTTTAAGTATTGGATCATCTGGGTTTCGTCGCAGGTTTCATCAAAGAACTTGGAAGTCCAGAACTGAGGTCCTTAGAGACTCTTGAATCCGTCCACCTTATTTGCTATTCAAGATCCTTTTTTTTTTTTTTTTTCTCTGGTTTCGGATTTCAAAACGATCAAAGCAGAGAAAAGATGGGTTTTCTTGAATTTCAATCAATTGCTTCTTCTACGTTTACTTGTTTAGTGGAATCTTCTTTTTGAAGATAAAGATTCCGGATTATCTGGAGCGGCAACTTCCCGTCTCCTGCTTTCCTTCTTCCGAGTTCTTCTGATGAAGAAGAACGAATACAGAGACTCTGAGAACCCCAAAGTCGTTTAAAACTCTCTGAAATTCTCATTTAACTGTTTCCGGTAACTGTTTTATTGCTTCTTTATATTCAAATTTAGAGACGTTTGGTCCCGTTCAGTTCAAGTGACTCAAACGGCTTCTCTATCTCTTTCTGGGTCTCGAGTTTTAGAATTCAGAGTCTCCTTCTCCGAAGAAATTCTGCAACTTTGGTTGACTGGGAAGAGTTGCTGAAACTGAAAATGGCGATTTCTGACCAGGAAAGCTTACCGGACAAAGGCGATAAAATCGATAGCTTCGTTGTGGACATAGAAAGGTTGTCTCATGTCACCGATAAAGACATCTCTCCTAATTCTAGGATCACTGTAAGAGTACTTCTCTCTCCCTCTCTATCTCTCTGGTTCAATTTCATTTCTTTGTTCTGTTTTGAATTTAAGAATCAAAGTTCTTGAATTTCGGTTGGAAGTCTTCAAAATTGTGAATTTTAATCCAAATTTCTTAATTTTCATTTGGTTCATACCTTCTTCAACTGTTATATTCTTTTCATATTTTTATTTTCTCCATAAAGCCCTGAATTTTTTTATTAAAAAGAAAAAGGGGTAATATTTTAAGTTGCAGAGAAGCTTTTCCCGGAAAGGGTCACACAGAGGAGAAAGGAAGAACAGTATTGCAATGGCTACCAGTCAAGACAAAGCCATTGATACCGTACCAACTAATGGGGATTCATCATCCAAAGGTAACCTTTTACTTTGAAATTGTTCTTCCTTTCTTTAGAATTGTTTGAAGGGAACAAAGAATCTGTTTTTTTGAAGAAAAAAAAAAAATCCATCTTTTGTACCCATTTAGTAATCAAAGTATTGGGATTAAGCCACATGTATAACTGAAACAATTGGGCAGGAGGAGGTGGCTTTAGCACAGGTGAGAACTCCATTACGGTTCCATTAATGGTGAACCCAGTTGCAGAGGCCATGAACAAACAAGCACAGGTGATGATGATGATGAACAGTGAAGGCAGATTTAGTAGAAGACTCAGTGGGAAGCGGCCACCGGCTTGGCTAGTCGGCCCAAGGACGGTCTTTGTCTTCTTTGCCACCTTGTAAGTGTAGAGATAAAATGGAATATATGATCTCTAAATTCTCTACTCTCGTCTGTATTTGAAGTAATGGCTATGTCCCACTGACTCCACCAAAAATCCAATCAAAAGAGCCTCAGAGAGTCCCAGTTGCAGGCCCAACCAACCACCCACTACAACCAACCAACCGTTCTCAAACTCTCATCATTGTCTCTTCCTAAGATCCTATCTGTGTCTCTTGGCTGCCATTCGAGCATGAGGAATGGTCGTTAGAGTGACACAGTTTCAAAAAAAAAAAAATTAGTAACCAAGTGGGCCATTGTATACCCAAGAAGTCTCCTAGTTCACGCACAAAAGTAATCTCTTGATGGCAGAGGTTGTGTTGTTTGGATTCTGATAAAACTCATCCTTAAAAGTTAGCTAATTGGATAAAGGTATCAAAGTCCAGCACTCTTTTCATCTCCATCTTCGGAATCACACTAGAGTTGTCACACTTGACTCTAATACTACTTATTAGGCCTTGAGTAACTCATTTTTAAAATTTAATCATTGAGGAGAGAGTTTACAAGCTTTAATAAATCTTCACATCAAATGTGAAATTATTGTTTTCACGTGAAACCCAATAAAAAAGAACCCTCCGTTAAAGTGAATTTTTATTTTTATTATTTTGATTGATTCAAATAAATACTATATTGAGTTTTTCTTTTCTTCTCAAAGGTCAAGCATGGGAACGATACTGCTGATATACTTCACCCTCTCCATGAGCAAACTCGCCGAGGATGACCTCTCAGGAGCCCAGCTACTACAATAGACTTGCAGCTGACAACCGTCACCAAGAAAGACAGAGGCTTACCCATCCAAACCACCCCACTTTTCTTTTTCTTTTTTTTTTTTTTTTTTTTTGAGATTTTTCTCTAGGGAGGTTGCAGAGCATGTAAGATAAGTAGATAAGCAACTTATGGAAATACCCAGAAAGGTAAAATTTTATCTCACAGCAATTCTCTGGAGTCTTTCTTCTTCAGTTCTTTAATCTTAGGACTTTCTTTGATTGTCTTATATAGAGTAACTAAGAAACATTATAAAGAGGCATATGATGTGTTCAAAGTTCCCATTTTGAGGATACATACTATAAGACGAGAGACAAAGCTTCATGGAGGGACAGATCTGTTTTTGTGCGCCTGCCTAACGCCCCCACTTCCTTTTCACAAATCAATATCTTTTGCAGCCCAAACTCCCTCAGCCATCCCTTTTCGTTCTTTGTGGTTTTCATGTGAGCAAAGAATCAAAGTAAAGCATCTCATCTGATTCGCTTTTATGTCTAATATATCCCCCATACCAAATTTCAAACACTTTGCCCCACTTTTTCGCCCTTTTCCCCTACTCCCCTCAAGACCTCAACCATGAGAGCTGCATATGCCATATAATACAAAAAGAGTTTCTCAGTCTTTACCTTTCCACTAAGAGGTCCCAATCCTGTTGCATTACATTTCTAATACTAGGCATGCTGGCATGGGTTGCAACCCCTGACAATGTTCTTTTAGTGCTGACTTTAATATATATATTTTTTCTTTCCCAATAAGAAAAGAAGAATGAACCATTGTTAATTTCGAAAGAAAAAAATGTCAAAATTATTGAAATATTTTGATTTTGCAAGAAAAAAAAAAAAAAAAAGAAAATGGCTACCAGAAATAAGGAGCAATGTTCGAAATTTTGGCAAGATTTCATCAAAATTTGATTTTGGCACGGGGCAAACTGACCTAAAAGTTTAAATTTTGCAACCTTCAATAGACTCCATAGGATAAGGTTTTAATGGGTTCTTGAAAAATTGGTTCAAATTTTCTTTCTTTCTTTTTTAGCTGGAGAAAAAGTCTTCACTGCTTGATTGGCTGAGCTCAGCCCAGCTCTATAGGAGCTTTAATGAGAAGTGGAGCCATGAAGGGAAGGGGCTTAAATCGACAGAACTGATTCATAGTGTCTCCTTTAGTTCAAATTTTCAATTGGAAAAGGAGGTGAAATGACCTAAACCCACCCGAAATTTCGAACCTAGCTTTAGAGTTTAGACTCCATTGGATAACTTGGTTTGAAGGCTTTTATGTGTTCTTCAGAAATTGATTCCCTGTCCAATGGCTCAGCAAGATTTCATGCCAGTGATCTCATTAAATTCAACACCTACCACTTCAATAAAAATAAAAATAGAAAACCTAAAACCAAATTGGACCTACAGCAAATCAGCAATAATCCCTGTTTGATATAGAATCGAAAGTAAATTGGTGCTTCCAACACCACTCTATGGCCCCCAAGTAAACCTAATTTCACAATTCATTAATCTGAAAAAAGTTTTACCTAACATGCCATCATTGAAATCTCATTTAGGAGTAATCCTTCTGTAATCTCCTTACTATCATTTCAAGTAAACAAGTGATCACTAAAGTACTTCAAAAGAAAACGTTGGGTGAAAGCCAAGAAATCAATGGACAAAAATTTCTTCCACCTCAAGTAAACACCAATGTTGAATACACAAATGGGGCTTGTACATCAATCATTGTGCACCTTTTTTTTTTTCCCTGTCAAGTGTATATATCAGTTTAGGTATTAGGTTACATCTCACTGTGAAGTATGCTCAAGTCTGATTAAATTTGTTGGCATATCTAACAACCGCAATGACGGAGTCGTTAGCTAAGCAGTTACTAAAAGTAGGAAATGAAAGTCTTGCTACCAAGAACTTGAAATGATTACAGTACATTTTACATTACTGTTCTGCAAACTTCTACATCTTTGTACATATTTCACATGGTAATGACAGGAAGCTGTAATTATGGTATTTAAACAACATATTCACAAGGATTAGAGAAAGGAAAGGAGCTCGAGGCCAGGTATCAAAAATGCATTTATCCAACTAAGAAGATCAAAGTCAGATATCATTGAAACTGATCATAGCCATCAAATACATCACTTTCTATTAGTGATTAGATAAAATACGGCAGAAGACCCCAAATTATAAGTTGATTTCCGAGGCAGGATAACTCTTCAGTGGAACCCATCAAAGACACACCTGGAGGACAGCAATCAAGCATATGTCATGAATTATCACCCAAATATCGACCTTTTTCCCTGAAGGCACAGACATCACTCAGGGTTCCCCTTGTAAAGTTCTTCTAAAAGAGTAGCTCGAGCAGTATTGATGTAATCTACACCATGTATACCAGAAAAGGCCCAACTGATCATTCAGCCTGGAACAGAATCATGTCTAACTCTGGACCAGCATGTCATGCCACAGGCTTGGGACTGAAACTTTGCTTGCTTTAGTAGCGCTTTGAGATCCTTGGCTTTGAACATTGCTGCTTTCGGTCATGGTAGAGCCTCAAAATAATTGCTGCTGTTTCCTCAATTGCTTTTCCTGTCACTTCTGCAATTACAGTAACAATATCATCAGAACCGAAAAACATAGAATTCAAACTTCTACCCATTTGCTTTTAAAAATTACTTTAAAAACGATCACCATTTCAGTGTTACCATGCCCTACACACCATTGCATCAGTCAGATTTCCAGACCATTAAAATGATGAAATTTTTCTTGGACGAGGAATAGGAAAGATGCCAACCTAATTGGAGAGATCCTCATTTCTATAGAGTAAACGCATGGATAGCTAAGAGGAGGAATAGAAAAGGAAATTATGAGGATTCACACCCACGCAGGCAGCAATTTCTGACTGATATGGATTTGCAATATGGCCCAAAATGTCAAAAGCCCTTGTTGACACTTAGTGATGTAAAATGTTCACTCTGCTCCAACTTATTACAACATTATCAAAGTTTATATTAAACTTTCATATGCATTTCAAGTACTAAAGACAATGATTATTTTCTTAAGATTTGAAACACCATACTCATGATTTCCGATTTCTCCAAGATTCTTAGTGGAGAGACAAAGAAGATATCACAAAACCCAAAGGCAAATTTATCAGTTTATCAAAACCTTATCTTGCTTACCGATAACTGGCCACACAGGATATTCTGCAAAAATTCTACCGGCAAACTCCAACTCTTCCCTCACATGATCCATCTCTGAATAGTTACTCCTTGTGTTGTCATTGAAACCAAGACTCTTTGCTCTTGCTCTTCTAATTGCTTGTAAGATAATGGGATTTATGGTCAATCCGAAAACCTTCTCTGGCGCTATCTCAAAAAGGGATCTTGGAAGTTTTACACCTAACACAATCGGAACGTTAGCCACTTTATATCCCATTTGTGCAAGATAAATCGACAATGGTGTCTTTCCAGTACGAGAAACTCCAGCCAGGACAAAGTCAGCATTATGGAGGTTCTGGGGTAGGGCCCCATCATCTTGCCTAATGGTGAATTCAATGGCTTCAATCCGTTTGAAGTATTCCTCTGTAAGGTGGACTTTCCGTCCTGGTGCCCCACGAGGAATGCCAGATGGGGAGACACCAATATGGTGTGAGATGGACTCAATGATGGGTCCTAGTATATCAGTTGATGGAACACCCCACAGCTTGCAGGCTTGCTTGGCTGAAGCAGCCATGGAAGGGTCGGCCAGAGTGTAGAAGAGCATTGCACCTTCTCTGGCTGCTTGTTTAATTATATCCATCAACCACTCCACGTCGTCAATCTGAACATCGTGCAAAAAAGAAGAATATAGTGTTATGATAGGCCTTACAACCTCCCCCCCCCCCCAAAAAAAATATTTAAAAAGAGAGAGAGAGAGAGAGAGGAAAGAAAAAGTTAATTGAAGCTGAGACCGTTCAGCATGCTATTACCATTGACTCCATGTGCAGAGAATATAGTTCGAACACCCACATCACTATGAGTAATCACTGGAGATCTAATCCCTTCTCATGAATGGTTACTAGAATGGAGAACCACATATGTCTAAGATGGAGGAAAGAAAACTATTTGTTATTCGCATTGACATGTTGGCAGTTTTGAAAGGCGAAAAAGGAATTTGTATGTAGGAGAGATGAAATCTTTCAAATGGACGGATATGATATCTTAATCCATTCAAGAATCCTTGTTGGCCTTGTTTACAAATTCTGAATTTGATGTGGGTCTCAATATGCACGTAAAGAGCCACACTATGATGCTAGCTGTACAAAGTCTGATGTAGAACTTCCTATTAAACAACGAGATATTGGATTGGCCTATTTTTGATAGTTATAATACACCCAATGCAGTTGGCTACAAATCATTTCTTCTGTGTTCCCAGTTCTGGGAGAAGCATTGGGTATGAAAGATGAGCTCCAAACACCATGAGATGTGGAGGTCAAACTGCAGTATGTCAACCGGAATGTCTGCAGCATTTCCAAGCTCAAAGGCCAAATGCAAAGCTTTCCCATCAGTGATTAGAGCAGTCTTTGAATACAAAAAGAATCTGGATTTACATTTCTCTACTTGAATCTTTACTCATGAAAATCGTGGAGCTAATCAGGTCACTAACAACTCGACTATGTAGGCAGTAACTTACTCATCTGAAGCATTTTGGTATTCACGTTTCACATCTGAGATCAAGGCTATTGTATCTGGAGATGTTGCCCTTGTAGCTTGATTATTAAAATGGTTTTCACCTTGGCACCCCCAAAAACAAAAGAAGCAGATACAAGTATTAACATGATCAAGTCATGCAAGTCCCTGCAATGCCAATGCAAAGGAAAAAGGTTTCCCACATGACGTAAAGGGAATGTGTTCATACAGGCTGGAAGTTTCAAATCTGGCAGCTTAAGTGGCTCTCTGTAACCAGCCCTATTAAATTCTTAAAGATGGTGGTTCCCACACATCTATCTGCTATAAGTTATCACTACTTGATCAGTCACTTGCTATTAGACAACAAATAAGTTATAAACCGAAAACCCCTTCATGGTACACATAAAAATAATATGTTCCCCATTAATGGAAGAATTCCACTCTGGCATGTTGTTGCCAAGAACTGGGATCAAGTCCCACCTTCACCTTAATATGAAAAATTTTTAAATAATATTATTTGCTTAAACAAAACCGAAAGATGAACAGTCTCGTGTCACCCAAACAACAGTACCATTGTAGAACTACAGTAACTTATATCTCCACATTTTTTAGGAGGTAAATATCCAGTTGATGCTCAAGCAAAAAAAAAAAAATATAAAGCATAGGCAGATGATTAAATATCAAGCAGCGTCAAACTGTGTGAAGTTGAAAGGACCAGAAAGTATATGAATTTTTTTACCATTCTCTGTATATTTTACCTTTCTTTACCATACTGTTTGGAATTTTCTACCTTCTAAACCTGTAACGTCCATTTCCATTTTTATGCTGGTCCTGTTTTTGCTAACTACCACTAACTTATAGACTAATCCCTCAGCTTTCTATTCTTAACGCAATTCATACATTAGAAACTTCCATAAATTACCAAGCTTGAGAACCCAGGAATATCTGAAAATAGAAACATTCTAGAGCTTCTAGAGTTTCTATTACCATAAACAACAATTCTTTAACAAAACAGCAAAGATCAAATTAGTAACTCAATATGGATCCAATCTTCTATAGGACTCGAATCCCTCATACTTTGGCTTATAGAATTGATCATTTATAATATAAAATCCAAAAATACAGCTCATGACTCATATAACCCATTGGGGACTTAAAAAGTCTAACCAGAACTGAACCAACTCTAAATAATAGAACCAGAAAATTGGTACAAATCGGAAAGTGTAGGACCAAGAATAGCCCTGGTCTACATGCTGCTGCAAGTTCTTCTTCTCATCAAGAGCACAAGGTCCAAATTTTTTCAACTTCCACTTCTAACCATACTATTTTGATAATTCCCAAACAGAAGCCTCAAACTTTGGATTTTGTAAGGCTTCCACCAGGTGTCAGGATACAGGTAGCCCAACTCAATTGAGCCCGAATGCTTAATTTTGAGTGTCCAATGGGTTAAATGGGATATGGGCTGACTATTCTTGAGTTTTTTTATAATGGGCCAAATCTATAAGCCTAAGTCTGAGAGGTTTGAATCCTTTATGAGAATAGGTGTTAGCTTCTAGTTTCAATCTTCATTTTGCAAGAAGGTTTAGGCTATAATATTAAGTCCATATTGAGTTACTTCTTTTAAACTCTAGAAGCTCTAGAAAGTTTCTATATTAGATTTCTTGGTTCTCAAGTCTAGGACTTTAGGGAAGTTACTACATTATAACTTGTGCTAAGAAATAGAAATTTTGGATGTAGTCTTGTGACTCTCATCTACAAATTAATGGTCTGGTATGCTATGTAATACAGTGTTTTTGGGAATTCCCAATTACATAGGTCAGGAAAAGCACCTTTCCAGCCCCTGCAGTTACCCTGATTATATACCCTTCTGTTTGCCCTGCAATTTCAACCATTCCCCATCAGACCCTACCAGCAAACTCTAATCATGGTTCTACATCTTTTTTCGGTAGGCCATGTCGCTCATATCGAGATGAGCGAAATACTGAAATTTCGGCCAGATTTCTCCAAAACAATGTATTTTTTGCAGATTGTTTCGGTGGACAAATGGCCACATTAGGCTCCAATACTTAAAGGAAACCTTGTTTTAACTTATATATACATATGTAAACCTTCATATTGCAAGAAAAGTCCCACAAAGTTGTGTTTTGGATTTGCATCCTTGGTTAGCAGTAAACGTCGAACCCTATTGTATACCTTATGTAATATTGCCTATTCGACACATTGTTTTAGTACTAGAAGACAGAATAGGTAAGTAAAACAAGTAACTTATGCACCATGAATGAAGAAACATAATATTAATTATTTATGAAATAATACAACCTACAATAGTACAATTAACATAGACATCCAAGTCCCAACAATACAATATTGTCTGCTAAGTGCTTATAGGAACTATGGCGTGCTGGATCGAGTCCAGTCATGGTCCGATGGAGCCGACGTGCATTACTTTCCGACTGCATGACAAATGCACACCTTGTCACAGTGTGTGGGAAGAAACGTGTTTAGTCCTCCACATCTGCCCTGTAAATGATCTCATCTACGTACTGGAGGTAACCTATCCTAGGACCTCCTATCCTAGGATATAGGTCACCATAATATGAAAAACCAGCCACTGAGATACTATGACTTGATCGTGTTGGCAGAAACCAATCTCTTTGGGGTGATGTGGCAACCCCCAACAGTGTATTCTGAGACGATTATGTGGCAAAAAATTACCCAAAAGAGGTGTTTTCTCCTTCTCCAAGGCGGAACTGACGAAACAGGCAAGTTTTGGTTGAATTTGATCAGAACTTGCAAAATGATGTAACATTTCGGCACGAAACATACTGAAATTTCCCCTAAACTAGCGAAATGCCGACCGAAACAATGCATGTCTTCTGCTTTGCCTACCATTTCATTTCAGTAGGCTCGAAATTAGCAATGTTTGCAAGATTTCTGCAAAATTTTGCCAAGATTTAAAATTAATAATTATGACCCTAATATCTGAGCCTTCATCATACACTACTCAATCCCTTCCCCTATTTAGGCTGCAGCCATCCCTTTGAACAGTGGTGGATTTCAGCCATATTTTGGGGACTGGTTGAACTGTTCTTAAGGTTGGTTCAACCAGAGTTCAGCCTTATTTGAGCCTTGGTTGTTGAGTGATTAAAAATCTCCCTGATCTGTCATTTGCTAACTCTTGTTTCATTTCCCTAATTTTGAGTCCTAATTCCTTGGTTTAAGGTTTAAGGTTTTATGGAACCCCAACCAAGTCAACATTAAGCATCATCTCTTTGCATTAGTTGTCTTTTAAAACATGAATTTACGTTGTTGGCCAACAATGTAAGTTTAATAAGTAGATAAGAATAGAGAGGATGAATTCTTAGTTAAAACTTAATGATGTAGCTATTTTTATTCACATGATTTATACTTTTCTTGAGTATAATGATCCAGCCGTCTGCAATGAAAACCAATTATTGCACTAATTTGAAATAGTGGCATAGAATGTGAACACCAAGCTCAAGCACTTGAGCACCAAAGCTGAGACTAGGAGGCTGGGAGCAACCCACAAATGATTATTGATTAAACATTTCTTACTAACTTGAAGTTGGAAATGGGGATGGAAAGAGTAAGAGACAAAGAAATTTATTACTTACCCCCGAGAAGAGATGAGTCTGAATAGGACAGCCCCTGTCGACCAAACAGTGCTCGAACTGCCCCAATGCCGCAACGACGGAATGCTCAGCAGTCCATCCAGTGCCGTCAGAGATCATATAGATCGGCTTCGCAATCGTCGCTTCCTTCTCATCATCTTCTTCTTCCCTTCCTACGTCCTCTCCCTGCACGCTTCTTCCTTCCCCGTCCTCCACCGGACGGATCCTATTCGTATCGGTGGCCCGTTTCGTAGGGACAGGTCGGTCCAGTCTCCGGCCCGTTCGTATGGCACGAGCTCTAGACCATCGGTTCAGTTGGGAGCTGCCCTTGGGCTTTCCCACCGGCGATTCAGGATCGGGCTCTGTGATGGCCGGCATGTTCTGATCATTTGATGACATAGCCAAGTAGTGCTTTCTAGGTTTCGAGTTAGGATTTGAGATCGCAGGAACGAGAGGTGGACTGGGTGTTGGGAGGCTGAAGCTGGAAGGTGCCATCGGGATTGTTATGGAGTTTAAATCGATCCGATTATATATAAAATACTTGTGATTGAAGTGGAGTACCTGGTTTTGAATTAACAAGGTTGGGAATTTGCAGGTAGGAAGGGAAGAGACGAGATGTGAATCAATGGAAGTAATTGGAAGGAGATATGAATCTTCTATGCTTTCGCTTCCTCTTTTTTCGTTTCTTATGATCCATATAAGAGATATTATGAAACCTGTGATTCTGGATGGAGCACCCGTCGTTTTGAAATAGGAACTTGAAATTGTGGATTGGCCCCATGAGTGTAGGATTTGCCTTAAAATAAAAAATAAAATATGTGTAGGATTTGGCTATCTATCCGTTGTATTTTTGGATTCCGTGTTACAGTCCCATATCAGTCATACCAACAATTGATCTAAGAGGTCGGATCAAGTTTACTTACGAAATTGTTCTCATATGCCCCTAATTCTGGCGTTTAGAATCCATTAAATGTAGCAGGACATAGGTCTAAATATTCTCCAAGTCTCTTGTCATATGTTGAGTTTCAATCCAAATGAACTCTCGAAAGTGGTAAAATCATAAAATAGAACTTCAAAACTATAAGAATTCTAAGAGAGGTGCATGGACATACATGAATAATGGAAAAAATACATGAATAAACACACAACAACAAACATAATCTTATCCCCACTAAATGGGGTTGGCTACATGGATCTAATATAAAAATAAATAAATAAATACGTAAAAAATAAATGAAAAGGAGATAAGAGAAGAAGATGTAATAGTAATCGTAGATGCATCACATTGACAAGGACCCAAATAGTCATCCCTTATCTATTCGGGTCCTTGTCATTCACAAAACTTTGTCAATGGTCATTTTAAGCATATCCATACCTCTTTTGGTTCTTTCTAAATGAATCTAAACACTCTTCCTTACTGGGGCATATATAAGTCTCTGATGTTGCATTGCACATGGCCATACCACCTTACCTGTGCTCTCGTAGAGTTTATTCTAAATTGGTGTAACCCTCAATTGATTTCTAATACAGTCATTTCTTATTTTATCTTTCCTAGCCTTGCCACACAACTCTCTAAACATCTTCATCTATACTTAATTTATTCAAATCACTCTTTTTGACTATCCAACACATGAATGAATATTTGACTAATATTAAATCCAAAATTTGACATGTGAATCATAAAGCATGTAACCAGTCCAAGACTTTACAATATGATGAAAGTTTGCAATTTTGGATAATGTGTTTGCATTTTTTTTTTTTTTCTTGAATTACTTAAAAAATATGGGACCCAAATTTTTGTCATAGAAAAAATTTTAGTTAAGGCCAAAGTTTTTTTTTTTCACATTAGCAGTATTTAGATGAATCCCCAAACCAATTGCTACAAAGAAAGAAATGTGGTATGGTAATTTCAACTGCCAAATCCACATGATTTTCCATGACTAAGGCGGGCAAATCTACATAATCTCTCATCAATATTGCCATCAATTCTTCATTTATGGGATAGCTGCAATTTTTTTTCTTAATGGCAATGGGAATAGCTACAATTATAGTGGGAGAAAACCCAATAGATTATGCATCATTAGGTTGATATTAAAAAAAAATTTAGAAGAAAAAAAAAACAATTATTTGGATAATAGGGTTACAAGGGATATTTTTTAAAAGCCAAAATATTTCAGATATTAATGACATCAACTATAATCCAAATTATGATTAGGAAAAAAAAAAGGGAATGGAACGATAAGTATCAACTATATCAAAATGGTATCAACGTTGGACTATTCCTTGAGCTTTTCGATCTCATTCCACATGTATGGTTCAGAGGTAATATTGTTGTGAAAATTGATTAAGAAAACAAAAATAAATTATCCGATACTATTCGATCTAAGGATGTGAATTTGTAATCGAAACTGTTTACTGAAACCGAACCGATTTGTTTACATCGAAACCGCAAAACCGTTTAATAAATGGTGCGGTTATGGTTTCAAGTTTCAAGCCGATTAGCAAAATGGGTCGGGTCGGTTTTAACCACGAAACCCGTTGGTTTCAAACCGAATTGAAACCATTTAAATCGAACAGTTTAAAACATTTTAAATCGATCCGATTAATCTGTGTAACAATTAAATAAAGTAGGGGCAATAATCTGTATAACAATTAACAATTAAATTTAAGTGTACATC